>NC_071505.1:337451560-337754591 GCF_027887155.1 Malaclemys terrapin pileata
GCTTCTCCCAGTGAAGGGGTGGGAGTCTCTCTCATTTGGTACCACCAGTGCCTCGTTCCTCTTTGTCACCAATGCTGCCCCTGTACTGGGCTTTAGATGAGTCTATTTGCTTGTCCCATTGGGGCTGGCTCCGCCATTGTCCCCAGAGAACCTCCCAGGACTCCTCAAGAACGTGGGGGTCGTTCTCCCTGTCATCATTGGACAGGCGTCAGAAATCACCCTCGGATTGCCATTGGTACTAGGATTGGCATCTGTCCCGCAGTTGGGAGAGGGGCTCCTGGCCTTAGTGCCTACTGTTCACTAATCCCACCCCTACCTATTGTCACTGCACCTCAAGGATTGGCTCCTCTGTGGGTCTTGGGTCTAGAACAGGATTGTTCTCTTGCCATCAAGGCAGTACTGCTGAATAGCAGAAAACCCACCACCAGGAAACCTTACCTGCAGAAATGGAAGTGTTTCCAAATATGGTGCACTCCGTGCTCCGTATCTCCTGCTGAGTCTTCTCTCAGGCACATACTTGACTATCTGTTAAATCTGAAAACTCTGGGTTTGTCTCGGAGTTCTTTCAAGGCTCACCTCGCTGCTATTACAGCATGTGATTTGATTTTGACAAATAGGGAGGAACTGGTTGAGAATTTGAAAGTGGAAGGCAGCTTGGGTGAAAGTGATCATGAAATAGTAGAATTCATGATTCTAAGGAATGTTAGGAGGGAAAACAGCACCAAAAAAAAAAAATGGATTTCAAGAAAGCAGACTTCAGCAAACTCAGGGAGTTAGTACGTAAGATCCGATGGGAAGCAAGTCTAAGGGGAAAAACAGTTCAAGAGAGTTGGCAGTGTTTCAAAGAGACATTATTAAGGGCAGAAGAGCAAACTATCCCATTGCGTGGAAAGATAGGAAGTATGGTAAGAGACTACCCTGGCTTAACCAGGAGGTCTTCAATGATCTGAAACTCAAAAAAAGTCCTACTCTACTACTCTAAGGTGGTTGCATAACTGGATTGAGAACCATTCTCAGAGAGTAATCATCAGTGGTTCACAGTCATGCTGGAAGGGCATATCAAGTGGGGTACCACAGGGATCAGTTCTGTTCAATATCTTCATCAATGATTTAGATAATGGCATAGAGAGTACACTTATAAAGTTTGTGGACTATTCCAAGCTGGAAGGGGTTGCAAGTGCTTTGGAGGACAGGATTAAAATTCAAAATGATCTGGAGAAATGGTCTGAAGTAAATAGGATGAAATTCAATAAGGACAAATGCAAAATACTCCACTTAGAAAGGAACAATCAGTTGCACACATACAAAATGGGAAATGACTGCCTAGGAAGGAGTACTGCGGAAAGGGATCTGGGGGTCATAGTGGACCACAAGCTAAATATGAGTCAACAGTGTTGCAAAAAAAGCAAACATCATTCTGGGATGTATTGACAGGAATTGTAAGTGAGACATAAGAAGTAATTTTTCCACTTTACTCCATGCTGATTATACCTTAGCGGGAGTGTTGTGTCCAGTTCTGGGCGCCACCTTTCAGGAAAGATGTGGACAAATTGGAGAAAGCCTAGAGAAGAGCAACAAAAATTATTAAAGATCTAAAAGACATGACCTACGAGGGAAGATGGAAAAAATTGGGTTTGTTTAGTCTGGAGAAGAGAGAACCGAGAGTGGACATACGTTTTCAAGTACATAAAAGGTTGTTACAAGGAGGAGGGAGGTAAATTGTCCTTGTTAACCTCTGAGGATAGGACAAGAAGCAATGGGCTTAAATTGCAGCAAGGGCAGTTTAGGTTGGACATGAGGAAAAACTTCCTAACTGTCAGGGTGGTTAAACACTGAAATAAAAAGCACTGGAAAAATTACCCAGGATTGTTGTGGAATTTCCATCACTGGAGATTTTTCAGAACAGGTTAGACAAACATCTGTCAGGGATGGTCTAAATAATATTTAGTCCTGCCATGAGTGCAGGGGACTGGACTAGATGACCTCTTGAGGTCTCTGTGACGTTGTGCAGTCTATATGGTTTTATAAAAACATGATAATAAGTGAATATAATGTAACTGGGATAGTTTTAGAAAAATATGGTAAAAAGTGAATATAACGTAAATGGGATGTGCTTCATGCAAAAGGTCCCTTGTAAGGTATCATTACAAAGCTTATAATCTACTGAGTGTGATCATCCTATTTGTATAAATGTACC
Source organism: Malaclemys terrapin pileata (assembly GCF_027887155.1). Taxonomy (NCBI): domain Eukaryota; kingdom Metazoa; phylum Chordata; order Testudines; family Emydidae; genus Malaclemys; species Malaclemys terrapin. Next base: position 337,453,758 of record NC_071505.1, read on the forward strand.
ACTCTTGTATCTAAAACTAGAAATATAAAATATAACTCTGAGGGCCTATTGTAATTATGTAAAGTGTGGGCCATTAAGGATGGTTTGGAATCTTGATGACTCCCATTATCTGCAGATGGCTGTGTTTACCTGTGAGTCTTCCTGTATGTGTGTGTGCTGGCAAATGAGTAATGAAGTCTTGCAGTGACATGTGATCATGTCACCTGAACTGGAATCCATCTTTAACCTGGTGCTTTTCCAGTGAGGGGGGTGGAAACCCAGAGGGACAAAGGGTTCCCGCCTTATGCAAAAGATATATAAAGGGGTGGAAGAGAACAAAGGGGGGGAGGAGCCATCATGAAGAATCCCCTAGCTATCACCTGAGCTGCAACAAGAGCTGTACCAGGGGAAAGAATTGTGCCCAGGCCTGGAAGGTGTCCAGTCTGAGAAAAAACTTACTGAAGCATCTCTGAGGGTGAGATTATCTGTATTCAGTTTGATTAGGCATAGATTTGTGCATTTTATTTTATTTTACTTGGTGACTTACTTTGTTCTGTCTGTTACTACTTGGAACCACTTAAATCCTACTGTCTGTATTTAATAAAATCACTTTTTATTTAGTAATCTACTCAGAGTATGTATTAATACCTGGGGGAGCAAACAACTGTGCATATCTCTCTATCAGTGTTATAGAGGGCGAACAATGTATGAGTTTGCCCTGCATAAGCTTTATGCAGGGTAAAACGAATTTATCTGGGTTTAGACCCCATTGGGAGTTGGGCATCTGAGTGCTAAAGACAAGCACACTTCTGTGAGCTGTTTTCAGGTAAACTTGCAGCTTTGGGGCAAGTGATTCAGACCCTGGGTCTGTGTTGGGGCAGACGGGAGTGTGCTGGAGTCCTGAGCTGGCAGGGAAAACAGGAGCAGAGGTAGTCTTGGCACATCGGGTGGCAGCTACCAAGGGGGTTTCTGTGATCCAACCCTTCACAGTTTCTTCCAGGCCTCTGATTCTATGATTTCAGCCACCAGTTGGCAGATTCTCAGTTTTCAGACATCCTTCAACTGCAAGATTCCTTAAGGGTCCGGCTAACTTTGTTCCATCCAGTATGAGTGCCTATTCCTCCTTGGGACCTTAATTTATTGCTTAACTCCTTTAAAAACCCTCCTTTTGAACCCATGGGGACTTGTTTGTTTCTTCATTTGTCCTTCAAACTTATTCCTTATAGCTATCACCTCTGCCAGTAGGCTAGGGAAGCTTGGAGTTTGTATCACTGATCCACCATACACAGTTTTCTATCATGATAAGGAGACATTGCATCCCCATACTTGTTTCCTTCCTAAGGGGTCACCAGATTTCCACATCAACCAGGATATCCAGGAGCCGGTGTCTTACCCCGAACCTCACTCTTTGAGAGTAGAGGCCAGTCTTCATACCCAGGACGTGAGAAGAGCTCTGGACATCTACCTATATAGGACTAACCCTTCGGGGCTTCTCACAGATTCTCTCTCCTGCTGAGACAATGAAAGGTCACCTAGTTCCCACACAACAACTATCAAACCAGATTTCAGGTGACATTTTAGCATGTTACAAGTTTTCTGGGGTACATCCTCCCCTCCAACCCTGGTAACTGCTCACTCCACTAGGCTCAATCTACCTCAATAGCCCTACTTAGAAAGGTATCTGTCATGGACATTTGTAAATCCCACTTGGTCCTCTTCACGCACGTTTTCCCAATATCCTGCTGTGGTGCATGCTTCCCCAGCGAATGCGGACTGGGGCGAAGCTGTTCTCCAATCTGCACGGAGTCTGCCTCCTGAGCACCCTCCTCCATATTGAGATGCAGCTCTCCTGAAGTGGAGCCCTCAGAGGGACAATAACTCAAAGAAGACTTACCTTACCTGTCCAGTAACTGGAGTTCTTCAAGATGTTTTGTCCCGATGGATGTTCCACCACCCACCCTCCTTCCCCTGAGCTTCAGAGTCCTGGTGGGATTTGAGGTTGAGAAGGAACTGGAGCTGCAGTGGGTCAGCCCCTCCCTAGATCAGGGGTGGCCAACTAGTGGCTCCGGAGCCACAGGTGGCTCTTCTGAAGTTAATATGCGGCTCCTTGTATAGGCACTGACTCTGGGGCTGGAGCTACAGGCGCCAACTTTCCAATGTGCCGGAGGGTGCTCACTGCTCTGCCACAGGCCCTGCCCCCACTCTGCCCCCTCCAACCCCCTCCTCTGAGTCGGCCGTGCCCTCACTCCTCCTCCTCCTCCCCCCCCCGAGCCTCCTGCATGCCACAAAACTGCTGATCGGGAGGTGCAGGGAGGGAGGGGGAGGTGCTGATCGTCGGGGCTGCTGGTGGGCGGGAGGCGCTGAGAGCGGGGAGGAGGGAGCAGATGGGGGGCTGCTGACGTATTACTGTGGCTCTTTGGCAATGTCCATTGGTAAATTCTGGCCCCTTCTCAGGCTCAGGTTGGCCACCCCTGGGTTAGATGCTCTTGTACTACAGCCTGAGGAAATGTAGGGTGCAGGTGTGAACCCATGGGCAGTGCTGACAAAAATCTCTGGTCAAGAGTACATGGATGGACACAGCCTGAGATGGAACACCTCCAGGGACAAAACACCTTGAAGAACTCCAGCTACTGGTAAGTAACCTCTCCTCCTGCAATATTAATTCAGTGTCAGTAGATCATGCTGCAGAAAGCCCCAAACTTGCTTATTTTTTAAAGACTTTTATGATTGTCTGATCGTTTCTAATGCAAAAGGCTCCATCGATAAATGGCAACTTGTCGAACCAGGGTGGATATCTGAATTCTCTGATTTCAACTGCAAGCACAGGGGACATTTAAAGTGGTTTGTTGTTAAACCTCGCTGCCTTGTGTCTGAGATGTGAACTGGGGACACTGAGGGGTCCATGGCCAGTCAGCTGTGACACAAGGAATTGGGAAGTTGTGCCGCATAGCAACTAGATGCAGAAATCGCTGGGTGAGGTTCTCTGGCCTGTGTGGTGCAGGAGATCAGATTAAGAACATAAGAACTGCCGTACTGGGTCAGACCAAAGGTCCATCCAGCCCAGTATCCTGTCTTCCGACAGTGGCCAATGCCAGGTGCCCCAGAGGGAGTGAACCTAACAGGCAATGATCAAGTGATCTCTCTCCTGCCATCCATCTCCACCCTCTGACAAACAGAGGCTAGGGACACCATTCCTTACCCATCCTGGCTAATAGCCATTAATGGACTTAACCTCCATGAATTTATCCAATTCTCTTTTAAATGCTGTTATAGTCCTAGCCTTCACAACCTTCTCAGGTAAAGAGTTCCACAAGTTGACTGTGCACTGTGTGAAGAAGAACTTCCTTTTATTTGTTTTAAAGCTGCTGCCCATTAATTTCATTTGGTGGACCCTAGTTCTTATATTATGGGAACAAGTAAATAACTTTTCCTTATTCACTTTCCCCACATCACTCATGATTTTATATACCTCTATCATATCCCCCCTTAGTCTCCTCTTTTCCAAGCTGAAAAGTCCTAGCCTCTTCAATCTCTCCTCATATGGGACCCATTCCAACCCCCTCATCATTTTAGTTGCCCTTCTTTGAATCTTTTCTAATGCCAGTATATCTTTTTTGAGATGAGGAGGCCACATCTGTACGCAGTATTCAAGATGTGGGCGTACCATGGATTTATATAAGGGCAATAAGATATTCTCCGTCTTATTCTCTATCCCCTTTTTAATTATTCCTAACATCCTGTTTGCTTTTTTGACTGCCGCTGCACACTGCGTGGACGCCTTCAGAGAACTATCCACAATGACTTCAAGGTCTTTTTTCTGATTAGTTGTAGCTAAATTAGCCCCCATCATATTGTATGTATAGTTGGGGTTATTTTTCCCAATGTGCATTACTTTACATTTATCCATATTAAATTTCATTTGCCATTTTGTTGCCCAATCACTTAGTTTTGTGAGATCTTTTTGAAGTTCTTCAGTCTGCTTTGGTTTTAACTATCTTGAGCAGTTTAGTATCATCTGCAAACTTTGCCACCTCACTTTTTACCCCTTTCTCCAGATCATTTATGAATAAGTTGAATAGGATTGGTCCTAGGACTGACCCTTGGGGAACACCACTAGTTACCCCTCTCCATTCTGAAAATGTACCATTTATTCCTACGCTTTGTTCCCTGTCTTTTAACCAGTTCTCAATCCATGAAAGGATCTTCCCTCTTATCCCACGACAACTTAATTTATGTAAGAGCCTTTGGTGAGGGACCTTGTCAAAGGTTTTCTGGAAATCTAAGTATACTATGTCCACTGGATCCCCTTTGTCCATGTGTTTGTTGAACCCTTCAAAGAACTCTAATAGATTAGTAAGACACAATTTCCCTTTACAGAAACCATGTTGACTTTTGCCCAACAATTTATGTTCTTCTATGTGTCTGACAATTTTATTCTTTATAATTGTTTCAACTAATTTGCCTGGTACTGACGTTAGATTTACCGGTCTGTAATTGCCGGGATCACCTCAACAGCCCTTTTTAAATATTGGTGTTACATTAGCTATCTTCCAGTCATTGGGTACAGAAGCCGATTTAAAGGACAGGTTACAAACCATAGTTAGTAGTTCCGCAATTTCACATTTGAGTTCTTTCAGAACTCTTGGGTGAATGCCATCTGGTCCCAGTGACATGTTAATGTTAAGTTTATCAATTAATTCCAAAACCTCCTCTCGTGACACTTCAATCTGTGACAATTCCTCAGATTTGTCACCTACAAAAGCCAGCTCAGGTTTGGGAATCTCCCTAACATCCTCAGCTGTGAAGACTGAAGCAAAGAATTCATTTAGTTTCTCCGCCATGACTTTATTGTCTTTAAGCGCGCCTTTTGTATCTTGATCATCCAGGGGCCCCACTGGTTGTTTAGCAGGCTTCCTGCTTCTGATGTACTTAAAAAACATTTCATTATTACCTTTTGAGTTTTTGGCTAGCTGTTCTTCAAACTCCCTTTTTGGCTTTTCTTATTACATTTTTACACTTAATTGGGCAGTGTTTATGCGCCTTTCTATTTACCTCACTAGGATTGACTTCCACTTTTTAAAAGGAATCCAATGTGCGAGAACTGGTGACACTTTGGAGTTAAACTCCTGGGGATGTTGGGACCTGTCGAGGGTCTGAGTCACCCATTGTTACGACTGTGAATTAATGCGTTTGGAACTGTGCGTCAGCACGAGATGTAAATATGGCTCCGTGACAGATTCTCCATGGCCTGTCAAGTCTGGTATCTTGCCACAGGCAGCGCCCAATGCCTGACTCCCCACGATAATACATAATCCTGCATCTCACACTGTGCTAAGTGCATGGGGTCACTGTCTCCTGGTCAGACACAAACCTGGACTAAAATCCTTTAGCGCTGAAGGCTGAATTCCTGCGGTAAATACAGTGCAGCACTAGATGTTCCACATTAAGAGCATCGGGTGTGTGTAGACACCCAGTTTATGGCCTCATAAAGTCGAGGGCCAGATCCTCAGCTGGTGTAGATCAGCATAGTTCCATTGACATCAGTGGAGCTATGCTGACCTACACCAGCCAAGGTTTGGACCTGGCCCATAAAGTGAAGCAGGAAGGAAACTGGTCGTAGTGTTCGGTTTGTCTCCCTTTGGAAATGGTTTATGGGAGCATGTAGGTCATCAGGTGCTTCTCTCTCCAATATCAAATGAATTCGCTGATCTCTGCTCAGCAGATACAGAAAGCCCAGAGTAGCCTGTGCCCACAGTGTGTAATGGTGTTTAAGCAAGTCTACTCTAGGGTATCAGCCACTTCTCGCAGCCCTGCTGGAGCCAGTGAAAAGACCACAGTACAGGAGGCCTGGCGACAATGGTACGATGGGAAGAGAACAGGGTGTTTTTGGTTTGTTTGGTCACCCATTTAAATTAATTTCCTTCTCTCCACATTTTCAGGCCTCTTGACCTGGATGTCACTGCAGGAAACTTCTTGTGCTAAAGGTTCCCGTGCTGGCGATGCTCCGTGCCGCACCCCTTCCGAAGCTGCACGTGCCATCGTAGCAATTGGACAAAGAGCAGCAGGCACAAGCTGAACCTGGGAAAGGCAGCAGGGATGAAGCTAGAATGGCAGAAACACTTGGAGGTTCTTGCTGGAAGTGCTGGTTTTGCCCGGGGTCTGGGCGTGACTAACCACTCGCAAAAGGCAGCGAGAAGCTCACGGGCTTGCTGGATTTCTCACTGCTCCTGGGTGAATGTGCTGCATCACTGGCAAGAAATGCTTCTATCTTTGGCTGTCTGGAAACTGCTCTCTTCCCCTTCTGAAGGCCTTGGCCACCGAGAGCTCCATGTTCATCCCCTCCTGATCAGACTGCTGCAGTTGGCTCCCCCTTTGGATGAGCATGACCGCTACCCACGAGCTGAGATTAGCGTAGCACGCTGGAGCCTTCTAGTGCCTCACAGCTGGTGACACATGCTCTCCAAGCTCCGCTGGCCATCTGTTCCTTTCCAGATTTCAGTTTCGGTCCTAGTCCTGATCTACAAGGCACTTACTGGGCTGGGAGAAAGCTCCCTCGAAGACCATCTGTCCACCCAGGGCTGTCCAAGGCAGCAGCATTCAACAGGAACGTTTTGACTAAACTGGCCCAGGAGAAGACTCCTGGGGGCAGGAGGCAGGGCATTTTCTGCAGCCTGGCTCCCTTCGTGGGACACCATGTCAGTGGACACAGGACATCAAGGAGTCCAACCCTCACCATGTCTGGGTCTAAATGCAAGACAATCTCCCCCCCCCCCCCCCAAACTAGATAAGATGCTCTGATACCACTGTGATGGGCATGGTATGGAGTGTTCCAGGACCAGCCAGCAACTGGAGAGCCTGGAGATGAAGATAAAAGGCAAAAGGAAAGGAATATGGAAAGGTAAAAAGCACCTGCCCCTTAAACCTTGCACCTTGGGAACCAGGAGGCTGTGAGAGCACTTCACCCAGGGCACATTCAGTGCCACTGTTAATTGTTGTGTGGTGCTAAGATATACCACAGTGAGTAGTACATTAGATCTTTAAAAATGACATTTTAGTTCACAGAAAAGAGCTTGGTACATCCAGGAGCATTGTCCAAACTGTCTCTATTGGGCCAGCCTCATCCTTGGTGTGTCTCCCTGGACTTCAGGGGTGCAATACCCGGGATGAATGTGGCTTAGTGATTTCTCACTGACTTCCTCCTTGATGGCTGGTCTTTTCTGATGCACAATCCCATGTGGCTTTGCTTTTGTTTGCTTCTTTGGTCCTGTATCAGCATCAGTACAGCTGTTAGCACAGACCAGTTGATTATCGCTGTATGGTAAAAACGAAGGATCAAGCTATTTTTGTCTATTTTTTGCCTCTTTGATATATAAAGAGAGCCTGAAATGTGGCTTAATTTTCTTTCTTGTTTCTTTTAATTCTAGAAATATCAGGAATGGCAGGAGTGTTACAGAATCTGACTAAAGATCACAGTTCATCTAAGGCCAGAAGAGACCATTAGATCATCTAGTTTGACCTCCTATGTAACACCGGCTTGAGAGCTTCGTCCAGTGACTCCTCAGGCACAGTAATTCTGTTCAACTAAAGCCTATCTTCCAGAAAGGCCTCCAGCCTGGACCTCAGGATTTGCTTTCTTGTTACTTGTGCTGACACCCTACTAGCACAGTTGCCAACTTTCACATGGTAAATTAGCACCCTGACTTTCACAATAAGCCAAAAATCAAGCCAATCCCTAAGAACCCCAACACTCTGTGCCTAGATCTCCCCCGGCGTGCAGTCTGGGACTGTGGTGGGCCCGCTGTGCACCCCTGACTCTCTTCCCTCCTTGCCCCAGCTTGCCAGGAGCCGATCAAGAAAAAGAAGCAACAAGCTGCAAGCCAAACAAGCTACAAGCCAAAAATTAGCCAACAAGCAACTCACAAGCCAACAGGGTGCCCTTGTTGCCAAGAAGGCTAAAGGCATTTTGGGCTGTATAAGTAGGGGCATTGCCAGCAGATCGAGGGATGTGATCATTCCCCTCTATTCGGCATTAGTGAGGCCTCATCTGGAGTACTGTGTCCAGTTTTGGGCCCCACACTACAAGAAGGATGTGGAAAAATTGGAAAGAGTCCAGCGCAGGGCAACAAAAATGATTAGGGGGCTGGAGCACATGAGTTATGAGGAGAGGCTGAGGGAACTGGGATTGTTTAGTCTGCAGAAGAGAAGAATGGGGCGGGGATTTGATAGGTGCTTTCAACTACCTGAAAGGGGGTTCCAAAGAGGATGGATCTAGACTGTTCTCAGTGGTAGCAGATGACAACAAGGAGTAATGGTCTCAAGTTGCAGTGGGGGAGGTTTAGGTTGGATATTAGGAAATACTATTTCACTAGGAGGGTGGTGAAACACTGGAATGGGTTACCTAGGGAGGTGGTGGAATCTCCTTCCTTAAAGGTTTTTAAGGTCAGGCTTGACAAAGCCCTGGGTGGGATGATTTAGTTGAGGGTTGGTCCTGCTTTGAGCACGGGGTTGGACTAGATGACCTCCTGAGGTTCTTTCCAACCCTGATATTCTATGATTCTAAGCCAAAAACAAGCCCAATTTCTGCATCTTTTTTGCGGGTTTGGCATGTCTGCCTACTACTTCTCTACATGTCCAGAGAGCCTTCCAGGGTAGATAAGACCTGATTATCTTATTCATTTATTGGCCCTGTGCTTGCTACCTTTAAAAATTGAAGCTTACAAAACATACCTTCGTGACAGAGCAGTGGGATTTTTTTTAATGTATCCATTATAAGAATCCTGGGTTATTTCATACTATACTGTAACTAGGGCCAGATTAACCTTTTGTGGGCCCAGAGCCAAACATATTTGTGGGCCCCCATGGGGGTAATGGGGCCTGGTGTGGAGGGGCCGGTCGGGGCAATGGGGCACAGTATGGTGTGGGCAACCCGACTATGCCCAGCCCAGCACGAGGGCACTGTTTACAAACTGGCAGTCACCAGATGCACACTGGCCTGCCCAGCCCTGCGCTGCCTTTGGGGGCAGGCCTGCACTGCGTGCCACACCGTCCTCCCACCCAGCACCCCTAGACCTCTATGCCCAGTGCCCCCCAGACCTGCTATGCCCAGCGCTCCTCACCGAGACCCCCCACCACAACTGCACAGAGTCCTTCATACCACCACCCCCACCTACAGACCCCTATGGCCAGCGCACCCCTGCTGAAACCCCCCACAGACCCATATGCTCAGCACTCTCCTGTCCAGAGACCCCCCAAACTTCCTATATCCAGCACCCCAAAACACATAAACCTCCCCCACTGCCCAGCGCCTCCGACCCCTCACTGCCTAGTGCCCCCCACAGATCCCCTAGAGACCCACTCCCCAGTGCCCGACCCCCTGGCTGCACTAACCAGCCCCTCTGGGAGGTGACTGTGTCCGCTGGACTGTGCAGTGGCGAGCAGGACCTGCTTACTGGGAGCCATTCACACAGCAAGGCCTGGGCGCTGGACTGCCCCAGGCGAGGGGCCAGACCCAGTGTGAGGATGGGTTAGACGGCTCCGTAATGGGCCCATCCCAGTGTGGCCCAGTGCCATTGTAAACTGAGTGTAACAGTTTGAAAAGACAGTAAGTTGAATATGGTCAGTTAACTACTTGTCACAACTCTAGACAACTTGAAATAGCAACTGCACTATTGTTCTTTCAACTTCATAGTCTCTCTCTGAGCTCACATTTTCCAGCCATGTTTATATCCATTCTTCTTCGAGTGCTTGCTCATATCCATTCCATTAGGTGTGTGCGCGCCGCGTGCACGATCGTCGGAAGATTTTCTACCCTAGCAACACCGGAGGGTCGGCTGTGGAGCCCCCTAGAGTGGCGCCTTCATGGCGCTGAATATATACCCCAGCCGACCCGGCGCCCCCTCAGTTCCTTCTTACCGCCCCTGACGGTCGTTGGAACTGTGGAGCGCTGCTTAGCTGTTCTCCACTCTCCCTAGCTTAGTTTGTTGTATCACAGTTATAGTTATAGTTCTAGTGTTTATAGTTAAATAGTTAAATAGTTTAAAAGTTGTTCTAGTTGTTCTAAGTAGTTCAGGGGATTAAGGGGGTCGTCTCCCCCTTTCTCCCCCGGCCGCGGGGCCGGGCTCATGCCCAACGCTCCCGGCTTCAAGCAGTGCGCCTCCTGCGCTAAGCCTATGCCCACGAGCGACCCGCACGACTCCTGTCTGAAGTGCCTGGGAGAGTCCCATCAAACAGACAAGTGCAAGATCTGTAAGGCCTTCAGACCAAGGACCAAGAAGGAGCGGGACTTTCGGCTCCGGCAACTCCTGATGGAGGCGGCACTTAGTCCGGACGCTCCATCTACAAGTCAGGCCCCGGCACCTAGCACCTCGGTGCGCAGTGCCCCGGCGGCACCGGCTATGACGACCACGCGAGTGGCGTCAGACAAGCCTCCCCGGCACCGGACCTCGTCGGCACCGCAAGCAGTGCCTCGGCGCCGGTCATTATCCCCGGGGCATAAAAAAGCCCATAAGACGGGGACATCCGTGCCGAAGACGCCGGCTCCCCCAGTGCCGGGGGTAGAGCCGCGTCCGCCGGTGGAGCACCGGAAACAGGTGCCTCCAGCACCGTCGACTCCGGCGCCGAGGCCGTTGAGTCCGGTGCAGATAGCGTCTCCACCGAGACCGGCGGTGATACAGTGCCTCCCGTCGACTCCAGAGACCTTCGCGGCGGCGAGAGACTTAATAGCTCTCACGGAGCCGGCACCGCCTCAACCACCGGCACCGACTGCACCGTTGACTCGCCCGGTCCAGTCGAGGGGGAAACCTGCCTTGATGCGCCCTCCATCGCAAGGGCTGGAACCTCGGCACCGATCCAGGTCCCGAAGCAGGTCCCCACGCCGCTCGCAGTCCCGGCACCGAATATCGCCTCGGCACCGGTCGTACTCGCGGCCAAGATCTTCTTCGCGGCACCGCTCTACGTCTCGGCACCGCTATGATCGTCGGCACCGATCAACGTCGAGACGTAGTTCTCGGCACCGCTACGGTCGACGCTCGACGTCGAGAGGCCGCTCCCGGCACCGGGCATACTCCAGGTCCTCGTCGAGGTCCAGATCCGACTCCCGGCACCGACGAGGTCATCGGCACCGGTCGCGGTCCCGGCACCGATCGCCGGCACCGCGTAGAGATAGGTCATCTCCGGACCGGCACCGTGCGGCACCGCAGCCAATGGGAATCGTCTCGACGCTCTCGGCACCGCCGTGGCCATCGAGATCGGTGTCCCACTCCTCGGAGGACCTCTCGAGATCGGCATACCCCCCTCAGGGGCAAGCCGAGGAACAGGACTTGGGCCATTGGCAGGAGATGGCAGAGGACCATTCTCATGGCCCATCTCACTGGTCGTTTTGGACCCCGTGGGCGTACCATCAGGCGCAAGGGGCTCCAATTGCTTCGACCTCTCGCTCCGGTCACTCCATCAGAGGGGCCCCGGAGTCCACCATTTCTCGGCCTCCGCCAGGGGGCATGGAGGCTTCTGGGTCCGGACCACCTGACGCCCTGGACCCAGGCACAGGTGATGCTCCAGCCCAGGAACAGGGAGACCAGGACCAGCCCTTGGATCCTGTTCCACCGGAGGCATCTTCCTCTTCTTCTCCGGATGAGGCAGTGGCGGGCACATCGTGCACAGGCCCACCTCCAATAGATCTTCGGGCTCACCAGGATCTTCTGCGCAGGATGGCCCGTAACATGGACCTGCAGGCGGAGGAGATAGTGGAGGTGCACGACCCGATCGTGAATATCCTTGGAGCGGATGCCCCATCGAGGGTGGCGTTACCCCTGATCCGCACGATTCAAACGAATGCGGATACGATATGGCAAACTCCTGCCTCTATCCCACCCACAGCGAGAGGGGTGGAAAGGAAATACTTTGTCCCGTCTAAGGACTACGGGTACTTGTATACCCACCCCCAACCGTGTTCACTGGTGGTGGAATCAGTGAACGCACGAGAGCGCCACGGCCAGCAGGCTGCAGCGCCTAAATCAAAAGAGGCTAAGCGGCTCGATTTGTTTGGCCGTAAGGTTTACTCAGCCGGAGGGCTCCAACTTAGAGCGGCGAACCAACAGGCGCTACTGAGCCGCTACAATTTTAACTCCTGGAACTCTATGGGGAAGTTTAAGGAGTTGATTCCCCAGGAGTCCAGGGAAGAGTTTGGAGCCATGGTAGAGGAGGGCAAGAAGGTGGCTCGGACCTCCTTGCAGGCCTCCTTGGACATAGCAGACTCAGCTGCGAGGACCCTGGCTTCGGGTATCGCTATGCGCAGGATCTCCTGGCTTCAGGTTTCGGGTTTGCCTCCGGAGCTGCAGCAAACCCTACAGGATCTGCCCTTTGAGGGACATGGATTGTTCTCAGACAAGACGGACTCTCGCCTGCAGAGCCTCAAGGACTCGAGAACAATCATGCGCTCCCTGGGGATGCATGTTGTGGGCCCTCAGTGCAGACCATTTAGGCCGCAGCCTCAGCGCTTCTACCCCCCCCCGCCTCGTCAGAGACAAGACTCGGCCCGGAGGCGAGGGCGAGGTGGTAGGAGAAGATGGGCTGGCCCTCAACCCGGTCAGAACCAGGGGCCACCAAGACCACCTTCAGGTCCTAGACAGAACTTTTGAAGGTGCGGTCGAGGACGGCGCCCCAGTCATCCCCCAGGATCCAGCCCCCTCCTTTCAGGATCGTCTCTCCCACTTCCACCGCGCTTGGTCCCTTATAACTTCGGACTGTTGGGTCCTCCGCACGGTGGAGAGGGGATACGCTATCCAGTTTTCTTCTATCCCCCCCTCCCACCCCCCTTCCCCGTCCCTCTTCAGGGACCCTTCTCACGAGCAACTTCTTATACAGGAGGTTTCTACGCTCCTGGCCATGGGGGCCATAGAGGAGGTTCCGATAGAGTTAAGGGGCAGGGGATTTTATTCCCGTTACTTCCTGATCCCCAAGTCCAAAGGAGGTCTGTGGCCCATCTTGGACTTGCGCGGACTCAACAAATTCGTAGTAAAGTTGAAGTTCCGCATGGTCTCTTTGGGGGCCATTATCCCTTCCCTCGATCCTGGAGACTGGTTCGCCGCCCTCGACATGAAAGACGCATACTTTCACATCTCAATTTACCCACCTCACAGACGCTTCCTGCGATTCGTGGTAAACGCGGTGCACTACCAATTTGCAGTCCTTCCCTTCGGCCTATCCTCGGCCCCAAGAGTGTTCACGAAATGTATGGCTGTCGTGGCAGCGTACCTTCGTCGGCAAGGGATACAGGTGTTCCCGTACCTAGACGACTGGCTGGTACGCGGTCGCACCAAGGAGCAAGTTCAAGCTCACGTCCACATAATAGTGCACACATTCAACGAGTTGGGCATCCTACTCAACAAGGACAAATCCACTCTAGAACCTACCCAGAGAATAGAATTCATAGGCGCAGTTCTAGACTCCAGACGTGCACAAGCCATCCTGCCAGACAACCGATTTGGCACCATCACGAGCCTCATTCAAGGGCTCCAGGCGTTCCCAACTACCACGGTGAGGTCGTGCCTTACCCTGCTGGGTCACATGGCTTCCTGCACGTACGTAACCAGGCATGCCAAACTTCGGCTTCGCCCACTCCAGACCTGGGTGTCGTCAATATATCGACCACATCGGGACAGCCTGAACATGGTGGTCACGGTCCCGATCTCGGTCCTGACCTCCCTCACCTGGTGGCTAGATCACAATGTGGTCTGCGAGGGGATGCCATTTCACGCCCCACAACCCTCTCTGCACCTGGTCACAGACGCTTCATCTCTGGGTTGGGGCGCCCATCTCAACGAACACCATACCCAGGGCCTGTGGACTGCACCCCAGCTAGCCCTGCACATCAATGTTCGGGAACTGATGGCGGTACGCCTGGCGTGCCAGGCATTTCTCAACCTCCTACGTGGCCGATGTGTGTTAGTTCTCATCGACAACACCACGGCCATGTTTTACATCAACAAGCAAGGAGGAGCACGTTCGTCAATTCTATGCCAAGAGGCCATTCGCCTGTGGGACTTCTGCATCGCCCACTCAATCCATCTCACGGCATCGTTCCTCCCTGGAGTCCAGAACACTCTAGCGGACCGACTCAGCAGGTCCTTCCAGACGCACGAGTGGTCTATCCGTCCGGACATCATACATTCCATCTTCCAAAAGTGGGGGTTTCCCCAGATAGACCTGTTTGCATCTCGAGACAACAGGAAGTGCCACGTGTTCTGCTCCCTACAAGGTCGAGCTCCGGGCTCCCTCTCGGATGCGTTTCTCCTCCCCTGGAAAGACCACCTGTTTTATGCCTTCCCTCCGTTTCCTCTGGTCCACAAGGTACTGCTCAAATTGCGCAGAGACCAGGCACAGGTAATTCTGGTCGCTCCAGCGTGGCCGAGACAACATTGGTACACCACACTGTTGGAACTCTCGGTTCAGACACCGATCCCGCTTCCGTTGTGTCCGGATCTCATCTCTCAGGACCACGGCCGGCTGCGTCACCCCGACCTGCAATCACTCCACCTCACGGCGTGGCTGCTCCATGGTTCACCCAGGCAGAGCAGCAATGCTCGCACTCTGTCCAACAGATTCTGCTGAGCAGTAGGAAGCCCTCAACACGCACCACGTACCTGGCCAAGTGGAAGCGGTTCTCCTGTTGGTGCGAACAACGAGCCATGTCCCCGTTGCAGGCACCCATTCCTCTCATTTTGGAATATCTCCTCTCCCTAAAACAGCAGGGGTTGGCGATATCTTCAATTAGAGTTCACCTGGCCGCTATATCGGCCTTTCACCCAGGGGAACTCGCGTCCTCGGTATTCTCTAACCCGATGGTCGTTAGGTTCCTCAAGGGCTTAGACCGGATGTACCCACAACAACGTCAGCCCGTTCAGACGTGGGACCTCAACCTGGTTCTCTCCAAGCTCACAGGTCCTCCATTCGAGCCACTGGCCACCTGTTCACTTTTGTACCTATCCTGGAAGACAGCCTTCCTTGTAGCCATCACCTCAGCAAGGCGCGTTTCTGAACTCAGGGCGCTTACATCCGAGCCCCCTTATACAGTTTTCCATAAGGATAAAGTGCAGCTTCGTCCACATCCTGCCTTTCTCCCTAAGGTGGTTTCTCCTTTTCATATCAACCAGGACATCTTTCTCCCGGTCTTTCATCCCAAACCACATGCCACTCGTCAGGATCAACGTTTGCATTCCCTGGACGTACGAAGGGCCCTGGCCTTCTATATTGACCGCACAAAGCACTTTAGAAAGACGACGCAACTCTTTGTTGCAGTGGCCAACCGAATGAAAGGCTCACCGGTCTCCTCACAACGCCTATCCTCCTGGATTACGTCTTGCATCCGGACTTGCTATGACCTGGCAGGTGTCTCAGCACCGCACCTCACCGCTCACTCCACGAGGGCCCAGGCTTCCTCGACGGCTTTCCTGGCACAAGTTCCGATCCAGGACATTTGTAGAGCAGCGGTTTGGTCATCAGTCCACACATTTACAGCTCACTATGCACTAGTGCAGCAGTCCAGAGACGATGCTGCTTTCGGATCAGCGGTTTTGCACACAGCAATGTCTCACTCCGACCCCACCACCTAAGTTGGGCTTGGGAGTCACCTAATGGAATGGATATGAGCAAGCACTCGAAGAAGAAAAGACGGTTACTCACCGTTGTAACTGTTGTTCTTCGAGATGTGTTGCTCATATCCATTCCAAACCCGCCCCCCGTCCCCACTGTCGGAGTAGCCGGCAAGAAGGAACTGAGGGGGCGCCGGGTCGGCTGGGGTATATATTCAGCGCCATGAAGGCGCCACTCTAGGGGGCTCCACAGCCGACCCTCCGGTGTTGCTAGGGTAGAAAATCTTCCGACGATCGTGCACGCGGCGCGCACACACCTAATGGAATGGATATGAGCAACACATCTCGAAGAACAACAGTTACAACGGTGAGTAACCGTCTTTTTTCAGAGGTGAGACTTTAAAACAAGTGATGCTACTCAGATTCCATATGCAATTCCAAGCAATGACCATCGTCCCAAAATAGCTGTGTGTTCCAGCTAAAATCATTTTCAATAAAAGTACAGTTCAACAGACACTACAGGAATCCCCACAGTTATGTACTATTCTAAATCTAAAGGGAAACTCTGGTATCTTAGCAACCATTGCTGTGCTGTGAACAAATGCTACCTTTTTAATAGTACTACAGTTTACATTATCATCACTAGGTTTCAGAGTGAACACACAACTGAGATGAATGATGGCCGTTCAGCCCTTTCAGAATTACCATTTTAGTCTGGTATCAGAGGGGTAGCCGTGTTAGTCTGAATCTGTAAAAAGCAACAGAGGGTCCTGTGGCACCTTTGAGACTAACAGAAGTACTGGGAGCATAAGCTTTCGTGGGTAAGAACCTCACTTCTTCAGATGCAAGTATGGAGGGCCAAAGAGCTTGCATCTGAAGAAGTGAGGTTCTTACCCACGAAAGCTTAACCTCACTTCTTCAGATGCAAGTATGGAGGGCCAAAGAGCTTGCATCTGAAGAAGTGAGGTTCTTACCCACGAAAGCTTATGCTCCCAGTACTTCTGTTAGTCTCAAAGGTGCCACAGGACCCTCTGTTGCATTTTAGTCTGGAGACTACATCAGGTTGCATTTAGAACAGAGATGGGGAAACTACGGCCTGTGGGCCACATCCGGCCCATGGGACCGTCCTGCCTGGCCCCTGAGCTCCCGGCCAGGAAGGCTAGCCCCCAGCCCCTCCCCTGCTGTCCTCCCTCCCCCCCAGCCTCAGCTCGCCGCTCCATCAGCGCTCTTGCCTGCCACTTCTGCCAGGCAGCGCAGCAGCGTGGCTGGCTCTAGCCAGGCGGTGGGGCTGCGAGCTCCTGCTGCTCTGAGAGGCATGGTAAGGGGGCAGGGAGCGGGGGGTTGGATAAGGGGCAGGAGGTCCTGGGGGGGCAGTCAGGGGACAGGGAGCAGGGGACGGTTGGCTGGGGCGGAGGTTCTGGGGGAGCGGTCAGGGGACTGGGAACAGAGGGTTTGGATAGGTGTGGGAGTCCCGGGGGGCCTGTCAGGGGGCGGGGGTGTGGATAGGAGTCGGAGCAGTCAGGGGACAGGGAGAAAGGGGGGGTTGGATAGGGGGTGCGGTTCCAGGGGGTGGTTAGGGGCGGGGGTCCCGGGAGGGGGCGGTCAGTGGACAAAGAGCAGTGGGGGGTGGGTTGGATGGGTCAGAGGTTCTGAGGGGGGAAGTCAGGGAGCGGGAAGTGGGAGGATGGGGGCAGGGGCCAGGCTGTTTGGGGAGGCACAGCCTTCCCTACCCGGCCCTCCATACAGTTTCGCAACCCCAATGTGGCCCTCGGGCCAAAAAGTTTGCCCACCCCTGATTTAGAAGGTCTCCTTTGCAATCAGAAAGGGATAGCTTAACTTTTTTTTTTTTTTTTTTTTTTTTGAAACAGTGGAAGCTTAATTTCTGCAGATGCTGCTGGGTCCACAAGAAAGGTACATGCTCCCAGATTCCAACCCCCCCGCTTCCCCACCTTGTGTGGCTTGCTTTAGAGAGACTCTGTTCCAGCTCTGTAGAAGGAGAGGAGAAACCAATGTGTGTGACAACAAGGACAAGTACTGCACAATTAGTATTTCTAAAACAGAGCTCCAGGGCCAACAGGGTCAGATTGCCTTAGACTCTTGATTAGCCGTGGGCTGGCTGAGAGGAGGGGCTGGCGGACGCTGCATAGCCTTCTAGTCTGAGAACCTTTACAAGTGCCTGTCTCAAAGGCCATGGCAAATTCAAGCTCAAAAACTCATTGAGGGATACAAAATGCCAACACATAAACGTCTTTGTTTCTCTGACCCGTCCCTTGCCTCTTTCCAGACAAGGCCATTTGCTAATAGGATTTAGATATTAAAGCTGAAAACAATAAAAGTAATGCAAAATTCATGTTAAATTCTTGAAATCCGGTACAACGTATTCCTTCTTCAAGATTACAAAGAGGGGTCCAATTTGTCAGGAAATATTATTTTGTTGTTGTTGTTCTGAGTTTTTAAGATCAGCAGTGACGTCTCTTTCCCAAATCTTCTTTGGAATATTTTCTTTAGACCAAGGGCTTTCGATGGTTCCTTCTGTTAGCGCAGAATTTTAATACCAATCTTTTCGTGTGTTGTGTGGGCGTGTGTGGGGAGAGAAAAGACTCAAACTCAAATTTGGCTTCTCTTTCCCCTCCCTCTTCCCCCAGAGCCATATGGTTAGCAGCTGCCCACGTTGGATGATTTAGTATGATTATATTTTAATTTTCAGCCTTTGGATTGAATTGATTTAAGTCACCGATGGCAGAAGGCTCCTCCCACTGTGGGCAGGGCTCTCCATCAGCCTTTCTTTAATACTTTCGGAAATACTGTGGTGTCACTGTTCAGTTACAGGAGTGTGGCATGCAAAGGTCACAGCAATTCAAGGGAATCCGCAGAAGAAGATAACACATGGGTTTGAAGAAGAGGTAAGTTGGCTTGTTCCTTGTGGCTGTAAAGTTGCCGTCTTGCTTGATTAAATACATAGATCAATGCTCTTTCCTGTCTGCTTTATACTTGGAAGGGGGGAAATTTCCTTCTGATTTTTCCTTTACACTTTGAGTGCATTGGATGTGATCCGACAGCAAATGAGTGACCTGCCCCCTGCATGAATTGCAGAGAGAAACAATGCCTAGCAGAGCCAGAGAATGGAGGGAACCAGTGACAAAGCTTTCGCTAGAGGGTGAATGGATTATTTGAAAGCAGGGGGTTCTGTAAGGTCCTAAAGCAGCCCCAAACTGCCTTGTTGAAGTGAAAAGGACCTGTGCTTCGTAACAACCCCAGTCAGCTCCCTGGGTATGAGGCAGCCAAATTCTTCCCAACCTGTTGAGGATACAAAGGGGCATGGGAAAAAACTTAAGTGATGGGTGGATTGTATGATTCGGTTTGAGCGGGGGGTGATTGAGGGAAGGGAGTTGGTGGTGGAGCATTTATAATGCATTGGATAAAAGGCTGTTTCCATAGTAAAAAAGAAGCGGGGGGTGGGGGTAAGGAAAAGAAAAAGGGAAGGAGTCTTTCTATCAGCTTGCCCAGTGTGTGAGCAGAGAGGTTGATGGAGGAATAAATAATCCATGAAATATTAACATCCAGGAATAGGTGTAAATCCTCGTTCCTTATTTCTAAAAGCTGAAACTGACGTGGCATGGACTAGCGCAGTGTAACTTTCCCTACTGTGAATTTGTCTGCTCTGTGAGGTTTTGATGCAAAACTATTTCTTTTAAATGGATGTCTTTAAATGCATTGGGCCAAATTCTGCTCTGTTACGCAGGTGTAACTTTGTAGTAAGAAAGTCTTCAGTGGAGCTCCATCAGGTTTCCACCTGCTATAGCTGAGAACAGGATTCAGCCCCAGCTTTTGTTTGCTTCTTATTGTCTAACTAGGCAAACTTTCTTTGAAGGCATACATAAAATAAATACACCTCTATCCCGATATACCGCGACCCGATATAACATGAATTCTGATATAACGCGGTAAAGCAGCGCTCCGGGGAGGGGGGCTGTGCACTCCGGTGGCTCAAAGCAAGTTCGATATAACGCGGTTTCGCCCATAATGCGGTAAGATTTTTTGGCTCCCGAGGACAGCGTTATATCGCGGTAGAGGTGTATACGGAAACAAGTGAATTTCACTCCTGGCTAAGTATAGGGCCAGATCCTCGCTTCTAGAGATCGCTGATGCTCCACTGAAATCAAAGAAGCTATGCAGACTTCCACCAGCTGAGGATCCAGTATCTATCTGTATTTTTTGGCCATTCCTATTCTGTAGACTGAAAATTCACACTGTCATTTCTCCTGAATACAGTCCTATACACAAGGTGTAGGACACGCCAGGTGGGAAGGGAAGGGTAGAAGTGGAAGGAGGAAGAATGAATTTCCTATGTGGCTCAAAAATTTCTCAACCTGATTTTTCTTCAATAAAAAAATGCAGCTCCATCCAAATTGAAATAGTTCATGAAAACAGTTTGATTTTGACTGAATCTTTAACAAAAATGAAACAAACTCTTACTTTTTCAAATTTTTTCATCAAAAATTGAAATTGTATGTGAGGAAAATTAAAATGGTTTCATTTGAGATTTTTTTGTGGCAACATGATTGGATTTTTTTGGATCAACTCTGCAATTTCTTTATGCCAGATGTAAGGGCTTATTTACCTGGGATGCCTGGTTTCTAAATACATAGACAATAGAAGAAGCTCTCAGCCTCCAGCTACTTGAACTTCCCACATCTCTCTAGCAAAGGTATAAAGTTCAAAGGTCAGATGGGCTTTCATTGTCCTGTGTGGTGCAAGACTGTGCAAGGAATATCACACTTTACACGTGTCCCTGGGAGCTCCGTGCTGCTTGCGTGATTGAGATTTCACACAGGCATCAGCCTGTCTGGATCTCTCTGAGCTGTCAACTCTCCCGTTCCTTTCAAACTGCATCTTAAAATGGATTTTTTCTGCTTTACCTCAGCCTCTGAACATCTATCCCTGGGTTACTGCCGCTGTGACTGAGGGTTGGATCTCTGTTCTGTGCAAAGTCACAGTTGACAGGCTTTCTATATGTGCATGCCATAGCCCTGAGCCTCCTTCCACACTCCAAACACCTCATCCCCAGCCCCAGCCAGAGTCCTCACCCCCCCCACATCCCAATCACCTGCCCCAGCCCTGAGCCACCTCCCACACTCCAAACCCCTCAGCCCCAGCCCGAGCCATCACCTGAGCCACCTCCCACACCCCAAACCTCTTCCATAGCCCTGTGCCCCCTCCCACACCCCGAACTCCCCGGCCCCACCCTACATTAAACGTTTACTGTTCCCAGTCCATTTTCACATTATTTTAAATATATATATATCGGCTTACAAGGCGGGGGCGGGGACAGGACTTGGACCTGTTCTGACCACCACCAAAAATTATACAAACCTGCACCCATGAAAGTCGCACTTGGTACTGTAACGCCGTGCGAGCTGGGGAAAGACTGAAATGTGCCCTCATTGTAGTAGGCTCTGTCCCAGGGGCTCAGGAACAGGTTTCTAGGGGTCATGACCCTCCCCCCAAGCTTGATGGCTAGATGGTCGGGGGGTCCCAAAGCTTTTTTCAGTTGTGGCATAAGATCACAGTATGGAAAAGCCTGAGAGCTTGTGACCTGTGCAGACCTATGTGAGGACACGGCCGATGCCTCAAACAGCATTTGGTGACACCTTGTTTGCTGAGCCTTCTCCTCGGCAGCTCTTGCCAGCTAGAGTGGGATGCGGGTACCACCAGCCCTCACTGATTCTCCCTCCCCACTTTCCTATTGCAAAACGTTTGTGCTGACTCAGTTCAGAGCCCCTTTGACCATGAAACCAAGACATGCTAAATAATGAGATCCGCAGCTATAGATCGGCTCATCTGTAGTCCCAGTAAGGGATGTATAGCAAACTAAACTCCTCTTAGGAAGTGATCAAGCTGATTCTTTGGGCAGCGCATCTGGCTGCCTCTCAATGAGATCGTCTTGACATAGATGAATGAACTCAACCCTGTGATTCCATTGGGTGGAAGAATGGTCTTCTGGATGGGCCCTGGCTGGGGGAATAGGAATTCAGTTCCCAGCTCTGGCTGTGTGTGATCTCGGGCAAGTCACTCAGACTCTGTACCCGAGTTCCTCATCTCAGTAATGGGGTAACACTTGCTTTTCCCCAGCCTTTGTCTTGCCTAAGCCCCTGGGTGTCTTCAATCTCTCACTGGGTATGTCTACACTACCCGCCAGATTGGTGGGTAGCAATCGATCTATCGGGGATCGATTTATCTCGTGATAAATCGATTCCCGATCGCTGTCCCGTCAACTGCTGAACTCCAGCTCGGCGAGAGGCGGAAACAAAGTCGATGGGTGAGCGGCGGCCGTCGATCCCGCGCTGCGAGGACGTGAAGTAAGTGATTCTAGAACATAAGAACGGCTGTACTGGGTCAGACCAAAGGTCCATCTAGCCCAGTATCCTGTCTACTGACAGTGG
Organism: Malaclemys terrapin pileata; assembly: GCF_027887155.1. Taxonomy (NCBI): domain Eukaryota; kingdom Metazoa; phylum Chordata; order Testudines; family Emydidae; genus Malaclemys; species Malaclemys terrapin. The sequence continues at coordinate 337,475,767 of NC_071505.1, forward strand.
CCAATGCCAGGTGCCCCAGAGGGAGTGAACCTAACAGGTAATGATCAAGTGATCTCTCTCCTGCCATCCATCTCCACCCTCTGACAAACAGAGGCTAGGGATACCATTCCTTACCCATCCTGGCAAATAGCCATTAATGGACTTAACCTACATGAATTTATCCAGGTCTCTTTTAAGTCTCTAAGTCGATCTAAGATACGTTGACTTCATGTACGCTATTCTTGTAGCTGAAGTTGCATATCTTAGATCGATCCCCCCCACCCCCCAGTGTAGACCAGGCCACTGTGTGTTTGTTCAGCGCCTAACACAGTGGAGCTCTGAGTACAGTTGTTCCTATCATCCAATAATAATAGGTGGAATAGTTATGGGCTTTTCAGCTTCCCTCAGAAGAATGTGTGATGGAGCATTATTCACTTATGTAATCAAGCAGCAACTTTAATCAGTAAATTTCCCTTGCAAACTCTCCAGCATTTCAGAAATAAAAGCCACTTTTATAAAAGGGGTAAAAAGTTGGCAGGAGCAATTTTTGGTTAAACCCCACTTATTTCTTACAATGCTCTCCATCCCGATTAACCTTTGCTCAATATTTCTTTTAATCGCGTCATGTCTTAAAATGGAAATTAAGCACTTTGACAAATGGCTGGAAGGGTTAGGTAGGGTCACTGTGGTGTTCACGTGAATACCTCTGGCTGTTCTGCTGAGAAGTTTCTTTCAAACTTTTTGAATGGGCAAGCCACATGCTGTACAGAGGACTCACATTGGTAGGACCAGCTCCTTCCCACCCGGCTCCAGCACCAACCCCTCCACAAACGCTCACCCTTGCAGCGCAACCAATGTCCAGCCTACGAATCCACCCCCCCTTTCATCTCACCCTATGTTGACCTAAATCTCAAAATCCTTTGCGGCTCTGTGGGATATGATGGGTTGTGGGACAACTTTTTGGCCATCCTGTGGTTTGTGGATTGAAAAAGGTGGGACCCACAGGCCTAACTCACCCAATAGGTCTCTTCCATCTGAATTTTATAATTCCTATGATCCCTTCATTCAACGTTCCACAGTGAATTCCAGGAGGCCTCCTTACCCTCTGCGCCACTGCAGGATGCTGTGGGCCTGCTGTTCCTTTCTTCAGTGGTGGAAGCACACTGCTGGCACAAAGTCTGTGCTAAATCAAGACCCTTGCTGTTTCCTGGGGCAGCCCCAAGGTGGAGGCTGGGGCCGGAGACAACTAAAAGTAGGCTGTATTAACTTTCATGGGGAATGTCCGCCATGCTGGTGGCAGGACAGTGCTCAGCCCTGCTCCATCCATGCTCTGCCCCTTCACTTATGTAGCCACCTCCTGGGGGGGTCTGGGGCTAGGGGCAGCTAGTGTCGCAGAGGTGGCTGAAGGGCGGGATCTGTATGTCGAAGGACCTCTGTGCATGGATCATTGGTGCAGGATCACACCCTATATTATCTCCATGCATGTGGGGGAAGAGATGTTCCTGATGACCTGGAATGAAGCGAACATTATGCCTACAGTTAGAAGGGATCCAGGGAGCCTCAGACCTGAAGGTGCCACAAGGATCAGGATTAAGAGAGAGTTGGTTTCTTTTCAGCAGCAGTGAGCTTAGCTACCGACTGCACGAGGTGGTGGTGAAATCCACTGACTCCAAACTCAAGAGTTGCACAACATTTTAGAAAGACTTGGCTGGACTAGGAACGTGGGTTTGTCAGCCAGAGGCTTACTCAGTGTAATAGATGGTAACAAATCTACATGCTCACATTCTACACATTAAACATGGATCAAAACAAGGAAGAAATGGGTTTGGAAGATAGAAATTGCCATTCTGGAGTTGGTCTGCACCCAAACTTGCATTGAAATAATACAAATCATCATTGTTTTTGTTATTGCAACACCTAGTCATGGAGCAGGACCCCCATTGCGCTCGGTGCTGTACGTGGCTGAACAAAAAGACAGTCCTAGCCCCACAGAGCTACCAGTGAGTTGTTTCGGGGCCAGACTGTATGTGGGCCTTCCCTTAGTTCAGAATCAAAGTGGCTAAATTCAATTTAGCACTAAAGTCAATCAACTTGAGCCATTTAAAGTCTGACAGAAGAGCATCCACACACACAGACTGGCATTGAAATATGCCTGTCATGAAGTGGGGGGAAGTCAGGGCCCTGCACCCCTCTTCCTGTGATTCACCGTGACTCTCAGCCAGCCACTAAAACAGAAGATTTATTAGATGACAGGAACACAGTCCCAAGCAGAGCGTGTAGGTACAAGGACCCCTCAGTTAAGTCCATCTGGGGGGTGGGGGGTTAGGGAGCTTAGACCCCAGCTTTGGGGTTCCCTGCATTTTACCACCCAGCCCAAGACTGAAAGCAAACCCCCCTCTAGCCATCTCTCTCTCCCTTCCCCCAGTTCCTCTACTCCCTTTGTCCAGTTTCCCGGGCAAAGGTGTCACCTGGCACCACCTTCTTCCTGGCTCAGGTTACAAACTCAGGTAACTCTCAAGTAAAATCATCCCCTGCTATCCCATCCCCAATGCAGACAGTCCCAGTAAAACTAGATGACATTGCCAGGTCAATCCGCCCTGCTCCCTACTGCATCACAATGCCATCTGGTTTAAGAAACAGATTCAGATAGATTAGTACAAATTTATGTATAGACTAGTCCAGTTAATCTCAGTTTGCGGTTTTGCTTATTTGCTAGGTAATCTGCGGTGATCTGTTTGCTATCACTTATAATCATTTTAAATCTACCTTTTGGAGTTAATAAACTTGCTTTTGTTTGGTCTTAAACCAGTGTGTGGAAATTATAACTTGGGGCAGAAAGCTGTTGCATATCTCTGCACTTTGAGGTTCGGGTGAACTTTCTGAGCTTATACTGTACGGTTCTCTGTGCAGCGCAAGATGGTATAATTTTGAGTTTACACTCCAGAATGGGGTGCTGCCTTAGGTACTGGGAGGTGCCTTAGCTGAGCCTTCCCATGCAGAGCTGATTTCAGCATGTGTGTGCGCTTGTAGCTGCGGCTGGGTGTGTCCCTACCTGTATGTGTGCAGGTGTGGGCCTGAGGGCCTGTCACAGCAGTACAATGTAAAGGGAGCCCAGGATGGTGGGCCAGGAGGGCTCAGTGGTACCCCAGTTCCAGGTGGCACCCCGGGGAGATCCTATCACAGACATATAATTAATCAGTCTTCACAAAGGAGGGTAAGTATCAGCCCCATTTTACCAATGGGGAAAATGAGGCAAAGAGGGGCAATGACTTGTCTAATGTCACCCAGCCGGGTAGGTGACAGAGCAGAGACTAGAACCTAGGTCTTCTGTCTTCCAAACTAGTGTCCTAACCACTGCCTCTCCGCCTCTTTTATCTAGAACTATTGTAAGGCAATTGTGTGCGCTCTATGTAAAAGAACGCTGGCATTTGATTTGGTCTAGTAGACGTTAAATATGAATTAATTAGGTTTCAGATTCTGAAAAATATAAACCCAGGTTTAGTGATGTGAAACTGGGCCAGCCTGGTGTACATTTTGATACTGTAGAGAACTTTGGGTAGGTAGAGAGTTTTTGATTCATGACACACACATGGAAAATGTGCCTTACTCCCCCCGTACTCGGCTAGATGGGCTGACACACTATGGCCATTCTTATGTTCTGATGTAATTGCACTGTAGTCTGTGGGCCTGATTCTGATTTCAGTTACAACCATCATACTCTAATCAAGTGGACCCACTCAAATTTTACCCCAGTGTAGCTGAGAGCAGAATCAGGCCCACAGAGTTCGGTGGGGCCACACCAAGGATGGATGTGGCCCATTGCCTATACCTGGCTGCTCTACAGCTGGTAATGGGTATAGCATCCCTAAAGCCCTCCTCCCAAGAGCAGCCCTACCTGTACCTGCTACGGTTTGATTGAGAGAGTCAGAATATGGGTCAGAATGATCAGAATCTACTGGTCAGGCAACCTCACTAATTAGCAAAACTAGTGTTCACGTGCCAGGATTTTCTCCTTATGTGTGTCTGTCTATCTAGCTAAGGTCCTGTTACCATACAGTATCTGAGCACCTCCCACTCTGTAATGGATTTCTCTTTAACATATTCACTGCTTGTCATTTTAATAGTGTGGCTCTGCCACTGGCCTGCTATGTGACCATGGGCATGTCACTTCTTCTCTTTGTGCCTCATTTTCTCCCTCTACAAAATGGGGTTAATGATACAGGCAGTGTCTGTACAGCGCTTTCACTCCTACAGGTGAAAAGCCCTATGTAGGAGTTAGGTGGTATTAGCCTCACAACACCCCGGTGAGGTAGGGACAGGCTGTATTCCTCCTTTTACAGGTTGGGATCTGAGGTGCAGCATAACTAAGTGACTTGCCCGAGGTCACACACAGTCTGTGGCAAAGCCAGGAACTAAACCCAGTTCTCCTAAGTCCCAGGCTAGTGCCCTAACTGCTGGACTATGCATTCTTGGTTCTGGAGGTAGGGGACCTGTCTCCCTTTAAGAGACTCTTTGGATTTTGGTGCCTCTGATCCTTCTTCAGACATTATTACAGGGGAGGCTTTCAAAACCATGAAGGGCAGTGAGGCACCGAACTCTCATTGAAAGTGAGTGAGGGTAAGCGGTTTAACTGCCCTTTGCGCCCTGGAAAATGTCTCCCCTCCCATATCCCAGTTGCTGCAGCACCACATGCGGTATTTACTCAATGAGTGACTAAATAACAGCACTACATTTGGGCTGGGGAGAGCTGTAGTATAAGTAGCCAGTGAGATGTTAAATTTAATTGTGAGGCTTCATCATATCATCCCAGATTCCCTCCTTATCAAGCATGTTATTAATGATCATTATTATTAAGGGTACAATTCTGTCATGGAGGTCAGAGGTTCCATGCAGGGGCGGCTCTAGGCACCAGCAAAGCAAGCACATGCTTGGGGGGGCCCATTTGCAGGGGCGGCAGGGATCCAGCATGGGAGCTGAGAACCAACAGGGGGCCCTGGGAGCTGTAGTTCCTTGGTTAGCTCCCTGCCTATAGAGCCAGCCCTGGAGCAGGGAAAGAACTACATTTCCCAGCATTCCCTCGGCCACTACCAACAGGAAAGGGGGAGGGAGTGAGATAGCTGAGACCTCATGTTGCAGCCTGCTGTGAATGGAGAGCTGCACTGTGAGTAGGGATACCATATTTTAACATTCAAAAAATAGGACACTCCACAGGGAGGGAGGGTAGCCCCACCCTGCCCCCATCCACTCCCTCCGACTGCCCCCCACAGAAACCCCAACCCATCCAACCCCCCTGCTCCCTGTCCCCTGATCACCCCCTCCCGGGACCCCTGCCCCAACTGCCCCCCAGGACCCCACCCCCTATCTAAGCCTCCCTTCTCCTTGTCCCCAAGTACCCCCTCCTGAGACCGCCCCAACTTCCCCCCAGGACCCCACCCCCTACCTGTCCCCTGACAAATCCCCGGGACTCCCATGCCTATCCAACCGCTGCCTGTCCCCTGACTGCCCCCCCAAACCTCTGACCCATCTAACCCCCCCCTTCTCCCTGCCCCTGAGTGCCCCCCCAACCTCCGCCCCATCCAACCCTCCAGCCCCCTTACCGTGCCACTCAGACCAGCATGTCTGGCTCCGCACAGCGGCAGACACACTGCTGCATACATGCTGCCGTGCTCCCCCGCGGAGCCACAGCTCCCCCCCAGCACCTGCCTTCCAGATTTGAACACCTCAAAATTCACCAGTGCTCAAGCTCAGTTTGGGCGGCTGTTACTTCATTTCTCCCAGATCAAATATACTGATCCACTGTAACTTGCTGTAGAAAAAGTAGGATAAAATTGAGCAAGAAATGCTTCCCAGTGGTTATTAGGACTGGAATTGCTATTTTCAACAGCCATTGCCTTTTTGTTTGTTTGTTTAAAAGGAAGACAGTGATATTGCATTGGCAAATTCCCCATAGAAAGAAAGAGTGGAACAAAAGAATAATAAAGGCACCTCAACTTTTCCTCATTTATGTAGGACAGTCTTATAATATGCATCCAGATATTCTCCAATCACACAAGCTGAAAATTGTTCCACTTTACTGCAGTTCTGTAACCATATGGGAACCAATCCTGTCTGTGTTCTGTGCACATCCAAAATTCCTGCTGAATGACCCGCCCTGGGAGCGAGTTACCAGTGACCCAGGGCTGCGGCGGAAGGAGGCTGCAGGGCGGGCGGGGCGGGGGGGAGAGAGAGCCCAGGGCTGGGTGGCAGGAGGTGTGTTTGTGGGGCAGTGGTGGGGAGGTAGGGGGGAGCTCAGAGCTGGGGCGGCAGGGTGTGTGTGTGGGGGAGAGCCCAGGGCTGGGGCGGCAGGGGGGTGCAGATGGGGGGGTGAGAGTCCAGGGCTGGGGCGGCAGGGGGGTGCGGCGAAGAGCCCAGGGCTGGGATGGGGGGGCAGCCAAAATTTTTTTTGCTTGGGGCGGCAAAAAACCTAGAGCTGGCCCTGGTTCCATGACTTTCTGGGATCTCCAGGACTACTTCTGGGGCAGGGCTTCAGCAGCTGTCAGCTCTGGGGCCACCAGAGCAGTGGACTGGGGCTGGAGCAAAAGCAGTCAGCCCCTGCCACAAGAGCAGTGGTGGGGATGGAGCAGCGCCTGCACTCAGCCCCGGGGCTGTCAGACCAGCAGTTGGGGTTGGGTCAACCCCCCTGGGGCTGGAGCAGTGGCGGTCAGCCCCTGTCAGTGCTCTGATTCTTTGGGTCCCGTCCCCCCCGCTCCCGGGAGTGGCTGGCTCACTACAAAAGCAATTTTCCCTCTCTTGGTATTGACACCCCCTCATCAATTATTGGGAGTGGACCACATCCACCCTGACTGAATTGGCCTTCAACACTGGGCCTCCACTTGTAAGGTAACTCCCTTCTCTTCATGTGCCAATATATATTTATGCCGGTTTCTGTAATTTTCACTCCATGCATCTGGAGAAGTGGGTTTTTTACTCACAAAAGCTTATGCCCAAATAAATCTGTTAGTCTTTAAGGTGCCACCGGACTCCTTGTTGTTTTTTCTGGATACAGACTAACACAGCTACCCCTCTGATATAAGACTCTCCTCATTGTGCTATCTGGATGCAGTTGTATAAAATCGGGTCTCTCAAAATACTACAAGAATTTGCCTTCCTCCCCTCCTAAAGCCAGGGAGCCCTAGCAGAGTGCGAGAGGAGGGGTGAGACAAATACAGAAGGGAGCTGCTCAGCAGTGTAGGAGTAGCAGGACATGCTGTGCTTTTGAGAGAGGCCAGCTGGCAGGGTCTTGCATGTTGTGAGAGGGGAGAGTGTCTTCAATCTGTCAGCGCCTGTCCTCGGTTCTCCCAGCTGGGAAGGACATGCCCAGCTCAGCCAGTGCAGGAGTTTAGACTGAAAAGACAATTGCACTTTGCTGCAGTCTGTGCCAAGTAAGTGCTGGGTGGCGCACGCGTATCAACTTTCTAATCAGGGTCGGTGACTTGGAGGTGGCTGAGGGCTCCTGGGCAATCCCCTGGGACGGTCCAGTGAAAGTGGCAGAGTCCTGGGATAGGGCAGCTGCCTCGGAGGGTTTCATTACAAGGAGAAGTTTGGAAAGTGACGTGACCAGGTGTGTGTTGCAAGCAGGTGCCTTTAACAAACAAACACAAAACATTGCTGGTTCATAGGACTGAACTGATCCTGAGTCTTAACCTGAGCCTTACACCAGGAAAGCCCAGATCTGTCTTTTATGGTGCAGTGCTCGTGTTCCCTTCTGTGTGATCTGTGAGAACAACATCCGTTCAACTGCACCAAAACAGCGCCTGTGTAATTGCTCTTTCTAGTTCACTTCCTCTCTTGCCTCCCCTGGCTTTTTTGCTGAACATTACCTGCTTCAGAAGTGGGCTGTAGTCCACGAAAGCTTATGCTCTAATAAATTTGTTAGTCTCTAAGGTGCCACAACTACTCCTGTTCTTATTACCTGCTTCAGTTTCCATGTTGCATTTTTGCATCAGACCATTCTGCAAAAACATTATTATATGAATTACCGCAGCATTTAGGAGTCCCAGTCATGGATCAGGGCTCCATTGTGCAAGGCACTGTACAGACACAGACCAAAGAAAGACAATTCTTGCCCTAAAGAAGTTATAATCTGTTATGTACATATACATCTCTATCTAAACAGACATAAGTTTAAAAATTCTTCAGAACCTTCTATACTAAAATGGGTCCTGTAGGTTTATCTTGCTGCATGATGTTCTGTGGAGATGACTTGGGAAGTCAAAATCCTATGTGCTCAATTATTTTTTTGATGTAAGAGTTTGGGGTTGCCCTCCTGTCCTCAGCCAAAATTTCCCTCACTGTTGTGCACCATAAGAACATAAGAACAGCTATACCGGGTCAGCCCAAAGGTCCTGACAGGGAACAAAGGGTAGGAATTAATGGTAAATTCTCAGACTGGAGAGGGGTAACTAGTGGTGTTCCCCAAGGGTCAGTCCTCAGACCGATCCTATTCAACTTATTCATAAACAATCTGGAGAAAGGGGTAAACAGTGAGGTGGCAAAGTTTGCAGATGATATTAAACTGCTCAAGATAGTTAAGACCAAAGCAGACTGTGAAGAACTTCAAAAAGATTTCACAAAACTAAGTGATTGGGCAACAAAATGGCAAATGAAATTTAATGTGGATAAATGTAAAGTAATGCACATTGGAAAAAATAACCCCAACTATACATACAATATGATGGGGGCTAATTTAGCTACAACAAGTCAGGAAAAAGATCTTGGAGTCATCGTGGATAGTTCTCTGAAAATGTCCACGCAGTGTGCAGAGGCGGTCAAAAAAGCAAACAGGATGTTAGGAATAATTAAAAAGGGGATAAAGAATAAGACTGAGAATATATGATTGCCCTTATATAAATCGATGGTACGCCCTTATCTCGAATACTGCGTATAGATGTGGTCTCCTCATCTCAAAAAAGATATACTGGCACTAGAAAAGGTTCAGAAAAGGGCAACTAAAATGATTAGGGGTTTGGAACGGGTCCCATATGAGGAGAGATTAAAGAGGCTAGGACTCTTCAGCTTGGAAAAGAGGAGACTAAGGGGGGATATGATAGAGGTATATAAAATCATGAGTGATGTGGAGAAAGTAGATAAGGAAAAGTTATTTACTTATTCCCATAATATAAGAACTAGGGGTCATCAAATGAAATTAATAGGCAGCAGGTTTAAAACAAATAAAAAGAAGTTCTTCTTCACGCAGTGCACAGTCAACTTGTGGAACTCCTTACCTGAGGAGGTTGTGAAGGCTGGGACTATAACAGAGTTTAAAAGAGAACTGGATAAATTCATGGTGGTTAAGTCCATTAATGGCTATTAGCCAGGATGGGTAAGGAATGGTGTCCCTAGCCTCTGTTCGTCAGAGGATGGAGATGGATGGCAGGAGAGAGATCACTTGATCATTGCCTGTTAGGTTCACTCCCTCTGGGGCACCTGGCATTGGCCACTGTCGGTAGACAGGATACTGGGCTGGATGGACCTTTGGTCTGACCCGGTACAGCCTTTCTTATGTTTGTTTATGTTCCATCTAGCCCAGCATCCTATCTTCCAACAGTGGCTAATGACAGGTGCCCCAGAGGGAATGAACAGAACAGGTAATCATCAAGTGATCCGTCCCCTGTTGCTCATTCCCAGCTTCTAGCAAATAGAGGCTAGGCACACCATCCCTGCCCATCCTGGCTAATAGCCATTGATGGACCTATCCTCCATGAATTTATCTAGTTCTTTTTTGACATTCCAAAGGGCACTGAGTCTGATTACGTAGTTCCTTCACCTTTGTTGTTGCCAGTAACGCTAGTGAATGGAAAGTGCCAATCACCTGTTAAGGTGCCTCTTGGAATCTTTAGGTTAGGAACATAATTTTTCATACATAGTATGAGTAGCCTGTGGAACTCATTGAAGCAAGACATCACTGAGGCCAAGAGCTTAGTAGGATTCCAAAGGGCACTAGGTATTGATCTGGATAATAAGAATATCCAGCGTTAGAAGAGTAGATTTTTATTAACAAATAAACCATGCTTTGGAAGGGCGATAAACCTTCATGTTTCAGGGATTAAGCCAACCTCTAACTATTAGGAGTTAGGAGGAAATTTCCCCTGAGATGGTAGGTTATCCCATAACTACCTTCTGTGGAGTTTTTGCACTTTCCTCTGTAGGCTCTAGTGGTGGCCACAGTTGGTGGTAGGACACTGGACCAGATGGACCTCGGGTCTAATCTGGTCTGGCAACTCCTATGTTCAAACAGAAATGATTGCATAGGAAAGTATCATCTTACATATGTGCAAGAACCATTCAGCTTCTCTATCTGGGTCTCATGGCCTTGCTCCTAAATTATGAGCCTTAATTTGTGTGCTGTAACTTTAGTCATATAAACCCATCAGGCAGTAGGCATTTACCTCAGTAAGAGAAAGGGAGACAGCCTTATGTTTGCTGAGCCTAAAATTGACCAAATCATTCCTATGGCTGTATAAAGTGCCATTCCCCAACTTAAAGTGCACAATATGAAATGGGCAGTTTATTAATAACTGGGTAAGAAAGTCTCTCAGGATTTTGTTCCTAATGTATCTAGGCACCATATTACATCTGGATCTGCTTCTGCATTCTGGGAGGATGAGGGTACAGGAAGCCATCATTTGGCTGCAAGCGTTGGATTGTGCAAGAGACAGTCTCTGTTAGAACAGCTGTCTGGACTTACTGGTGTGTCTGGTGAGCAGGGGCTCTGACAGAGGAATGCAGATGTAATGACTCTCCTGAATAGGTCACCTGTGGGGATCGAGCTCTGGATCTAAAAGCAAGAATTGCTACAGTTTTTACTAAAGAGTCAAGTCTATTAGTTTGGAGGTGGTGGCAAACAAACTTCTAAATGGGCCAGCCACTAGAGGGGGACAAAAACAAACACTGCCACAATGGATAACAGAGGGATGATAGGAGGCTTCATCTTTCCTACGAGTGGTGAAACACATGCTGCTGCTCATATTTCCCATGCCCCAAGGAGCAGCATGGCCAGCCCCTCCCAAAGAAGGTGATTGTCCTCTCCCATGACTCAAACTGGAGCTGGTCAACTGGGATCTGACAAATTCAAAATTTGGCAACTTTTAGCTTTGTGAATCATTTGCAAGCCAGTCCCCTCATTTGCAAAGGCTAGGCTGAGCGAACAAATGGCAGCCTATGGACTCTTCACAAACCATCCTATGTCGGTATTGGAGTGTCACCACTGAATATGTCTGTTTGACCATATCAGATTATTTCTTCATCATTTGATGATTCCTAGTTCTGTTCATTTCCTTTGGGGCACCTGGCATTGGCCACTGTCGGAAGACTGGACACTGGGCTAGATGGACCTTTGCTCTGAACCAGTATGACCGTTATTATGTTCTTATATTTGACCAAGATGGTCCAGCGTTTGGATGAGGTCAGCTCATGGATGAAGAACAGTTGGCTGAAGCTGAAACCAAGCATAACCGAGGTAATGCTGGTGGACAGAGGAAATGCCTTCTGAAGAGTTTGCAGCCCTGGAGCAGTCTTCCTTGGTTGAAGGTGCACACCCACAGTTGGTCAGTTCAAGCTGTAGGCTAGGAGTGTTCCTGGATTCCTTGCTGATGCTAAACTCTTGCATAGCAACATCCACCAGTAATGCTTTATACCATCTCCGGTTGGCTAGGAGACTCCATCACATCTTGGTCTCTCCTTATACACATGTTGGTCCCCCCTCTGGCCAATAGCAACACAATATACCTGGGCATGAAGCCATCAGCTGTTGGGGAAACTCCAACTAATACCTAACATTGTAGTGTGTCTCCTTAGCAACATGGTCTCCTGTGAGCACATCAAACCTGTCCTTCGCTCTCTATACCGGCTTCCCATAAAATATCAAGTGAAGTTCAAAAGAACTGTGTCCTTGTCTTCAAGTCGCTCAATGGCATGGGCTCCGGATATCTAAAAGATCAATTGAAGCTCCAGCATGAAGCCCACAGTTGACACTTTTGCTCCACTGGCACCACGGAACTCTTTAGAGTAAAGGCAAAACTCATCTATGCAAGAGACCGAGCGTTCTTATGGGCTGGACTGAGACTGTGGAATGAACTCCCCCAGGAACTAAAGACCAACCCAAACCTGACCACTTTCCACGCCTAGTACCAGACACTCATCTGTGACTTGCCTTCTCTAACATAAACACAGAGCAGCGTGTAAATTTATAAACCAAACCAAACCCACAACCCTACCAAACAAAACATTCCACTGCACAGGTAATTTTCCCCTGGCCAGAGGATGAGCAAAAGAATGACCACACGTGACAGATATTAGTCACTTAAGGCATGACTGGAAGGTGCTCAGAGCCTACGGTGATGAGGGTGATGTAAGAACTGAATAGAATAGAATAGAATAGAATAGAATAGAAAAGTTTCACAGCCTGCTTTCAACGGTTTGTGCACACAAAGGACTGGAATGCAATTGAATCAAACTGAAACCCTAGCACTTGTGAAAGTCTTAAAGCTAGTATTCAACCAGCTGTATTCAAAACAGTCATTTTGCCCTTAACATGCAGTGGGGGAAATGTATTCTAGCCACTTGACACTCTTTTGTAAACAGGATGATTTGTGCTTGTTTGTTGCCACACACAAGCTAAAAGCTTTTATGCACAATCTGCCTCAAACGCTTAGTGCATTGACCACTAATTATCCCCAACGAGCTTTCATTACTACCAACTACAGAGTGCTTTTGGAGGAGAAAATGGTCAATACGTTCTAATGATTATTATTAAATTAAGCTCCTGTAACCAATCTTACACTATGAGTCACTCTCATCAACAAGATAGGGAATAAATAATCCCTAAATATGAGTTCCCATTCAGAGAATTGCCTTACAGGAATGCAGAGCGGTTCTGAGCTGAATTACAGTAAATCATGAGGGTTTGGTTTTCTTGGAGGAATTACTTGTGGTTTGGCACAGTTTTGAACAGCTAGATCAGGAATATGGTCTGACACTAAAACACCGTTTTTACTGTGTATTCTTAAGGTTCAATTATGACTTCATTTTAATGTCCAGATCTCTTATACGGCTTTGAAAAAATGTTCTATCTTTAATGCTTAATACGAGAGTTAGTCAGGAAACGATTTATTTTCCTCAGATGAAAAGTAATATTTTTCATTTTTGTTGACTTTTTTGGTTTCATCAAAAGCAGAAAACCAAAAATTTATGGGTTAAAACATGCAAACAAAACATTGGATTTTGATTGCTGAAAACATGTTAATTCAGTTTGGAGGGTTTTGGTCAAAAGCTGGACGTTTTTGGTGAAAATGGGAATTTTTTTTGCAAACCAATGTTGTTTAATGAAAGATTTGTTTGGTCAGAAACATTTTGCCTCCTCCTCTCCCCAAATAAATAAATAAAAGCAGCCAGCTGTATCTAACTGGGGGGAAATGTGATTGGAAATGGTCCTGCATGCAACCTACCCAGAAAGGATGTTTCTGGAGACACAAGTTCTGTCAGCAGCAATACCACCCATCTGCTCACTCTTCCACTGCACATCAGAGGGTGGCAGAATCTGCCCAGCTCTGTACTGTGGAAAAGGTTCCCCCATCAAGCACTTCTTCTCCCAGTGAGGCATAATTCTGTCCTAACTCAGTTTTCAGAATGGAGAGTGGTAAATAGCATGTCCCTCAGGGATCTATACTGGGATCAGTCCTATTCAACATATTCATAACTGATCTGGAAAAAGGCATAAGCAGTGAGGTGGCAAAATTTGCAGATGATACAAAACTACTCAAGATAGTTAAGTCCCAGGCAGACTGTGAAGAGCTACAAAAGGATCTCTCAAAACTGGGTGACTGGGCAACAAAGTGGCAGATGAAATTCAATGTCGATAAATGCAAAGTAATACACATTGGAAAACATAATCCCAGCTATACATATAAAACGACGGGGTCTAAATTAGCTGTTATCACTCAAGAAAGAGATCTTGGAGTCATTGTGGATAGTGCTCTGAAAACATTCACTCAATGTGCAGCAGCAGTCAAAAAAGCTAACAGAATGTTGGGAATCGTTAAGAAAGGGATGGATAATAAGACAGAAGATATCATATTTCCTCTATATAAATCCATGGTACACCCACATCTAGAATACTGCGTGCAGATGTGGTTGCCACATCTCAAAAAAAGATATATATTGGAATTGGAAAAGGTTCAGAAAAGGGCAACAAAAATGATTAGGGGCATGGAAACGGCTGCCATATGAGGAACGATTAATGAGACTGTGACTTTTCAGCTTGGAAAAGAGACGACTAATGTGGGATATGATAGAGGTCTATAAAATCATGACTGGTGTGGAGAAAGTAAATAAGGAAGTGTTATTTATTCCTTCTCATAACACAAGAACTAGGTATCACCAAATGAAATTAATGGGCAGTAGGTTTAAAACAAACAAAAGGAAGTATTTCTTCAACCTGTGGAATTCATTGTCAGAGGATGTTGTGAAGGCCAAGACTATAACAGTATTCAAAAAAAGAACTAGATAAGTTCATGGAGGATAGGTCCATCAAAGGCTATTAGCTAGGATGGGCAAGGAAGGTGTCCCTAGCCTCTGTTTGCCAGAAGCTGGGAAAGGGTGACAGGGGATGGTCATCCTATTTACTTCAGATTATTTATCCAGTTTGTCCAGATCATTTTGAATTTTAATCCTATCCTCCAAACCACTTGCGACCCCTCCCAGCTTGGTATCATCCGCAAACTTTATAAGTGTATTCTCTATGCCATTATCTAAATCATTGATGAAGATATTGAACAGACACAGACCCAGAACTGATCCCTGCGAGACGCCGCTCGTTATGCCCTTCCAGCTTGACTGTGAACCATTGATAACTACTCTCTGGGAACGGTTTTCCAACCAGTTTTGCACCCACATTATAATAGCTCCATCTAGGATGCATTTCCCTAGTTTGTTTATGAGAAAGTCACGTGAGACAGTATCAAAAGCTTTACTAAAGTCAAGATATACCACGTCTACCACTTCACCCCTATCCACAAGGCTTGTTACCCTATCAAAGAAAGCTATTAGGTTGGTTTGACATGATTCGTTCTTGACAAATCTATGCTGTTACTTATCACCTTATTATCATCTAGATGTTTGCAAATTGATTCTTAATTATTTGCTCCATTATCTTTCCAGGTACAGAAGTTAAGCTGAATGGTCTGTAATTCCCTGGGTTGTCCTTATTTCCCTTTTTATAGATGTGCACTCTTTTTGCCCTTTTTCAGTCTTCTGGAATCTCTCCCGTCTTCATGACGTTTCAAAGATAATCGCTAATGGCTCAGATATCTCCTCAGTCAGCTCCTTGAGTATTCTAGGGTGCATTTCATCAGGTCCTGGTGACTTGAAGACATCTAATTTTTCTAAGTAATTTTAACTTGTTCTTTCCCTATTTTAGCCTCTGATCCTACCTCATTTTCACAGACATTCACTATGTTAGATGTCCAATCACCCACCAACTTCTTGGTGAAAACTGAAACAAAGAAGTCATTAATTACCTCTGCCATTTCCACATTTTCTGTTATTAACACCTCTCCCCCCCCATTGAGTAACGGGCCTACCCTGTCCTTGGTGTTCCTCTTGCTTCTAATGTATTTGTAGAATGTTTTCTTGTTACCTTTTATGCCTCTAGCTAGTTTGATCTTGTTTTGTGCCTTGGCCTTTCTAATTTTGTCCCTACATACTTGTGTTATTTGTTTATATTCATTCTTTGTAATATGATCTACTTTCCACTTTTTGTAGGACTGTTTTTTGTTTTTTAGATCATTGAAGATCTCCTGGTTAAGCCAGGGTGGTCTCTTTCCATACTTCCTATCTTTCCACGCAGTGCGATAGTTTGCTCTTGTGCCCTTAATAATGTGTCTGTATAATAATAATAATCCATCTGTCTGTCTCCATCCATTTTCTTATAGTGAGGCCCATAGCCATGTATTAGAGTACCACTTTCCTCTAAGCCCTCTTGGAAATGAGGCAGGTTGGTTGTACAGTCAGAGCAGGCAGTTCTGGGTTCTCTTTCTATCTCATGCCCAAATAAATCTGTTAAGTCTCTAAGGTGCTACCAGACTCCTTGTTGGTTTCCTATCTCTGTGTCAGGCTTCCTGTGTCCCCTTGGGCCAGGTGCTTAGGCCAAGATTTTTAAACCTGGGCATCTAAAGTTAAGCATCTCAGATCCAGCCAAATAAGTGGCCTGATTTTTCCGAGGTGCTGAGAGCACTCCCAGCTCCGAGTGACTCAGATCTGTTATTGTCTAACATCCAACACCATGGCCATGTGTACTGTGTAGGCATGTTAGTAATGGCTGAAAAAGCCATGCCAACCCACCTACCAAATGTTGTAGCATGTGTGTGTAGGGGCTGTGTGGAATGTGGGATGGGTAGGGTTGGAAGCCCTGGTAATAAAGCAGTCAGCACTCCTTTAACCCAATAACTGAATTCTGCCCTCATTTATACCCCTTCGACCCCATAAAGCTTGATGGGCCCTAAAGCACATACTGTATTAAAAAAAAGGAGGCAGGTTTTTCTTGTAAACATTCAAATGGTCTCCTGTTCATAGTAAAGTCTACCTTTGGCCTGTGTGGCTTAATGGATGTCTTTCGTTTCCCTCATCAGGACTATTTGTCTCGCTTTTTATCCCCTCACTCAAACAGTGGGAAACCAACAGTCCTGTTAAAAGGCCCGTAATTAAAGAGAAGCTCACCTGGGAATGGATCACTTGATGATTACCTCTTCTGTTCCTTCCCTCGGGGGTCCCTGGCATTGGCCACTGTTGGAAGACAGGATACTGGGCTAGATGGACCATTGGTCTGACCCAGTATGGCCGTTCTTATGCTCACATGTGAGCAAACAAAGTCTTTCCGTGCTAGGAAGAAGATTGGACTCCAGAAGTGTGTGTTGCCTCTTTTACGCCTCGATTTACTGAATATTCCTAAACGTTGCTCCCCTCTTGGCCACGTGGCCTCATGTTGTTGTCCCAGCGAAGGGGTTCAGATTGTTCTGGCTCCCATGTGGACCATTCTCTCACAGTTTCGATGTACCCTTCACTAGTGGAGAGGGGCTTGAACAGCAATTCCCCTCTCCTCCCCCCCCCCCATTAAACTTTAGGAAATTTCTGACTCAGATATGCATCTGGACCCAAGTTTTGCGAGTTGGGCCTTCCTCTGTTCCCTTGTGATGGCTGAACTGCTCTGAATCCTAGTTCGCACTTCCTTTAGTTTAGGCCCTTTATTTGCCGTGCTATTCCATGGGCCACCTGTATAAATGTACAGGTCCAGCATCTGTGATCGCTTCTCTGCTAGGCTCAGTTGCTTCTGAATTCAAATGCTCTGGAAGCCTGGGAAGCTTCTTGTGTAGTCAGGGCCCAGGAAGGAGGCTTTTGCAGCTTCCGAGCCAAAGCAAAGACGTGTGTGGGGAAGTGGTGGGAGATGTTGGGAGTTTGCAAGGGTGAAGCTATGGGGAAGGAGGGTTATGGGGAACTCTGCTGAGGGCAAAGGCGTCCATGGGAGCTTGCAGAAGCCTGATGAAGCATTGTAGGGAGCCTGCATATGAAGGGAATGTCAGTAGGAGATGTAATCACGGGGTTCATGGGAGTGTGGTGGAAGGATGGGTCTGAACTTAGGAGGTGAAGGGTAGGGAAATAGAGCCAAGGGCTTTGCCAGGGAGGCCACAGTGAAAATGAAAGGTTTGGAGAAGATCCTGTTGAGGATTCAAAAGTTCTGACACCTTCTTAACCCTAATGGAGCCTTTCAGGCTGCCCTGGAATTTGCTCCTCCCTTTCATAGGAGCAGTTACTGCAATTGTGGAGGGAGCTGGACTCTCCTTAGGAGACACTTTGCAGAACTGGGCCCATGCTTGAAGCTGCCCATTTATTTATTTTTCTAGCCCACCCTTAGCTCTTACCCCTTCATTTCTCTGCTTGCATTTTCAAGCTTAAGTGTCTAGTATTGTATATGCCAAGCTCCCTCCCTTTCCTTGTTCAACAGATGTCTGGAAGCCCACGTCTGCCATGAAGTATTCCAGCTCTGGTGCCCAAACTCCATTGTGTGCATGCTCTGCTTTCTGCCTTGTTTTTAACATGTGCCTTTGAACACTGAGTTAGGGACCCATTGACTGGTCCATACGGTTCACTCACTGTACAGTGCTGCGTACGCCCGTGGGGCTGTGTCATGTTACCCGTTTTGGTGGTCAGCCAATGTCCCAGGCCTTGCAGGGTTGTTTCTGCTTAGAAATGAGAAATTGATGCTGTGAGTCAGGTATATTTCTGGTGTAATCTTGCTTATTTACAGAAACGTACACACAGCCTTGTTTTCCTGAACACAGTAGAAACAAACTGAGGCAATTCCTGTGCTCAGAAATCCCCAAATCTGCCACTCCAGAGAGCCCTGTGCCCAAGAAGCTCTGTCTTTGTGCTTTCTCTCAGGATCATGTCCACAACTACTTCTCCTGGCTTTCTGCCTCCAACACACACAGGCTACAGCCAATATCCTAGTCCCTGTATTTTCCACCAGGGAAACCCCTTAGTTCTACATGGCTTACCTCTGTCCTGCCCAGCAGCCTAGTGCCTTGGGCAGCTTCAGCTGTTTTTACATAAAGGGACTTGATTGCACCTTCTTTTGAGACTGAAAGAGTGTGCTTGGCTCATCCATCGGCTTTAACAAGATCTATGGTTGTCTTTGGGTGCAAGACTCTGCTGATGGCAGCCATTAGCACCCCTCAGCATACTATTGTTATTGTTTATTATTTGTATTGTGGTAGGGGCAAGGAACCAGCTGAGAACGAGGCCCCACTGTGCACACTGTACAAGCACAGCGTGGTCGATAGTCCTAGCTCTGTAGTACAACCAGGAGGTGTGATTGCAGCATGTGTGGACATACCCCAGCTTTAATCTAGCTAGCTAAAAGCCAGACTGAGTAATGATAAAGCCCCCGTGTAAAGCTCTGCCCTATTGGGACCTAGGTACATACTCAGGAGACTAGCCAGTGCCATTGCCCATGCTGCCATGGATTCACTGCTATTGTTACTCATGCTAGCTTTGATCTAGCTAGTTCGTGTCTGACTGTGTGTGCTAATCATGCCTTCCACTTGCAATGTAGACATATCTCAACGGACAATATCAATATAATAAAGAATTGAGGCCTCCATGATACCAGTGCTGGCCCAGGTTTTTGCAGCTGATGCTTCATGCAGAGTTCTGGAGAAAGTTGTAATGGGAGGATTTTGCATGCGTGTAGACTAGACGCTGCAAGATCTGGCCATGACGGCAGTTAAAGTACTTTTACAGCAGTCTGCATTCATCGCCCCACTGTATTAATTCTTCAGATTGCTTTGTGAGTCACTGTACGATAGTCTCTCTATTAAAATACATTAAAAGAATAAATGTAACCATCTGTGATAGCAACTTAGGTAATGAAGAAATGCTGTTAGAATGAAAAGGTTGATCACTTTAATGGACAGAGCTGCCCTCAGGATTGCGAGGGATGCTTTGGAGTTCTGTACTGAAAGAAACTGTCCAGCTGGGTCAGTGGGTGGAGAAGGGGAGGAAATTGTGGCGGAATGCACGGCAGTTCTTCAGATGTGTCACGGAGGAGCCATTCTGGCTTCAGTCCTTACTGTCTTGTGGCACCCATGCAGTGGGCTAGAGGCTGATGTGACGCCAGCACTGTGAATTGCAAGACATTTTGCTCACTTCCATTTTTATTTTGATCAGTGGAGGCTTGGCCCTTTCTGTTATTAGTCAAAGAATAAGGTCTTGTAAGGGAGATGTGCCAACCTCTGTATTCTGTTCTGAGAGAGAAACCTCCCCCATCCATGCCCTCATATCTGCAGAGGACTGGAGAGAGATTGATCCCGCAAACTGACAGTAGCGCCATGGAACTGCAGTGCCCCAGTGTGGGTCCCAGGAGTGAACCCTCCTGCAGCACTTGTTTAAAGGTGAGGCATACAACTCTCTCATACCTGTCAGGTAATACAGGAAGAGTAGGTAGCAGGTGCCGTTGAAGGGGCGAAAGCAGGGTGTGGGGTGGGGACGGTAATGTTCTCCTTTCGTAACATGGTCCAGAGCAACATTTTACTTTGGCCAGTATTTTCCTATGTGGGTGTGTAATCGTGTGTGAGACTCACCCGGCAGAGCCTCCTGTTGGCATCCTGGAAATTAGCTCTTTTTCCAGCCTTGGAGCGCCTTCTGCAGGCCGAAGTCTTGCCACTCACTGCTTTGGCCCCCGTGTCCCTCCCAGACCCGGTGCCCCTTTCCTCAGGGTGCTGCCCCCCAGGCAGTACCCCCACTCTCTGGGTATCCCCACCCAGGGGAACCCCCACCCAGGGGAACCCCCACCCAGGGGAACCCCCACCCACTACCCCACCTTGCCTCAGTATATGGCTACTGCCAGCCCCATCTAGCCCCCCGCTCACTGGGGCGGACTGCAGTCTAATTGCCACTCGTCACAGGCAAGGGGGGTTTGGACCTGCTGCCTCTGCCTAGCCTTGGGCTGTCCCCTGCAACCCCAGTACCTGTTTGGCCTTATACTAGGCCGCAGCCTGCAGGGGTTTCCAGGCCGGAGCTCCCCAGCTCCCGTGGCCTTCCCCCAGCCCTGCTTCACTCCAGGTACCTTCTCTAGCTCCCCAGCAGCCAGGCCCATCTCCCTGTACAGCTAGAGGAGACTGTGTGTCTGCTCCTGGTCTTTATACGGCCAGCTGGGTCTGTTTGGGGCGTGGCCACAGCTGAGAGTGCCTCCCCAATCAGCCCAGCCAAAGGCTCCCAGCCCCAGCCCTCTCCAAGGGCTGGCTTTTAACCCTTTCAGGCCGGCAGCGGGTGAACACCCTGCTACAGGGTGCCTAACATTAGAAGTCTGAATTCCTATTTATGGAAGGCCCCAAAGTACTGGATGCCTGCAGCTAGTGTTGACTGGTATAAGTTACAGATGCTCAATGTGACGGGTTCGGTCACAGAGACCCCCTCGGGACTGTTACCTGATGTGCTGAGACTACCTCTGAGCCCGTTTTCCCTGCCAGCTTGGGACTTCAGAACCCTGTCTTGTTGATCCAGATACACTAACCTGCAGCAACACAGACCCACGGTCTGAACCATGCTACCAAAGCTACAGGCTTAACTGAAAACAGCTTAGCAGGTGCCCCTGTCTCCAGCACCCAGACAACCAGCTCCCAATGGGATCCAAACCCCAAATAAATCCGTTTTACTCTGTATAAAGCTTATACAGGGTAAACTCATAAATTGTCCACCCCCTATAACGCTGACAGAGAGAGATGCACAGCTGTTTGCTCCCCCAGGTATTAATCACTTACTCTGGGTTAATTAATAAACAAAAGTGATTTTACTAAGTATAAAAAGTAGGATTTAAGTGGTTCCAAGTAAT
Organism: Malaclemys terrapin pileata; assembly: GCF_027887155.1. Classification (NCBI taxonomy): domain Eukaryota; kingdom Metazoa; phylum Chordata; order Testudines; family Emydidae; genus Malaclemys; species Malaclemys terrapin. The sequence continues at coordinate 337,497,167 of NC_071505.1, forward strand.
AACAGACAGAACAAAGTAAGTTACCAAGGAAAATAAAACAAAGCACGCAAGTCTAAGCCTAATACATTAAGAAACTGAATACAGGTAAATCTCACCCTCAGAGATGTTCCAATAAGCTTCTTTCACAGACTGGACTCCTTCTTAGTCTGGGCCCAATCCTTTCCCCTGGTACAATCCTTGTTAGTTCCAGCTCAGGTGGTAACTAGGGGATTTCTTCATGACTGGCCGCCCCCTTTGTTCTGTTCCACCTCCTTTTATATCTTTGGAACAAGGCGGGAATCCTTTCTCTCTCTCTCTGGGTTCCCACCACTCCTTCTAAATGGAAAAGCACCAGGTTAAAGATGGATTCCAGTTCAGGTGACATGATCACATGTCACTGTAAGACATCAGTCTTCATTCTTCCAGAGCTGGTCTGCAGGAAGTTTTGCAAGTAAACAGAGACATTCACAACCAATTGTCCTAGTTAATGGGAGCCATCAAGATTCCAAGCCAACATTAATGGCCCACACTTTGCAAAATTACAATAGGACTTCAGAGTAATACTTCATATATCTAGTTTTAGATACAAGAATGATACATACATACAAATAGGATGAACACACTCAGTAGATTATAAGCTTTGTAATACCTTACAAGAGACCTTTTGCATAAAGCATATTCCAGGTACATCATATTCACACTTATAAACATATTTTTATAAAGCATTCTGGAGTGCAACATCACACTCAGCACTTCTGAAAATCAGGCCACCCCAGTGGGGATTTCCATAAGCTCTCAGTGGTGTCTGAACTTTGCTCCCACTGAAGTCAGCAGTGAGAATATTTTCATTTAGGTGCCTACTTTAATCAGCCCAGTTTGTGTTTTTATTTATTTGCCTCACTTTTCAAAGGATGTTTTTTTTGGTCCTGATTCAGGAAAACTCTTAAACATATGCTTCACTTTAGACACATGCATAGTCCCACTGACTTCAATTGGGACTATACAGGTGATTAACTTTAAGCATGTGCTTAACGCAGAGGTAGTCAATTATTTTTTGTCAAGGTCCAAATGTCTTGGGCAAGATCCAGACTTCAGAGAAAATAATAATAAAAAATAACAATAATGAGAATAATAAGTAAATAAAAAGATTTCTGGGTCCGTTCAAAAGCATCAGGCGATCCAGATTTGGCCCCTGCTCCACCTATTGACTACCCCTGGCTTAAGGACTTTGCTGAATCAAGGGCCTAGAGCAGTGTTTCTCAACCTTTTTATACCAGGGACCGGCTTGCTGCCTTCCTAAACTGTGTCAGGGAGATCTCAGGGACCAGCATTGGTCCACAGACCAGTCGTTGAGAAACACTGGCCTAGCATATAAACAGATTGCTGGTGAGGAATTGTGGAGGATTCCCTTGCCCCAATGTAATAATATTCTGTAGCCTTACACTGCTAACAGATGAAGTTGAGACTTTCCCCTCCAATTTCTCTGAGGTAATTGGTATACAGCCATGGTAGGCTTTAGGGCTAGAAAGAAAAATGACTTCTGTTGTGATAAATGGGCCTACAAGTTTATCCTAACTGGGAGCTCAATGGTAAAAAATACATGAAAGTTCATGAGCTGTCACAATAACCTGTAATAACAAATGTCATTGGGAAAAGGAACGAAAGGGAGATAGACTGAACTAGTCTAAACAAATAGGCTACTGATACAAGTCAAGGACTGTGTTAAGATCATGCCTGGTAAACCACTTTCTTTGTGGGTCCTAAAAGTATGAGACTTTGAGGGGGAAATATGGAAGAACAGATTGCACCTACTGGAGCAAGCTTCATGGCTGCCACCCCCACCCTCTCCTGGGATCCCAGCCCTTCTTCCTCCTAATCCGGGGGCCTGTCCTGACCAGATCAGGCCAGAGAGAGAGAGAGACTCAGGTGACATCGGCATCCCTACCAGCTCCAGCAGAATCCCAACCACCAACTGGGATGAAATGGGATCAGAGTTAACAGAAGCAATAACAGCAGCTCCAGCTCATCTCAACCAACTTCTCTTTGCCTCAAAAGGACAGTTATTGCCATGTTGATACCCTCTGAGACTGTCCAACAAGGAGGTTTTTCCTCCTATAAACTCTCTCCAGCTAAAGAAAGAGGGAAGAAGGGATAGTGTTAAAATGGAAGCCTAATTCCATACTTCATGTTCCAAATGTTTTAACTATTTTTTCCTTCTTTTCTTTATCTTTAATAAAAGGTTAAAAGGATGTTGAAGAGTGTATTTGCCGTGATACTAAGCAGGCTGCCGTCTCCGCATATCCAACCCCAAACCTTGCTTAACACTGTTTAAAGGTTATGTTAACACTGTTAGCCCATTGAGTGCATCTAAATTAATCACACCAGATACTGACAGTCTCTGTCTGATAAAACTAATTCTAGGATTGTAACAGGTGACTAAACAAACAGGGGTGGCGGACAGGTAACAATAAATACAAATACGTTTGCTTAACTTATAGTCTTGTAGGTCATAATAGTTGCAGGTGGTCACCAATCTAACCAATGTCTAATTTGACCAGTGTTAGAGATGCAACAAATCCCATTCACAAAGGCCGCACAACTTCATCTCATCAGTAACACCAAAAATCTGGAGGGATTTATGTGGGTTTCTTGATTCTTAATGGTCAATCTGGTGCAAGTTAGCATATATCCATTGACTTCAGTCGAGCTATGCCAATTTATGCCAGCTGATATATTAGCTGCCGGGTTTTATTGCCCCTTTAGAATTTACTGGCCCTTTAAGATAAGCTGATCTAATGCTTGATGACATTCCTGGAACCAAGGCTGGAAAGTTCTGTGTCCGTTGGGCGACAGCCACTGGGAAGCGAGAAGCAGGAAAGCAGGTCTCTGAGTAGAAAAAGAGAAGGGACAGGGCAAACAGAGACAAGGGCTGGGGGACAGTTCAGTGTGAAAAGATTATAGAGACCCGGGAGAGAGTTAATAACAAGCTGGTTTCAATACCGGGCAAAGAAAAGCACAGTCAGTCTGGAAAAATGAAGCTAAGGGATCTGGGGACAAATGGTCTGAAATACAGACAGTACATGGGAAGGAGAAACCCAAACAGCAGTAAGGTTGACACCTAGGGGCAATAGCGGCTGGCAGCAATGTGACGTGAGGTGGATGTGAAATGGCGAATGAAATGTTGACTTTTCTACACAAGTTACAAAATGCAGAGCTAAGTGAAAGTGCCTCTTGTATGTTCCGTTCACTTCTGCTCACCCCACGCCACTAGGGGGAGTTCAATTTTAATTTTGCTAAAAAAATTATTAGCGGGTTGGGGATGGGGTTTTGGAAATGATTTATAACGAAAAACTAAGACTCCAGTTCATCAGGGCATTTTTGAAGTTAAGCGTCTGCTTAGTGCTTTGCTGAACTGAGGCCCAGACTAATTCTTCCCTTACTCCCAAGGGCGTTGGAAGAGTAAATTCATTCATGTTTGTGAGATGCTCAGATACTGTGGTGATGGAACCAGATAAGCACCTCGATACATGGTAAAGGCCTGATTCTGCATTCCTGGTACATGTCAAACTTCCAAAGTCACTGGCGTTGGGTGCACATGGAGTGCAGGTTCTGCCCTATGGGATACCCGTACTTGTAGATTTGGGAGCTCTAAGACTGCTCTGGGAATGCATGAAGTAAAAATGGCCCAAATCCTGAGGTCCCTATTAGGCAAATTCCCATTTTTGTCTAAATGCCTGATCCTGCTTGCATCGACCCCAATGGCAAAGCTTCTGTTGCCCTCAGTAGTGGAGGATCAAACCCCAAGTAAGGACTGAATAAAAACTGAGGAATAACCGGGTCCCAAATATCCAAGAACAGGAGCTGACTCATTAATGGAAAGATGCAAAATACGTAAGCTATGCAAATAGAATAAAAGCATTAGATCTGCTGTAACTCTCCTGGACAGAGGTAATGCTCAGACTGATTGGTAATCCATACAGCACGTTTCTGACATTATATAAATAATGACATCGAGTTCTGCAATTTTATTGTGATTCTTGTGATATTTGGTGTCTCTCTTAAAGCTGCAAGCCTTGGAGGCAAGTGATTGACTTAGAATCTCAGTTTTATCAAAGAAAAAGTGACGTTTCTAGCTCTTCTGTTTGCAGAGAAAAGCTTTGAAAATATGACCTGAATGTAATCTAACATCTTAAAAACTGAGATGACAAAAAAAAAAATACAGCTCTTATTTTTTTAAGCTATTTCATGGTATTATGAGATTTGACCCATGATTTTTGAACACTTGGTGTTGGCAATGCTGTAGTGATACTGTGTTAATCTTTTTCATATATAGATTTGCATGAACCACACACAGCCATAATTCAATCTCATTTGCATCACCACAGAGGAGAGAATTTCACACAGAACATATTAGATAGAGTTTGGTAACTAATTTGACCAATTTCACCTCCTCTTCTGTTGGCAAATTGTCTATGAATGGCTCAGAAGATTTTTTGAATGTATCCATTGTTTCAAATGATTTATCAAATAACTTCAAATAAAAAAAATAAACTCTTGCTCTGTAGGTCATTCACAAGCAATTCATTGTGTGGAAATATGCATAAGGATGGAAAGTGTGAACTGCACATTTCTATTTTTAACTATTATTGTATTTTATAAATTAGGTAAAGAAAGCAGAGCCCTGTGCGACTTACTAAACCTTGCAGGAGACATTCCTGATTTCAGATCCAAACAGGTAACATGTATCAAGTGACACACTATCACTTCCCAAGCTCTCCAAGATAACAAAATCGCTTTTGCCAACTAACTCAGTGCTCATAAGAGGCTTTTTTTAATGGTGCTTCTGTTTTCGCCCATGGGAGGTGATTTTTTTTTTCTACTTCTTGCACCATAATCTCACTACTTTTTTCTCAGGTGAATTACTTTTTCACTAGCTCACACTGTTGTGCCACTTGCACTGTCTGTTCCAAAGTGAGCTCACATGTTAGTTATAATTTTTTTGAAAGTTTTGTGTTTAAAACCTAATTACTAAATCATCTCCTATGTAGTCCTCTTTACTGCAACTAAAGGTCCAGTCCACACTTAAAAGTGGTACCAATATAACTGGTTGTGGGGGAGGGGGAGCAGTGATTTTGTTTTTTACTGATATAATGATAGTGGTACAACTTCTGGCCTGGTTATAGTTGTACCTGTATAAAGGTGTCTTATACAGGTACAGTGTTTCCCCTTTTTGACCCGAGTGGCTAGTCAAAATTTGGGGCCCTCTGTGTGAACCAGTAGGGCGTAGACATTGGTAATAGGTATGTCTTTGATGCAGTTTTGTTTTTTTACAAAGAACGGTACAAAGTTCTGTATCTCTGAACACAGAGAGTCATATAGCAGGAAATACCTTTTGCTCACAAAACCAAGAGCACTCTTTAAAGCCTGAACCCTGTAGGCTATAGCTATTTGCTAGGTAAGGCATAGGCATAAGTTAAGGCAGTAAAGCAATGATCCTATAAGCCTACATCCTATAAGACATTTCCTTGGGCAGTTAGCATAAGGCTTTGAGGCCTATGAACCCTAGCATGAGTGAGTTACCCAGCAGTGACCCTGAGTTATTGAGGAACTGGGAATATTAAATTCAGGGGATTTTTGTATATGACTAGGTAACCACAGGAATATGAATGGATACCAGCTTTTGTATATTGTAGGATAAGAACATCCACAGATGCATAACCACAAACTTGCCTTGGCAACAAATTGATGTATATGACAATATGCTGAGATCATTAATAAACTAACCTATGGATAAGGTCACGCTAATAGTAGGACGGTGAGGAAACACAAATAAGGAAGCGGGGGAAAAACCCTGCTGAATATGCATTAGGTGTAGTGGTGTAAGTATAACATATTATAAAAGTTATTTGAGGAAGATAATGATTAACATTTCAGGTTGTTCTGCAAGGGATGGTGTGAGTATTTGGATGTTCAGATGTACGTTCTGTATTTTCTTTATCTACCTTGCTGGGTTAGAGTGTTGGTGACTGTTTTAATAAAACGGTTACAAAAACAGAAGGGCTCCTAAGAGTGGGTGTTGCAACTGTGCACACTGTGGTTCCCAACTGAACAGTAATTTTAATAACACTGGGCTGGATCTTTGGACAGGTACCTATCAAACCTCAGAGTGTTAACTGGGGATTCTTAAGTAATCAATATAATTAATACACAATCCATAGATCAGGCACCAGCCCCTATAGTGATAGGGATACAACTTTTATGTCTAGACAAGCCCAAGTCTCAAAGCTCTGCCGGTTCATAAAGACCACCATGCTTCTTGCTTGTCTCTGCATCCTTTGGTAAAAGCCCATCTTCTTTTGGGGGATGAAATACTCTCCAAGAATAATGTCATAGTTATTCTAATTTCTTTCCTCAGAAAGCACAAATTATTTTTAAATATTTTCAGCTTCATTGTCCATCGCATAAATTGCACTTTGCCACAATTGGAGCTGTCCTCCAGGCTTATCAAACTGAAAGTCTTTGTGGAGGGTTGAAATCTGTCTTGGCAGGCCAACGGAGGAGGCTGGCAGCTCATCCTTTGGAGGTTTCTTTTTCCATTCAGTTTTCTACATGCAGGAGAACAGATGACCTAATGGGATTACACAGTAGGTCTAACTCAGGGCAAAATCTGCTAGTCAGACAGGCTACATGAAATGTGTTGTCCAGGGAGGCAAGAGCATATATGGGACAAACGTCCCCTGACAATTTTCAGTTTCATTTCAGAGGGAAAATGAGATAAACCCCCTCAGATGGACAGCAGTTCCGTCAGTCTCAAGAAGCTCAAGTTTGGGAAGTTGAAGGTGGTGCGTCGGCACTTGCTGCAGCGGTATGAACATCAGCCCTTCGTCTCCTGCCTGGCGGGGCTCTACAGCTGCCGGTGGAAGCGATATCAGCGGAGAAGGACTGAGCCAGGACAATGCTGCTGCAAGATGGTATGGTTAGCATGTTGTTACTGTGAACTGTTAGTTACGGGACAAGTCCATCATCACACTTGTATTCGAAAGGTGCTATGGGCCAAACTCTGCCCTGATTTATGCCTCATGCAAACTTACTAGTATCTCTGGAGGATGTTAACAGAAGCTACTGAAGTTAGACATTTTAAAACCAGCAGGTCCACTTAACTTTCATCCAAGAGTTTTAAAAGAGCTGGCTGAGGAGCTCTCTGGACCATTAATGTTGATTTTTCAATAAGGCCTGGTCCCCACTCACCCCCCACTTCGGACTAAGGTACGCAAATTCAGCTACGTTAATAACGTAGCTGAATTCGAAGTACCTTAGTCCGAACTTACCGCGGGTCCAGACGTGGCAGGGAGGCTCCCCCATCGATGCCGCGTTCACTCCTCTCGCCAAGCTGGAGTACCGGCGTCGACGGCGAGCACTTCCGGGATCGATCCGGGATCAATTTATCGCATCTAAACCAGACGCGATAAATCGATCCCAGAACATCGATTGCCTGCCGCCGGACCCTCCGGTAAGTGTAGACGTGCCCTAAGTCTTGGAGCACTGAGGAAGTTCCAGAAGACTGGAAGAAACCTAATGTTGTGCCAATATTTTAAAAGGGTAAACAGGATGACCCAGGTAATTATAGGCCTGTCAGCCTGACATCGATTCCAGGCGAGATAATGGAGTGGCTGATACAGGACTCCGTTAATAAAGAATTAAAGGAGGATAATGTAATTCATGCAAATAAACATGGATTTATGGAAAATAGATCCTGTCAAACTAACTTGATATTTTTTTATGAGTTTACAAAGATTGGTAGAAAAAGTAATACTTAGATTTTTGTAAGGTATTTGACTTAGTACCATACAATATTTTAGTTAAAAGCTAGACCACTATAAAATTAACACGACACACATTACATGGATTAAAAGCTGGCTCATTGATAGTTCAATGTAAATAGGGAATTCCCCTATATTGCTCCAGGGGAGCCATAGGCCAAGACTCCCAGGGCGATGCTTTCCCTGACAGACGACCTCAGATATGCCTTTCCTCCCATCTGCCTACCACCAGAAGTTATATGGAAGATTCAACGTGACAGAGCCACCATCCTCCTCTTCACACCCTTGGCCCAGACAATTATGGTTCACAGAGCCCTGACGATGTCCATGTGCCCGCCTGTTAGGATCCATGCATTTCAGGATCTCTTAACTCAGGATGGGGGGAAAGTCAAGTACCCCAACCAGCATTCACTCCGCCTCGCAGCTTGGTGTTTGGATGGGTGTCAGAGGTAGAACGCTCATGCTTCACCCCTGTTCAGGAAATCCTGACCCCAGGCAGGAAGGATCCTACTAGAGTCTGCTAAATGGTGGTGATTTTTGGCCTGGACATGTTGCCACCAGCATTCACTTGATATTGTGGGTGTTCCAGTTATCCGAGACTATCTCCTCTTCTCAAAGACCTCAGGTTCAGCTGTCAGTTCACTGTGAGTACACCTAGCAGCGATTAGCGCCATCCTCCCCCCAAGTTCTATCTTTACACACCTGACCTTGATTCGATTTATGAAGATCTTGATCAGGACCTTCTCACTGGTCATTGGGGCAATGACTCAATGAGACCTTAACCTTATCCTCTCAACACGTGCAGGCCCGATCTTTGAATCTCTGGCCACATGTGCCATGACCCAACAGTACCCCGTGCCAACAAACACCAGAGCCTTTGGCCTTGGATTGTATTTTCTGTAAAAACCTCACTGTTCTGCTTCTGAGCTTATTCAGCCCAGGAGATAGTCATTAGTTTGTAAACAGGCAGCACCCTCATGATATCCTCAGAATAAAACTCAGCCCTTTACATCCCCCAAGTGCCCTGGGTGCATTAACTAACTAATTCTCACAGCCTGACCAGGGTAAGCAAGAATTAGCCCCAGTTTACAATTAGGAAAGGTGCCACACACAAGAAGGGTCAGTGAGCTGGGAGCCATGATGGCAGATATTCCTTATACAGTATTTCACAAGGAGAAGCCTTCTGTTAGGTTACACCCCAAATTCCTCCCCAAGATTGTGTCTGAGTTCCACATCAATTAATCAATACACTTACCTGTATTCTTCCCAGTGCCCCACACTTCTTCCGAGGAGAAGAGACTTCACTCCCTTCATGTCAGGCATGCCCTGGCATTCTACCTGCCGAGAACCAGACCCATTAGAAAATCTCCAAGGCTCTTTGTTGCTATGGCAGAAAGGGCGTGAGGAGAAGCCATATCCTCACAGAGGATTTCGAAGTGGGATTCAGGATACATCTTAGAATGCTACAAACTAGCCAAGCTTCCCCCTCCTGGGCGTATCACAGCTCACTCCATTCAGGCACAAGCGGCCTCCACGTTCTGCTGCAGGACATCTGCAGAGTAGTGACTTGGAGTTCTGTCCTTACTTTCACATCACACTACGCTCTGACTCTGGAGAAGGGACCATGTTTTGGTTCTGTGTTTGTACAGCGCCTAGCACAATGGAGTCCTGGTCCATGGCTGTGGCTCCTCAGTGCTACCGCAATACACATAAATAACAAATGCGACAACTGTAAAGAGTTACTTCATTTTTTTCTCATGCTGAGCGCCACTAGAACAGGCGATATAACTAAGAGTAATGGGATTGAATTAAGAAAAGGAAAATTTAAGCTAAAAATTAGGGTAAACTATAAATGGTGTGAGCAGGTAGATTGTGGGATCGTCTCCTACAGGAAGAGGTGGAGGCCTCCGTCACATGAGTGATCTAAAGCTCTGATAGAGAAAGCGTTGAAGAATAAATTGTAGGGAATGTTTCTCTGCCAGTACAGAATTGGACTAGGTGAACTAACAAGGTCCTTTCCATCTCTGACTTCTGTGATTCTGACACCAAGCCTCATGCATCTGGGATAAATTGAGGGTCAAAAATATGCCTGCAGTGTACGTTGTCCGTCGTTGTGTAAACCAGGCTTTAACCACCTGGCCTTTCTCTCCATTTCCAGTGGGAATGTGTGTTCTTCCCGTTTCTCGTTGGAGCATTCTGCCTCTCTTTGGTCTTTCTGTACATGTGGGGGGAAGCAAAGAATGACTACAATAACTTTGACTGGTAAGTACCACACTCTCCCTCCTCCCCCGCCCATTTGAAATTAGGTTGTCAATAGCCAGTTGTCTGCCTGGAGAGGAAGGAAGGGTAATGAGGTCGGGCAGCGTGTTCTAATATACTGAGCACGGGACTAAGCCAGAGTTCTTCTCTCAGCTCTGACAACACCCAGCTGTGCAAAGCTGGGTACATCGCGTTGGGCATGGTCCTGTGAGAAGCCCCCATTGCCTGTAAGGGGAACTGAGAATACTCAGCATCTCACAGGATTCAGAGTGGTAGCTGTGTTAGTCTGTATCAGCAAAAACAACGAGGAGTCCTCCTCTCACAGGAGATGCTCAGCATGTTAGATCCTTAATCAATCTGTGTGGCGCCTTTCCTAACTGGAAACTGGGGCTAATTCTTGCTTACCCTGGTCAGGCTGTGATGGTTAGTTAGTTAATGCACCCAGGGCACTTGGGAGATGTGAAGGGCTGAAATTTATTCTGAGGATATCATGAGGGTGCTGCCTGTTTACAAACTAATGACTGTCTCCTGGGCTGAATAAACTCAGAAGCAGAACAGTGAGGTTTTTACAGAAAATACAATCCAAGGCCAAAGGCTCTGGTGTTTGTTGCCATGGGGTACTGTTATCCCCGGGTTATAACAGGAAGTATCCTCAAGTTGTTGTTAGATGGAAATGCTTATTGAAATATCAAGGCCAACATTGTCATATCCAGATACCTAAAGTCAGGCTCTGAAATCCATCTAAATTTAAGAGGCTTGAATTTCACCAGAGCGGAGATGCTTTGGGAGGCTCGAGGTGTAAATATATATTTAGGAATCTGACTTTAGGCCCCCAAGGGTGAAAATCTTGGCCCTAAACTATCTGTGAAACGAAAGACAATACCTACAAAAGTCAAAATGGGCTGTCAGCAAACAAAGAAAACACTTTGGTCTGTCTTCCCTTCCTACGCTCATCCATTATCTCTCCTCTTCTCTTCACCTCCCCATTTTCCTCCCTCCCGCCACCTTCCCTTTCTCCCCACAGCTCAGTAAGGCTCTCGCCCCCTGAGTATCTATTATACCTTTTACTTACATGGCTTCAAAACTGAGTGGGGTGGGAAGGACTGGCATTACCCCAGAGTAGATTATCATTATTTGTATTACAGTAGCACCTAGAGCCCATAATCCAGGTCAAGCCCCCGTTGGGTTCAGTGCTGTACACACGCATAGTGAGAGACAGTCCCTGGCCCAAAGAGTTCACAATCTAAATAAACAAGACAGACAAAGAGTGGAAGAAAGGAAGGATTGCTATTTCCATTTTGAAGATGGGTGAACTGCGGCAAAGTGACTTGCCCAAGGTCACATGGAAAGTGTGTGGCAAAGCCTGGAACTGAATCTAGATATGAGACTCAGTCTAGTGCCTTAATCACAAGAGCATCCTTCCTTTCCAATATAAAGATGTTTGTAATTCAAGCATAACAATTGTTCTGGGGACATGTGCCCTGCCTGTCTCTAGGGAAAGGCACCATGGGAAGAGGGGAGGGATGAGGGCAGAAGGATAGCTCAGTGGTTTGAGCATTGGTCTGCTAAACCTAGGGTTGTGAGCAGGGCCGGCTCTGGCTTTTTTGCCGCCCCAGGCAAAAAAGCCACCGGCCGCCCCCCCCCCCCTCTGGGGGGGGGGAGGGGGAGGGCGGCGAGCCCCGGTGGGGGCTCCGCTCTCCCCCCGGCGGCCGGGGGGAGGGCGTGGGGGGGGGAGGGTGGCCGGAGCCCCGGGGGGAGGGCGGCGAGCCCCGGCGGGGGCTCCGCTCTCCCCCCGGCGGCTGGGGGGAGGGGGGCCGGAGCCCTGGAAGGAGGGCGGTGAGCCCCGGCGGGGGCTCCGCTCTCCCCCCGGCGGCCAGAGCACAGGGGGCAGGGCGGCGAGAGGGCGGCGAGCCCCAGCCAGGGCTCGCCACTCTCCCGCCGGGGGGGAGGGCGGCCAGAGCGCCGGGGGGAGGGCGGCGAGCCCGGCCGTGGCCCCGCTCTCCCCGGGGGCCGGAGCGCCGCGCCGCCCCCCTCCAGGTGCCGCCCCAAGCACAAGCTTGATGGGCTGGTGCCTGGAGCCGGCCCTGGTTGTGAGTTCAATCCTTGAGGGGGCCAATTAGGGATCTGGAACAAAATCAGTACTTGGTCTTGTTAGTGAAGGCAGGGGGCTGGACTTAATGACCTTTCAGGGTCCCTTCCTGTTCTATGAGATAGGTATATCTCCATATATATATATATAATGAAATGAACAAAAAGACTGTTTTTTTCCGTGCTTCTTCTCTTGGTTTTTTTTTGCTTCATCTAAAAAGGTCAAGCTGGGAAGGCAACTTTGTGTTTGTCAAACAGCTTCAATTTTGAATCCAGCAGAGCAGAAGGATTATCATAGCCAATTGGAGTTGAGCGATTTGCCTGTTCACAGCAAATTGAGAAATAATCAGCTGATGACTATGCAAATCCTTGCATTCTGAAATATGCATGAAGTGATCATGCAAATTAGACACCTAGAACCAATCAGAGTTCAGTGAACTCCAAGATTGGGAGGAAAACTGTAACATTGTTATTTATTTGGGTCACTAACTGTCTGTGCAGCACCCCTCTCCTAATCTTAATCTGGGCATTTACAGTATATTTGGCTCAACATTTTGGTCTCTGGGTGCTTTACGAGTTCTGAAAGTAAATAAAAAACCCCTGTGCCTTTCTCCACCCAGCCCCAAATTGGTGCATTTTTGGTTGTTTAAAGGGGTGGGAATGGAGTGGTTCATTGTGGAAAGGCACCATCTAGCCCAGCCAGAAGTATCATGTTTATGGACCAGTTGCAAAGAAAGCTGAATTCTGATATTGTGTTGTTGGGCCTTGTCTTAAAAAGCTAGTGGTAGAAACCAAGACTTCATATAAAGGTGAAAACGAGGAATTCCAAGGGACACATAAGGCGAGTAGTTTGTAAGGGATTGGCTAGTTAAGTAATGTCAAGATGAAGTGGGGTGCGGATGTGGCAGGGAAATAAGATATTACTCCAAATGATGTCATTAAATTCCAATATTGTGTAGCCTGTCAGGATTAGAAACACTTTGTTGGATCAATCCAATACTCTCAGGACCAGCAAGCTTGTCTGAGCGATGCTCTTGGACCAGTGCTCAGAAATACATTGTGCCAGCAATGCCCCTCTGCTATGTACATTGGCCAGACTGGACAATCACTACGCAAGAGGATAAATGGACACAAGTCAGATATCAGGAATGGCAATATACAAAAACCTGTAGGAGAACACTTCAACCTCCCTGGTCACACAATAGCAGATGTTAAGGTAGCCATCTTACAGCAAAAAAACCTTCAGGACCAGACTCCAAAGAGAAACTGCTGAGCTCCAGTTCATTTGCAAATTTGACACCATCAGATCAGGATTAAACAAAGACTGTGAATTGGCTATCCAACTACAGAAGCAGTTTTTCCTCCCTTGGTGTTCACAGCAACTGCTAGCAGAGCACCTCACCCTCCCTGATTGAACTAACCTCGTTATCTCCACACTGATTTATACCTGCCTCTGGAGATTTCCATTACTTGCGTCTGATGAAGTGGGTATTCACCCACAAAAGGTTATGCTCCAACACATCTGTTAGTCTTAAAGGTGCCACTGGACTCTCTGTTGCTTTTTACAGAAATACATTGTATCCCTACCTGGCCATTTGTGTTATGGTCACTCCAGTTTTATGAAGGTGGATTCCATTAGATGAACTTTCCTCCTAGTAGAAAATGCATAGCTGTATTCCTTCAGGAGGGGTGTGTGGGGGGATGGAAGGGAATTTATTACTTACATTTATTTAAATGTAACTCTTAATAATTGCAGACAGTTTACAAGATTTTATTGCATTTTAGGTACAACTATGGAAACGTAGGCCACTGGTTTCTCTGGTCTGTTCTTCTTCTGATTCTAGCTGCAGTCTTGTTTACCTACATCACACTGTTACTGGTAAGTAACATTATCTTTAAACAGTGCTGTTGCCTGATAGTGGGGTGACCGGATGTCCCGATTTTATAGGGACAGTCTCGATATTTGGGGCTTTTTCTTGCATAGGCTCCTATTACCCCCCCCCCCCATCCTGATTTTTCACACTTGCTATCTGGGCAAGTTATGGACCAAGCAAATGGTGTTTGCATCCCACATTTAGTCTCGGCTAAAGTTTGGGTTTGACAGCACAAAAGTATTAAAAACTGAGTCAAGCATCAATGGTAAAGAATCACAGAAAGAATCACTTTTCTTCTTCTAACCCTGAACAAGGACATTCATTAGAGTGCAGAAAGCATTATCTCTAAAACTGTTTTGCTTCTCTCTCTATTACTGTAGACCTTCTAATTAGAAACATACCCCGTCCCTCCCCTGCCTGGTTTCCTGCTACAGATTTAAACAAAAAGGGCGCACACCCTCACAAACAGCCCTCATGAAAATTATGCTCACAACTGCAAAAATCAGATGGGATCTTACCTTTCAAAAATCTCCTGAGATCCTAACTGATCTCCTGAGATTTTTGTCCGACAGTAGGTGGACATATTGCAAGAGGCACTGATCTTGCATGATTTCCACTGTTCACAGTGGTGGAACTGTTACAAGACTAGATGTTGTTGTCCTGAAATTTCTACCATCTTCTCTCCCCACCCCCCATTCCCACAAAACAAAGCAAAAACCTTAACAACAAAATGGATTCAGAAAATGGCCACCTTCTAGATCTAGAACTAAAACCCAAGAAACTGGTTTAGTCTCAGATATTTGACTCAGATCTGAGGTTACATCCGGGTCTCATCTATGCCACTAATGATCTACATTATTCTTATCTCTTCATTTCCTTGTGCTGGTCCTCATCTATTTGTGCATTCATCTGTTGTCCCTCTCCTCTTATACGGAGATTGTTAGCTGTTCAGGACAGGGAGCATACTTTGTTCTGTGTTTATACAGCGCCTAGCACAATGAAGTCCTGATTCACGACTGGGCTCTGGGCACTACTGTAGTACAAATAAATTATAACATTTTATTCTAACATTGTAAATAAAAAAAGGCAGCAAATAGGGGCCCTACTTGCCTGTGGCCTTTAGGTGCTACCACGACATAAATGGAAAACGGTAACCGCTCTCCTGCTTAGCAATGGTGCAAATATAAATACTTCATGAAGGTGATGTTGGTGCAACACATTGATGCCCTAGATCCTGAGGTCTATTACCTACAGAACAGATCCATCACAGGCATTGGTGGGTGAGAGCTTCACCCACCCCAACACACCACCATGCAAGAGGACGGATGGCCTGGTGGCTAGGGTACTAGCCTGGGGTTTAGAAAACCCAGGTTCAATTCCCTGCTTTGCTGCATACTTCCTGTGCAACCTTGGTCACGTCACTTAGTCTTTCTGTGTCTCAGTTCCTCACCTTAAAATGGGGATAATAGCACTGCCTTACCACACAGGGGACAAATACATTAAAGACTGTGAGGTGCTCAGATACTGTGGTGATGGGAGCTAGAGGGATACCTAACGTGTCTCTTCAGCTAGCTAGGTGCCAGTTAGTCCGGGACTGTATTGCTTTACAGAAGCCGCTGCAGAGTGTTTCTAATGGCACTTGCCCTACTTGCTGCAGAACTGTGTCTAATTTGGTGATATTGCTCCATGCATCTATGTGGAAGAGCGGTGGGTGCCGGGAGGCAATAAGCCCCGAAGTAAACAGGATTAGGATAAGAAGGAAACAAGAACACAGAAAGTAATCAAGGAAAAAAAACCCATACCACTGCTGCTTCGAAACACGCTGCCATTTCTGGTTGAGGGAAAGAAACAGCTCCCTGCACTTTACCGCTGCAATTCTGAAATCTGACTCCTTCTGTCAAGCACAGGATTGCTCCAGTTTAGTACTAACCAAGTGAACGCTTTTATTGCCACAGACATAACCGTCCAGAACTGCTTCAGTCAGAGCCCGCGATTAAAGCAGACCTTTTCTGCCCCCCGACCCCAAAGTATTTTTCTAAGGGCACAATGCAGCTGAACCGCTGCAGGGCATAGGTCACCGATACTGTTCATTGACTGACAAGCATCTCTGAGCGTGTGACAGCTCTAAAAGGTGAGACATGAATTCCCACGTTTTGGAAATAGATTGACTTGCAGTATCAAACCCTTAGGCCTGGCTACACAGGCTCTATACCAGTATGACTATATTGGTTAGGTGGGTGACTTTTTTTTTTACTACATCACTACAACCGCTAATGTGGACACAGTTGGATTAGCTTGGTTCTGGTCCACACCTAAAAATTAGATCAGCCGAGGCATGTTGCTCAGGGCTGTGAAAAACGTTGTGCCGTGAGCGCCATAGTTAGGTCAAACTAGCCGCCACTGTAGATGCAGGTAGGTCAACCTCTTGGAGAGGTGGATTGCCTACATGGATGGAAAAACCTCTTTTGTTGAAGTAGGAAGTGTCTACATTACAGCACTTCAGAGACACAGCTGCTGTGCTGTTGCTGTGCCGCTGTAGTGTAGACACGGCTAAGTGTACACTTACATTTTTTGTCTATGTCGCTATCTCCATTAGGAGTGTGAAAAATAACACCCCTAACAACAGAGCTGTGCTGGCAAAAACCCTAGTGAATATGCAGTTATACCAGCAAAAAGTCCTTTTGCCAATATAACTTACTGCGTTCAGGGAACTGTTTTAAGCAGGGTTCTCAAAGTCCTGGCCCACGGGCCATCTGCAGCCTGAGAACCTCCCCACTGCGGACGAGAGATGCAGGCAGACATGCTGCTGGCAATGTCTGCTGCAGGCGCCGCCCCCTGCAGCTCCCATTGGCTGGGGGAGAGGGACAGAGATACCATCACTAGTCGCCGGGTAGAGTCAGCCATGGAGGCAGCATCATTAGTTGCCAGGCAGAATCAGTCATGGAGGCAGCGTCACTTTTTTCCACAATGACTATAAACAAGTCAAAATACCGAACACAACTATCCGACGCACTGCAATCCCGAAGGTTTCAACTGCTCAGTCACTGAGGCCAAACATCAACAAACTGACAGAACTGAAGCGTTGCCCAGGTGTCTGGCAAACACTAAAACTCTCTGGCAGGTGAAGAATTGTATAAAGTTGTATGATAGTTTTATTATTTCTAAGAAGTTTGAAATAAAAAATACAATATAAACGTTTTCTTTTCTGAACACCATCTTCAGTGACATTATTGGCCCACTGGGAGGATTTGAGGACTGGCACTGGCCCTAAGGTAAATGGAGTTTGAGACACCTGTTTTTACGCATCACTGCAAAGTGGGGGTTGCCAGTATAGCTCTACACTAGCAAACCCTTTTAAGTGTAGACAAGGCCATTGGTATTGTTGCACCTTTTGACCCAAGTGGCTAGTCAAAGTTTGGGGCCCTATGGGTGTTCCAGGCGGGAGTAGAAATTGGAGGTAATCAGGTATGTTTTTGCAGTTTTGTTTAGATATGAAGAGTGTACAAAGTTCTGTATCACTGAACTCAGAAGGAATCAAACAGCAGGAAACAGCTCCTTTTGCTCACGGCACCTAGAGCACTCTTTTAGCCTGCACCCCTCACCCAAAAACCTCTTCCCAGGTTTCTTCCTGTGTCAGCCACCGGGCTTTCAGATGCTCCTTCAGGCTGTCTCTCTTTCCACTCTTTCTTGCCTGCTCTTTATGTTTTGCCCTCCCACCCACCCACACAAAACAATACTCACTAAAAACTTGTGGACTGGTTCGCACACCTTTTGTCTTAGGGAGGCTTATGCTTAATTGAAGTTCTGTTAACTGAAGGGTGAGTTCACACCTATCAACCTCCATCTCCTAAGAAGGTTTCACCCTAGAGGTGCCTTATAGCTAAGGCTTTGTCTACACTACACAGCTTTTAGCGACACGGCTGTGTCGACACAACCATGTTGCTAAAAGTCAGGCAGTATAAATGCTGTTTGTTGGCACTTTTGCGGCCAACATACTTCCACCCCCTACGAGCGGGGCTTGCATTGTTGACAGGAGAGCGCTCCTGCCGACAATGAGCCGTTTACACTGCCACTTGCTGCAGCAAAACTTTTGTCTTTCGGGGGGGGGGGGGGGGGGGGGGGCTTTTTTTAAGCACCTGTGAACGTCAAAAGTTTTGTCGTTCAATTGGCAGTGTAGACAAAGCCTTATTCTCCTTCTTATACAGGAATAGCTGTACCAAGTATAAGGCACCTCTATACTGATAAAAAGCAACAGAGAGTCCTGTGGCACCTTTAAGACTAACAGATGTATTGGAGCATAAGCTTTCATGGGTGAATGCCCACTTCGTCGGATGGGCATTCACCCATGAAAGCTTATGCTCCAATACATCTGTTAGTCTTAAAGGTGCCACAGGACCCTCTGTTGCTTTTTACAGATCCAGACTAACACGGCTACCCCTCTGATACTTACTGATATAACTGGATCCACATCAGGGAAGGTTTCCCCCTTTAACTATACCGATTTAGTTAAAATGGGACAACTTTCTGGTGTGGACAAGGCCTACAGTGTGTGCTGTGAGCCATTGCCAAGAGGCAACTCCTGGCCTTCAAAGTGGCCTGTGAAGGAAAATAAAATGGATTTGTGGCCACACTCTCTTTTTGGTTTTTTTGTTCTTTGAGGGGGTTTTTATTTTTATAGATGTAGTCTGAAGGGTTCCTTTCCACCTCAAAAAGTGTGAGGATGTTTTGGTGGTTGCAGCTTTTTTTTTAGCACCTCATGTCTAGTCTACCTGTTTTTCCAGGAAGAAATACTATGGAGGACTAGAAAACTAGCAGGATTATGTTATCAGAGCTACCCAGGAAGGTGAAGCCTGATTAAATGAAAGGGTTTTCTGCAAGAGTGTTTAACTTCTCCATTTGCTGTTTTTTTATTAATGCCTGTTTAACTCACATGCCTAACCAACAGTTGGAAGAAAATCTCTCTCTGTTAAAGATGGATAAGCTCCCACAGCCATTCAGTAGGTCTTCCAAGGCAGGGAAGATGTGACATGACATTTATCACATGTGTAAGGATTTCCAAGATTAAAAACTCAGAGAAAAATAATACTAAGAATTAATTCTATTAATTCTAGGTTTTCTTTAGAAAGCCTGAACATGTAAAAGAGAGAGCACAACACTGATATTTCCCTTTGCCAGATCAGCTTTAAGCAATGAAGCTCCCTTGCTGATGCAGCCTGTGTGTGTGCGTGCACGCGAGTGTGACTGGCCAAGATTTTGTCTTTTCTGTGTGAAGGGGGATTAATTAGAATGGCTTGAGACTTGGCTCAGGGCCTGGGGTCTCTGAAGCTGCAGGGCGACAAGAAGTGCCTTGCAGTACGTGTGCCTAAAAACAGGGCTGTTAAGCCACATTTTAACCCTCCAGAACAACGGAAAATACCAAACTCTCAGTTGTCCAGTTCTGAAGAGTTTGAGGAGACCTATAGGAGCACTGTGACAGGGAGGAAGAAGAGTATATGGATGGTCAGGGGAAGGGGCTTCATTGGGACTCTCAGCCAGAGCCAGTCCTGCCCTGCCTCCCCTGGCCAGGAATTCCCTTTTCTACCTGCCTGTCTAATATACACCCCTTCTGGGTGCCTGTCCATGGCGAAAGAAGCAACAGAGGCAGCGTGGGTGAGTGCAGCATCCAGGAGCAGAAGAGAATTGGTACAGCAATGTAGGGTCCAGTTCTGTCTTTGGGTCTGGGTCAAGAGGAAATGTGTGAGAGAACTAAAACAGTCCTCTGGCAAAGAACATGTGTTCCCATAAATCTGTATTCCTGACGGTATGGTCCTGTTCTTTCATCCAGAGATCTCCAGTGCAAGTAATCCAGCCTTTCAACACAACAGCCCTGAAGGGTAGTTTAATATATTATGCTTGATGGGCAAACTGATGCCCAGGGAAGTTAAATGACTTGCCCAAGGAGACACAGCAAGTCACTGGCAGAGTTGCTAGTAGGCCCCAGGAGTTCAAGCTCCTAATACTCTCTGTAATTAGTAGATAACATATACAGAACTATCCCTGTCTGTCTTACTCTGACACCTTACCCTTGTAAATATCTTCATTGCCATAATTGAGTGCTTGGTGAAAGGCAGTACATGATATTTTGCAGTAAACCAAGCTTGTTTCCCTACCTGGGTCTGGTCTACTTCTGAACCAACCTAGGTCAATGTGCTGATCAATGAAGAGAGAGAGATCTAATAGATTTCATAGCTGGGAAGGCCAGAAGAGACCATAATGATCATCTACTTTGACCGCCTGCATAACACTGGCTATAGACTTTCCATGCAGTGATTCCTGTGTCTAACCCAGCCACTGGTGGTTGAACTATAGAATATTGTTAAGAAAGATATCCAGCCATGACATAAAGACTCCAAGGGATGGAGAATTTACCACTCCATTTGGCAATCTTTTTCAATGGTTAATTGCCCCCAACTGATGGGGGGGTGGAGGGGTAGTGTCTTATTTTGACTTTGAACTATGCCAACTTGAACTTCCATGGTCTCTGTCATGGAAAAAGCTGTGAGATTTCTGTGGGAAGTGGTTTTGGCCAAGGTTCCTAGTAACGCCGCCATGTTGTCCATTTGTTCCCTATCATGTGATGCGCATGATTCCAGTAGGGAAGCAGATCAGCAAAGTTTCTGCCTTGATGTTCTACCTTGATGGCTTGTCCCATCCAAGAACTGAACACACTGAAGCCCTCGTTTGAGTGGAACAATTCTGTGTGACTGGTAGCCAGCTCTAGGTGCACTGGTTTTGTTTGGAAGTGTTTTGTCATCTCCCTGAATGACTAATCTCGACCACAGCGCCCCGGCCTTCTCCTCACTTATTCTGAATCACTGCTGCAAACTTTCTTCTTTCCACCAGTCCCCTCTCGCTGAGCAAAGCATCGCACAACAAAGCACTTACTGTCTGTGCAAAGATCCTCTCCATCGGTCCACTTCAGTGTAATTTTTCCAGACATCCATCAATTAATTCAACAGCCATCCGTTTCCCAGACCAATTTTCTCCTCCCTCCTCCCCGCCCCGAAAGTTGGATAGAGATGGTCTAATTATAGTATAATTCCAGACTTGGGTAGAAGAATAAAGGTCTTAGTGGTGCTAAGGGCAATAGATCATATTTTCCTATATCCAGTACAAACCTGATCAACCAAAGGGGTTTGAAGATGTAACCACATGCTAACGCAGTGTGGCTATTTGTCCTCCTCTGGTGGCTACACCACATGGAGAGGTTTATGATTCTTCTGCTGCCTCTAAGCTGGTGGACTGGGGCCTGTAGTTCAAACAGTGCTCAGATTTATGGATCTGCTGTGTCCGTGTGGGTTACTGAGACAACGGGAATCTCCAGAAGCTTGTGGGTTTGGATGAGTGGGTATGTAGAGGACAGTGCACATTTGCTACCAGGGAGCATGACTGACTTTTGGTTAATAGGGAGTGGTGGTCAGACAGATTCGGGCTGATTAGGGTCATATTGAACTGTGTACATCCCAAGTCCAAACTGACATAATGAGAAGAATGGGAAGAAAATAGTGTTATAATCATAGAATCATAGAATATCAGGGTTGGAAGGGACCTCAGGAAGTTATCTAGTCCAACCCCCTGCTCAAAGCAGGACCAATCCCCAACTAAATCATCCCAGCCAGGCTTTGTTGGTATAGCACATAGATGGTTTCTCCTTGTGCAATATCAGATTTGGGAATTTTCATTCAAAGTGACTTTTCTATGCAATATAATTCTACATCTGCCTACGCAGATCTCTGATCCTGAGGCCTGAAGTCACTGGGCAGTGTTTAACCATGTTATAATGTGATGGTTTTCCATTTGATTTCCCAGGTTCTAGCAGTGTGTTTGCTATCAGAAGGTCAGCAGTTGTACCTGCACTGGAGTCACAAGGTGGGATATTTGAGTCATTCCAGCAACTTTTGTAGCCACACTTTACAACAATTAAGGTCAATTATGGGATGGTTCTCTACCCAAAGACCAAAACACATTTTCAGTCTAACTTGACTATTCTCTTCAAGGCTAAGGAATTTAAACAACAAAAACAAAAGGAAAGGCTTCAGGAGAGAGCACAATGTATGCATCTCCTTTGTAACTGGCTGCAGTGACTCTGTAAACAAAATGGCTGACATCTCTGCAGACAGAAAGTGAGAATTAGTGCTCTTAATTCCAATTGATTTAGGAGTACATGTGGTAGGGAGCAGCATGAGGAAGTGTGTACTGCTGCTGATCATTTTTGCATGTGCTCCTGGGTAGACAGAGAATGTAATTCTCCAAGTCAGCCAATCGAACCCTAAAATTCACTGGTAAAATCACCCAGAGACCGAAAAAATCAGGATGGATTACAGGTGATATTAGCACCCCCTCATAATTTCAGTTTATGACATTGTGATGCCCTGAGCCAGCTAATAGCAGGTATGTCAACACTGCAATGTAAGCCCAGGGTTAGTAGAACTGGGGTTAGCCAACCCTGGGTTTGTTAACCTAGGGCAGGGGTAGGCAACCTATGGCACACGTGCCAAAGATGGCATGCGGGCTGATTTTCAGTGGCACTCACACTGCCCAGGTCATGGCCACCGGTCCGGAGGGCTCTGCATTTTAATTTAATTTTAAATGAAGCTTCTTAAACATTTTAAAAACCTTATTTACTTTACATACAACAATAGTTTAGTTATATATTATAGACTTATAGAAAGAGACCTTCTAAAAACGTTAAAATGTATTACTGGCACGGGAAACCTTAAATTAGAGTGAATAAATAAAGACTCGGCACACCACTTCTGAAAGGTTGCTGACTCCTGACCTAGGGCTTGAGAATCTACACTCATTTGTAACTCCAGGTTAGGAATTGTTGAACCCTGAGTTCCAGCCTGAGGCTCCAGCATGTTCACATTATGCAGGCCCAAGTCCAACCACCCATATCCCAGACTTCCTAGCACCATCCCCCAATGTGGCCGCTGTAGCCCTTTGACTAGCCACCAAACTTGACTGTCTGGAGAACAAAGAAAGTTGCCCGTGGGATTATGGGATACTTTGGGCAGATTCCCAGAGCAGACTCACAGTGGGGCTGCATCTATGCTGCAAAGCAATAGGGCTTGAACCCTGGCTACCAGCTTGAGTCAGGCTCGGACCCTCCGCCCCGTGGAGTCCTGGGACCTTAGGTCCAAACCCTGGGTTACTGTGATTGGTGTGTATACGGAAAGGGGGTTAGGCTTGAGCCAGAGTTTGAAGCCTGCATTTACATTGCAGCGCTGACATGCAGTAGGTGATTGACCTGAGCCATCCTTGGCCAAAATCGATAGCATAAGAATGGCCATACTGGGTCAGACCAATGGTCCATCTAGCCCGGTATTCTGTCTTCCAACAATAGCCAATGCCAGGTGCTTCAGAGGGAATGAACAGAACAGGCCAATTATCAAGTGATCCATCTCCTATCATCCAGTCCCAGCATCTGGCAGTCAGAGGCTTAGAGACACCCAGAACATGGGGTAGCATCCCTGACCAAAGAGATAACCTAGCCATTATTAACAACAGATCTGTCACTCAGTGTTTCTCCTTAGAGGTCTCTTTGCCTCTAAGAGTATGTCTACACTGAATTATAAACTCACGTCTGTGGAACCCACATTTGTGGACTTGGTGTTTCCAAGCCTATGCGTTAGCGTCCACACTGCATTGTAAACCTGGGTTTGCGATTGCTGGACTTGGGGGTCTGACAGCCATGCTAACATCCGTACTCCACCATGCAGACCTTCTGAGCTGTGTCCACACTGCAAAATGACAGGGCTTGGATCTGAGTCACAGAGGGACTCGGGCTTGGACCCTTCCTCCCCCAGCTGTGTATTAGGACCTGGGTCCTGAGTGCTGGCTGACCTGAGTCAGAAAGATTTGTGTATGAATGGTTGGGGTCCATTTGGGCTCAAACCTGAGTCTGAGGCCAGATTTACAATGTAGTGTAGACCTAACCTAATTCAACTAGGTCAGTTCAGATGATCAGGCTCATAAAGATAGAAAATACTCTATGCCTATGGAATCCAAGTCATCTTTATAACCCACATACAAGAGTAGCTAACCGTAGTGTACACAGAAATATGAATTGCAATTGTCATACGCTAATTCTGAAGCCAGGCAATATCCTATTTGTCTCTGCAGATTGGAACTTTTTTGGTATTGGGCTTCTCCATAGCTGCCATTAGTGTATTTTCTAAACTGTGGGGAGTTCGATGGAAAACTGTCCGCCTGTCATTTCAGGTAAGAGCATGGAAGCTCTACATAAAAAAAAAAAAAAAAGACAACTTGTTAACAAAAGCTTTAACTGGAAATAGATGGAAAATATGGAAACAGCTGATTTTTTTTCACATACAATTTTTCTGGCAGGGATGCGGTGTCATCAAAATCAAAATTTTCCATAAAATGTCCATTTTGACTACATATTTTTTTTCTGATTCGGGGGAATGGGGATGAAAAATTTTGTTTAGTTTCAGAATGTCAATCAGAAACTCCATTTTTCATTTTGAAATGCTGAATTGTTTCGATCAAAAGTATTTAAAAAAATTGTTTCCGTGTTTACAATTCAAACCTTTTAGAATTTTTTGTTGTGTGATATTTTTTATTTCCACTTTCTGTTCTGATTTGGATTGGAAACTAATTCTGAAATGTCAAAATTTCCTGTGATAGGAAAATAGCATTTACGAGCCAGTTCTAGAAAATATCTTCCATCGAATGTCCTTGGGTTCAGAAATAGGATTGGACTAAACTTGTTCAGAAAAAACGAGCCAGCATCCGCTGTTACCTATTTCTGGAATCAAACTTGAACTAAAATGTTATTTAAAAGTTTTTGTCAATGTTTATGCAATGATTCCTTCCACAAGCTGTCAGGAGAGTTTGAAACTAGTGCTGGAGACACCTCTACCGCTTCATCTAAAGGAGGAACTCCATTAGCTTTCATCCATAGTAGGCTGCTAGTTTGTATATGGATTAGCCAGTAGAGGGATGCAGATGGCCAGTTCTAGGGGCAGGCAAGCAGGGCCAGCACCATGGGTGCCAACTTCCAGGGAACGCTACCACACCGCTGTGCTGCTGGGCATTTTTGGCCAGCCTTTCTCTTCCCCTCTCCTCAACTGATTGGCTGACTGAGTTTTTCTTCCTTTTTTGGTTTTGGTTTTGGTTTTGCTTGGCTGCTGGACATGAGGAAGGTGTTAAAAACATTTTCTACCATGGCTGGTGTGACGGGTTGGATCACAGAAACCCCCTTGGGAGCTGCCACCCGATGTGCAAAGACTACCCCTGCTTCTGTTTTCCCTGCCAGCTCAGGACTCCAGCACCGTGTCTTGCTGAGCCAGACACTCCCGTCTGGCTCCAGACACAGACCCAGGGTCTGAATCGCTTGTCCCAAAGCTGCAAGTTTACCTGAAAACAGCTCACAGTAGTGTGCTTGTCTTTAGCACTCAGATGCCCAACTCCCAATGGGGTCTAAACCCAAATAAATCCGTTTTACCCTGTATAAAGCTTATGCAGGGCAAACTCATAAATTGTTCGCCCTCTATAACACTGATAGAGAGATATGCACAGTTGTTTGCTCCCCCAGGTATTAATACATACTCTGAGCATAAATTACTAACTAAAAAGTGATTTTATTAAATACAGACAGTAGGATTTAAGTGGTTCCAAGTAGTAACAGACAGAACAAAGTAAGTCACCAAGCAAAATAAAATAAAATGCGCAAATCTATGCCTAATCAAACTGAATACAGATAATTTCACCCTCAGAGATGCTTCAGTAAGTTTTTTCTCAGACTGGACACCTTCCAGGCCTGGGCACAATTCTTTCCCCTGGTACAGCTCTTGTTGCAGCTCAGGTGACAGCTAGGGGATTCTTCATGATGGCTCCTCTCCCCCTTGTTCTCTTCCACCCCTTTATATATCTTTTGCATAAGGCGGGAACCCTTTGTCCCTCTGGGTTTCCACCCCTCCTCACTGGAAAAGCACCAGGTTAAAGATGGATTCCAGTTCAGGTGACATGATCACATGTCACTGCAAGACTTCATTACTCTCTTGCCAGCACACACATATACAGGAAGACTCACAGGTAAATACAGCCATCTGCAGACAATGGGAGTCATCAAGATTCCAAACCATCCTTAATGGCCCACACTTGACATAATTACAATAGGCCCTCAGAGTTATGTTTTATATTTCTAGTTTTAGATACAAGAGTGGTACATTTCTACAAATAGGATGATCACACTCAGTAGATTATGAGCTTTGTAATGATACCTTACAAGAGACCTTTTGCATGAAGCATATCCCAGTTACATTATATTCACTTATATTTTTATAAAACCATATAGACTGCACAACGTCACAGCTGGCAAAATGGTTACGACTGCTTTGGTGCTTTTGTGGATGCAACATACAATCATGTTACATTTGGATAATGTTTTTTCCCTACCATATACCTTGGTAATTTCAGATTTCACTATGGGTCAGATTGTCTGCTACTCTAGTTTTTTGCTGGACTGACTCTCTTGACTTTAATGGAGTCATACCAGCATATAACTCAGTGGAAAATCTTGCCCAATATTTCCCATTGTGCCAAAAACCAGGATATTTCTTTCAGCTTTCCATCCCACTTTTGCACATTTATGATAAATTCAGAGAAGCATCTGAGCTTTTGAGTGCTTGTTTAACCTTTACAATCAAAGAAATCAATTACAATTGCTAGAGCTGTCCTTCAAAAACAGTAATCGGATAAATCAGTTATTTGGTGTTAGTAAAGCATGAAGAATATTCCCAAGGTTACAAATTTGAAGCTGAAACAAACAAATAAATAGAAATACAATTAGCTCTAAATACAATGGACCTAAACACTCTAGTCTGAGATCAAGTGCTTTGTTTAAATAAATAAGAGTAAATACTTCTTATGAAGTACATTATTAATTTGTGGAACTGGCTGTTGCAGAATATTAGTGAGGCTAATAAAGTAGTCTAGCGAGATTGGAAAAAGCATTAGACACATATTTGGAGTAATCAGCTGCTGCAGTTATACTAGCTAGTATGATAGTACAGTTGGATATTAAACGTTACCATTCAAGTGAGTCATCGTGCAATTAGTGGTGTGATCTTCATAACTGGTGATGTTCATAATGTAGTGTTGAAACTGACTCTAGCTGGAATGGCCTGACTGTCTGGTGGAAGACACTCAGGTACTACGGTGATGAGGGGCCATATAAGAACCAAGACTGAGAGAAGAAGTTGAGTTCAGGATGGTGCACTCAGCCCCTGGGGGAAAGGATGGTGCACTCAGCCTTGCATTGCTATCCTGCATCCTCTTTGGCTGACACAGGAGCAGGCTTGATGGACTCTTGAGGATCACGTCAGTGTACTTCAGCTGACCTACCACGAAGTTCTCAAAGGGCCCAAGCCAAGTGTAAGATTGGGGGAAAACTGCCTGTACCTCTAGCAGTATCCCTTGTGTGTGGTGCACTAGCTCAACTATGTCAGTATTAGGAGCGCTGTTTGTTTCCATAAATTGGCTTTTCACAGCAATCCTCTTGTCTCCCTTCCAGGTCACAGCTCCCTATCTCCACATAGGTGCAATAGCAGTCATGGTCCTTCTGTCTTGGCCAGTGGCTTTGCATGCCTTCCGAATGAATAAAAAAGGTACAGTTGTTCTGCTTTATGCTCTACAGGTGCAGCCTCCACCTGGAACCTCTGTGCTCTGCTTTGTGCAAATGGGAGAGATGGGGATATAGGCCAAGACTTTCAAAAATAGGTAACAATTTTGTGTGCCTCAATTTTTGTGTGCCTTGAGACACCCTAAAACAGACTGATTTTCAGAGTGCCCATAGCTCTTACATCAGTCTGTCAATATACTCTGTATCAAGGGGTGGACCCTTCCAGCAAGCACACTTAATGCACCAATGCTTGTTTGCCCAGTCATGCTGCCTCCCTTCCTTGCTTGAGGTTATGACAAAGAACTTTTGTCTGAGGGAGAAAATGAATGACAAGGAGCCCCAGCTCATAGACTTTAAGGTCAGAAGGGACCATTATGATCATCTGGTCTGACCCCCTGCATGCTGCAGGCCGCAAGACCCTTCCCTGGACTCTGCCGTTGAAGTCCCCAATCCTGTGTTTTAGTGACTTCAATCGGCTGAGACCCTCCTGCTAGTGATCCCTGCCCCATGCTGCGGAGGAAGGCGAAAAACCTCCAGAGGCTCAGCCAATCTACCCTGGAGGAAAATTCCTTCCCGACCCCAAATATGGCGATCAGTAATACCCCGAGCATATAGGCAAGAGTCTCTAGCCTGACCCTTGTTGGCCATTATGCTATTCATGTACCATTGCTTGGTTTTCCTTGGCTACTATGTTTTACCATTAAACCATTCCCTCCATAAACTTATCTAACTTAATCTTAAAACCAGACAGGTCCCTCGCCCCCACCGTTTCCCTCGGAAGGCCGTTCCAATATTTCACCCCTCTGACGGTCAGAAACCTTCGTCTAATTTCAAGCCTGAACTTCCCCCCGGCCAGTTTATATCCATTCGTTCTCGTGTCCACATTAGTACTAAGCTGGAATAATTCCTCTCCCTCCCTTGTATTAACCCCTCTGATATATTTGAAGATAGCAATCATATCCCCCCTCAGCCTTCGCTTTGTCAGACTAAACAACCCAAGCTCCTCTAGTCTCTTTTCATACGACAGGTTTTCCATTCCTCTGATCATCTTAGTCGCCCTTCTCTGCACCCGTTCCAGTTTGAGTTCATCTTTTTTAAACATGGGAGACCAGAACTGCACACAGTACTCCAAATGAGGTCTCACCTGTCCTTTCTGCCGACACCTGCGTCCTTGCTACATGGGGCTTCTAAACAGCCTAAGACACTGAGCCATGTGCACCAGTCAGAGCCCCACTGATTTTACTGCGGCCCTGCACTTCGGGGGGAGGGGAGGGATAGCTGTATCGGGGCTTAATGGGAGGGATTGTTATAGGAGCCCCTTGTTGCAACTTCAGCAGCTCATCACTATATACAAATATGCAATAGCAGTGGGGAACAGGACATGGGTCATATCCTCTGCCCCATTTGTGCTTGCTGAGATGTGTCTTCTGGAGGCTGCCCTAGGCAGGGGTCAGGGTAGAGTTCATGGCAGCACTAGTGCCAGGTATGGCAGCTCAGGCAGCCCACCTCTCCCCTTCTCCAGGGATATCCTAGGGAGAGCTTATTGAATTAAGTCTAAGTATCTTTGGTGTCCATTGTATGTAACGAATGGATTATGGATTATTGTGGGCCAGGATTGTACGTAACCTCTTGAGGGGGAAGGTGTGTCAGATGTGAGACCTGGGGGTTCAAACAACTGTACTGGATATGCCAGACAAGACTGGACCCTTGGAACAAAATGGGTTAAGTGTTTTTTCCTGGGGAATATCTAGGAGGAGGTGAATGCAAATTCCCCACCTCTTGGTAGGAACCGCTCCCCCTGCCTTTTGAAACTGTGCTCTGAGGAGTGAGCCACTGTCTGCTGATCACCTGTTACTTGAGGCCAACATCAAAGGCCCATGCTTTATAAAGGAAAGACTGAACTATTCACGGGGGTGCTACTTCTGAGCTAAGGCTGTTATCAACTTGAAACCTTACAAAAATACTTTGTGGGGTTTGAAGGACTGACTCCTGCCAAAGCCCATGGCTGGGGTTGGGGTGATCTCTGCTAAGTTTATTAGCATGCATGTTGGTTCTTGTATTGTTTTTAATGTTTTCTCTGCAATGCTTTCACCTTAAGAACAAATGTGCTTGCTTATAAAGAGCTGTGTGGTAACTTGCTGGCAATTACAGCTGTTCATAGTCTCTGGAGAGAAAGCAAAATGCAGACGTTGGCCTGTTTAGGCAGTCTGGCTTGCTGAGAATATCCCACTGTAGGCAGGGAACTGTGCAGCCTGGAAAACCCTGGTCAGGAGAGAGGTCTCCACCCAAGAGAAGTGATGGCTGAGGAGGCAGGAGACTAGGAGTGGGTGCCGTTGGTGGACTATGGAGGGGGAATACACGCGGGGTTGCCCTGAACAGCGACATTCATGGCAGCCCTAGTGCCAGGAGTGGCAGCTCAGGTAGTCCATTTCTCCCCCACATCCATCCTTCTTCAGGGACACACAAACACCAACACCTTAAAACACGCTTCTTCCTCAAAGCCGGTTAGCAAGTTAGAAGTTCCATAGATCTGAGCGAGTGGTGTCCAGCATGTCCGATCTGTCTTGTCTCCAGAGGATCGATTCCTTGGCGGCTGGGCTGTGTCTCTAGCTTGGACGGACGGCACTGAATACACTGAATACATGACAGGCTCTCAGCAAATAACAGCCTCGCTGTTTCTTGGGGCCTGAGGAGAGCCTTGCTCCTTACATAAGAAACACTGTGACTGACATCATAAGAAAACAAACTGCTCTGTTAGAAATAAGGTCATCCAGTCTGTCCCCTGTGTCTAATACTTATGATGCTGTAATATTTGCAACCCCCCCCCATGCCCGCCTTAACCCACAACAAAGGAATAATTGCATCTTTGAATTTTAAACCCCTCAGCAACAATGCTTTCTCTCTCTGCCATGGCTTTCCGCACTGTGACAAGCATTAAGGTCATAATTGCCCCTTTGTTTTGCAAATCGTTCATGCCTGAGTGGGTTTAGCACAAGCCCTGAAGTTCTCAGGCATGTACAGAAATGGGGCTAGAACTATAAGCCTGGCAGGAAAGGCTGCCAATCCGCTTCTGTGTTTGGCTCTTGCTTGCAATCCTGTCTCAAGCGGGTTCTTCTGAAAGCCTGTCCAATCACTCCATGTCATAGAAGGGTGTAGTAGTTCCGGGGTGGGGCTCGTCCCTTCCTGGGGCGCCTGGAAGCCAGGCCGCCCCGCTACAAAGCGAATAACAGTTCTGAGCTCAGGCCCTTTGGGCAGGGGCTGAGCACACAATTAACAGTTCTGAGCTCAGGCCCTTTGGGCAGGGGCTGAGCACACAATTAACAGTCCTGAGCTCAGGCCCTTTGTGCAGGGGCTGAGCACACAATTAACAGTCCTGAGCTCAGGCCCTTTGTGCAGGGGCTGAGCACACAATTAACAGTCCTGAGCTCAGGCCCTTTGTGCAGGGGCTGAGCACACAATTAACAGTCCTGAGCTCAGGCCCTTTGTGCAGGGGCTGAGCACACAATTAACAGTCCTGAGCTCAGGCCCTTGTGCAGGGGCTGAGCAGACAACAGTTCTGAGCTCAGGCCCTTATGCAGGGGCTGAGCAGACAATTAACAGTTCTGAGCTCAGGCCCTTTGTGCAGGGGCTGAGCAGACAATTAACAGTTCTGAGCTCAGGCCCTTTGTGCAGGGGCTGAGCAGACAATTAACAGTCCTGAGCTCAGGCCCTTGTGCAGGGGCTGAGCAGACAACAGTTCTGAGCTCAGGCCCTTATGCAGGGGCTGAGCAGACAATTAACAGTTCCGGCCCTGGGTCAGGGCGGGGCAGCAAACCAATAGTCAGTCAGAGGCCCAGGCCTTGTAGCAGGGGCTGGGTCAGTTTGGGTTAGCCCAGGCCCTAGGTCAGGGCAGGGCAGCCAACGGATAGTCTGTCACGGGCCCAGGCCCCTTGGACAAGGAGGAGGAGAGACTGCCACCCGGCGCGGGGTGGCAGGGGGGAACACAGGCCCGCCCACTCCACTGTGTTCCAGCCCGGGGCCCTATCCGCAGCAGTCCGTCTGCCGCGCAGTCAGTGGGGATCCTGACCGCAACACACTGACATGGGTTCGGGGTCTGCTATCCCCGGGCCACTTCCCATCTCCTCCTCCATGGGTACCTGCTCCTCCTGAGTTCCGTCTGCTGGGTCACAGATCATGGGCTCCGTCGGGCCCTCGGCGGGGGGAAGCTCAGACTGCTCCTCAGGGTACCGGGCTCTCGGCAGGCTCGGCCAGTCCTCCTCAGGGTACCGGGCTCTCGGCAGGCTCGGCCAGTCCTCCTCAGGGTACCGGGCTCTCGGCAGGCTCGGCCAGTCCTCCTCAGGGTACCGGGCTCTCGGCAGGCTCGGCCAGTCCTCCTCAGGGTACCGGGCTCTCGGCCGGCTCGGCCAGTCCTCCTCAGGATACCGGGCTCTCGGCCGGCTCGGCCAGTCCTCCTCAGGATACCGGGCTCTCGGCAGGCTCAGGTCCGCGGGAGCTCGGGCACCAGCGTCTGTCCTCTCCCGCTGCCGGCCAGCTACTGAGCGCTGGGGCCTGGCCTTTATACTTCCTGTCCCGCCCCTTGACTTCCGGGGGGCGGGGACAGGCCGCGGTGGCTCCGCCCACTCTGGCGGCTTTTCTGGCTCATCCCTTCCTGGGGCGCCTGGAAGCCAGGCCGCCCCGCTACACGGCCCCCCCCTCAAGGCTGGCTCCCGGGTACCGGGGCCAGACCCTTCCATACCTCCTAGGCGGGAAAGGAAGTCGGCGTTTGCGTGGTCCCTCCCAGCCCGATGGCGAACGGTGAAGGCATAAGGTTGCAGCGCTAAGTACCACCGCTGCAGCCGCATATTATGGTCCTTCATGCGGGCCAACCACTGGAGAGCAGAGTGGTCGGTGACCAAGATGAAAGGGGCTCCCAGGAGATAGTACCGCAGGGCGTCACAAGCCCACTTCGCGGCTAGGGCTTCCTTTTCCACCACGGCATAGTTCTTTTCTCGGGGGAAGAGCTTCCGACTGATGTAAAGGACCGGGTGCTCTTCGCCGCCAACCTCTTGGGAGAGGACCGCCCCGAGACCCACTTCCGAAGCGTCGGTTTGCAGGATGAAGGCCTGCTTGAAATCGGGGCTATATAAGACTGGCTCTTGACACAGGCTTGTCTTGAGGGCTTGAAAGGCTTCGTCACACTCACGGGTCCAGACCACTTGCCGGGGGCTTTCCTTCGTTAAGAGTCCCGTCAAGGGGGCTGCGATCGCCGCAAAGTGGGGAATGAAGCGTCGATAATACCCCGCTAGCCCCAGAAACTGGCGTACTTGCCGTTTCGTGGTGGGCGGGGGGCAGGTCGCAATGGCCTGCACCTTGTCCACCAGTGGTTTCACCTGGCCGTGCCCGATAGCGTACCCCAGATACTTAGTTTCTTGTCGGCCGATGCAACACTTCTTCGGGTTGGCCGTTAACCCGGCGGCCCGCAGGGACCTCAGGACGGCGGCGACCTGTTCCAGATGGTTTTCCCACTGCGGGCTGTAAATGACTACGTCGTCCAAATAGGCCGCCGCGTAGTCTTGGTGGGGGAGGAGGAGGCGGTCCATCAGGCGCTGAAACGTGGCCGGGGCTCCGTGGAGGCCGAAGGGCATTCGAGTAAACTGGTATAGGCCCGTAGGGGTGGCGAATGCAGTTTTCTCCCTTGAAGTAGGATCCAGGGGGATTTGCCAATACCCCTTGCTGAGGTCCAGGGTCGTGATGTAACGAGCTCCTCCTAACCGAGCCAACAGCTCGTCTATCTGGGGCATGGGGTAGGCATCGAACTTGGAGATGGCGTTCACACGTCTAAAGTCGATGCAGAACCGTTGGGAGCCGTCGGGCTTCGGTACCAATACGATGGGGCTTCGCCACTCGCTGTGCGAGGGTTCAATCACGCCCAGGTCCAGCATCGCCCGTACTTCCTCATTCACGGCGCCTCTCCGGTGATAAGGCAAGGGTCTGGTCGCGCCGCGAATCACCACCCCAGGCTCCGTTTGGATCCTATGGTACACCAGGGAGGTGGCTCCTGGTTGGGCAGTGAAGGTGTGACGGAATGCTCGTAGGAGGCACCGGGTTTGCTTGAGTTGTTCCTCCGTCAGGGTCTCCCCAAGTTGGGGTTCCTCAGGGTCCCGGGTATGGGCTACCTGGGGCCCTAGCTCGGGCTCTGGTGGGTAGGGGTTAATCAAAAGCGCTTCTCGTTCCCGCCAGGGCTTGAGCAGGTTGATGTGGTACTGCTGTATCCGCTTCTTTCGGTCGGGCTGGTCGATCTCATATGTAACCGGGCCCACTTTCCGGACCACCTCATATGGTCCTTGCCAGCGAGCCAGAACCTTCGACTCACTGGAGGGGAGAAGGAGTAATACCCGGTCTCCGGGTAAGAAGTCCCGTGCTTGGGCGTCCCGGTTGTAGGCCTGGGCTTGCGTCTCCTGGGCGGCTTTCAAATTCTCTTGGGCCCGGTCTCCCGCTTGCTTAAGACGCTCCTGGAGCTGGATCACGTACTTTAAGAGTCCCTGGGCCGGTGACGGGGTTTGCTCCCAAGTTTCCCTCACTAGGTCCAATAGGCCTCGCGGTCGACGGCCGTAGAGCAGCTCGAACGGCGAGAATTTCGTCGACGACTGGGGGACCTCTCGGACCGCTAGGAGCAAGGGTGGGAGTAGCTGGTCCCATCGGCGAAGGTCTTCCGGGGGGAACTTACGGAGCATGTCTTTTAAGGTCCGGTTAAACCTCTCGACCAGCCCATCCGTCTGGGGATGATAGACTGACGTTCGCAGTTGCTTGACCCCCAGAAGCTCACACACCTGGCGGAGCAACCGCGACGTAAAGTTTGTCCCTTGATCCGTGAGGATCTCGCGGGGTAGGCCGACACGGGCAAAAATCTTCACTAGCTCATCAGCGATGGTGCGGGCTGTAATGTTCCGGAGGGGAATTGCCTCGGGGAACCGGGTAGCATAGTCCAACATCACCAAGATGTATTGAAACCCTGCACTGCTTTTGGGAAGGGGCCCCACTAGGTCCATGGCCACGCGCTCGAAGGGTGTCTCAATCAGGGGCATCGGGATCAACGGGGCCTTGGGAGTCCGGGCCGGGGCAGCCAACTGGCAGCGCGGGCAGGAATTACAGTAGTTCTTCACCTCCTGGTACACCCCTGGCCAGAAGAAGCGTCCCAAAATCCGGGCCAGGGTTTTCTCGTGACCGAGGTGCCCAGCCGCGGGGACGTCATGGGCCAACTTCATGACGGACTGTCGATGAGGCCGGGGAACGAGGAGTTGGGTTCGGGTCTCCCCCGTGTGGGGGTCCCGCTCGACCCGATACAGGCGGTCTTGCCGCAACTCAAAGTGTGGCCACTGGGCCGCTCGACCGGGGTCGAGGATAGTCCCATTCGCCATGGCCAATTGTTCGTATACTCGCTGAAGAGTGGGGTCGGCCCGTTGGTCCCGGCAGAAGTCCATGGTGGCCGAGGAATCCGTCGCCGCCCCTCGGGAAGCATCCTCTGGTTCTCCGGCCGAGCTGGTTGGCTCGGGGGTTTCCCTTTCCTCTCCTTCACTCTCGGGGGTCTCCCCTTCTAGGGCGGGCATGGCCCGCGGGTCGTCTCCTGCGTGCCGGCGGAGGAGTGCTGGAAACTCCGGCCAGTCTCGGCCCAGGATCACGGGGTATGCCAGTCGTGGGGCCAGTCCCACCACCATTGATCGGGTGACCCCCTCGATCGTCAGCTGGGCCCGGGTACTCAGGTAGGGCCGTACGTCTCCATGGATGCACTGCAGGCGAATTTCACCCAATCGGGCGTCAGCCGGGGGACCGAAGCGTTGGCGGACTAGCGTCTGTCCGCAGCCCGAGTCGAGGAGGGCCACCGTCGGGTATCCTTCAAGGACCACCGGCACGGTGATCTTAGCCGCCTGGGAAGGACGGGCCCGAGCCTCCCCTGCACAGACCTGGCCAAAGGTACACTCCAGCCCTGGGCAATCCCGCTGGAGATGGCCGTACTCCCCGCAGGAGAAACAGGGCCCCGGGGTGGCCCGCCCCGTCCGGGGCCGGACGCCAGGGGGGGGTCCCGGCGGACTTCGGTGGTCTTTTTGCCCTATGGGGGTCGGGGTCCGAGCGGGTCGCCCGGGTGCCACCGGGGCCCGAGTCCCACCCTCGGCTCCCCGGGACGAAATCCGTGAATCTGCTCGAGCGGGTGTTCCTTTCTTCTCGGGGGTAGGGCGCTCCGCCCCGGGTGGGGGCCCTCTGAGTCCTGGGCCTATCGGCGTGTCAGCCGCGAGGAAGTCCTCCATTAGGGACACGGCGGCGGTCAGGGTCGCTGGTCGGTGCCGGAGGACCCAGGCCCGCCCCCGTGGTGGAAGAACATGGGTGAACTGCTCCAGCAGCACCTGTTCCATTACCTCCTCCGATGTTCGGTGCTCGGGTTGTAACCACCGCTTGCAGGTTTCCCGGAGTTCCTGAGCCACCTGCCGAGGTCGGGCCCCCGTGGGGTAGGTCAGACTCCTAAACCGCTGCCGGAAAGTCTCGGGGCTCACATCCAGGGCATCAAGAATGGCAGCCTTTACTTGGCTGTAGTCTTGGGCGGCTTCCACCGACAGGCCTCGGTAGACCATCTGCGCCGTCCCAGTCAGGTATGGGGCTAATATGGAAGCCCATAGCTCCGGGGCCCAACCGGCGACAACGGCCACCCGCTCGAAGGTGACGAGAAAGGCTTCGGGGTCATCGCCGGGCACCATTTTCGTCAGCCGGATCGGGGCGCTGGGCCGCGTAGTCCCGGCTGCGCCTCCAGGCTGGGCCAGCGTCGCTGCGAGTTGCTGGAGACATTCCCGCTGGAACTCCTGCTGCTGGGTGACCAGGTCTTGCACGAGCTGGTTCCGTTGAGTTCCAAGCTGCTCCATGAGCTGCTGCTGCTGTTGCAGCTGTGCGGCCTGCTGCTCCCTTTGCTGTTGCAGCTGGGCCGCCTGCTGCCGCTCCTGGGTTTCTGTCACCAGGGCCAAGAGCTGGGACAGATCCATGTCTCGGGAGGGGGATCTTTCTCCCCCGGCCCCTCTCTCCCCGGAGTCGAGGGTTCGCGCCCACATCCTGGGCGGAACTCCTGCCTGGCTCGCCACGTGTAGTAGTTCCGGGGTGGGGCTCGTCCCTTCCTGGGGCGCCTGGAAGCCAGGCCGCCCCGCTACAAAGCGAATAACAGTTCTGAGCTCAGGCCCTTTGGGCAGGGGCTGAGCACACAATTAACAGTTCTGAGCTCAGGCCCTTTGTGCAGGGGCTGAGCACACAATTAACAGTCCTGAGCTCAGGCCCTTTGTGCAGGGGCTGAGCACACAATTAACAGTCCTGAGCTCAGGCCCTTTGTGCAGGGGCTGAGCACACAATTAACAGTCCTGAGCTCAGGCCCTTTGTGCAGGGGCTGAGCACACAATTAACAGTCCTGAGCTCAGGCCCTTTGTGCAGGGGCTGAGCACACAATTAACAGTCCTGAGCTCAGGCCCTTGTGCAGGGGCTGAGCAGACAACAGTTCTGAGCTCAGGCACTTATGCAGGGGCTGAGCAGACAATTAACAGTTCTGAGCTCAGGCCCTTTGTGCAGGGGCTGAGCAGACAACAGTTCTGAGCTCAGGCCCTTATGCAGGGGCTGAGCAGACAATTAACAGTTCCGGCCCTGGGTCAGGGCGGGGCAGCAAACCAATAGTCAGTCAGAGGCCCAGGCCTTGTAGCAGGGGCTGGGTCAGTTTGGGTTAGCCCAGGCCCTAGGTCAGGGCAGGGCAGCCAACGGATAGTCTGTCACGGGCCCAGGCCCCTTGGACAAGGAGGAGGAGAGACTGCCACCCGGCGCGGGGTGGCAGGGGGGAACACAGGCCCGCCCACTCCACTGTGTTCCAGCCCGGGGCCCTATCCGCAGCAGTCCATCTGCCGCGCAGTCAGTGGGGATCCTGACCGCAACACACTGACATGGGTTCGGGGTCTGCTATCCCCGGGCCACTTCCCATCTCCTCCTCCATGGGTACCTGCTCCTCCTGAGTTCCGTCTGCTGGGTCACAGATCATGGGCTCCTCCGGGCCCTCGGCGGGGGGAAGCTCAGACTGCTCCTCAGGATACCGGGCTCTCGGCAGGCTCGGCCAGTCCTCCTCAGGGTACCGGGCTCTCGGCAGGCTCGGCCAGTCCTCCTCAGGGTACCGGGCTCTCGGCAGGCTCGGCCAGTCCTCCTCAGGATACCGGGCTCTCGGCAGGCTCAGGTCCGCGGGAGCTCGGGCACCAGCGTCTGTCCTCTCCCGCTGCCGGCCAGCTACTGAGCGCTGGGGCCTGGCCTTTATACTTCCTGTCCCGCCCCTTGACTTCCGGGGGGCGGGGACAGGCCACGGTGGCTCCGCCCACTCTGGCGGCTTTTCTGGCTCATCCCTTCCTGGGGCGCCTGGAAGCCAGGCCGCCCCGCTACAAAGGGGCTTTCAGAAGAACCCGCCTGAGATGGAGCAAGTGACTGTAGTCCCTTGTGTAGCCCTTAGTATGGCAGGGAAGCTTGATGCGCTAGTGAGGAGACTTCCCCCCCACTCTATTGGAATGTTCCAAGGACTGATGTGCAGCTCAGAGAAGTGTTGTCTAGGAGTGTAAAGGCAGGCCCAGGTGTCAATAACTCCTGAGTATGAATCCTGGCCCTGGCACACTCTCTTTCTCCCTGACTCATCTTCCTCTCCTGCAAAACGGTTACACTTATTTGCCTCCTTGCCAGGGATGTTGTGAGTATTACTCAGCGACAGTATCCAAAGCAAATGCAGATGTTGAACATTCACACTGGAGCCCCTGATCTTTGCAGCTCTCACCTGTGCAATTCAGTTTGACACCCACATACCTCAGAGTAGATGTTAATTTGTATCTAAAGTGCTGTACTCCTGGTCCACCTCTCCCGACTCTACTTCTCTGCAATAAGGACCTCAGCTGATGGGAGACCATGTGGAACACAGACATGGTTGGCTTGAATGTAGCTTCCACTGCACTGTAGGGATTTCAGTCAGTATGGTGCCTTTGTGGGAATCCCCACAGGGCACATCCAAAGCGGTCTCACTGTGACAGCATGCCTGGGGTGGGGAATGGGATGCTCTCCAAAGTAGTGTACCTAACGGGAAGCTTAGTCCATAGGCAATAACTTCTCAGAGGCGCTATTTTCTTATCTTTAGTGAAAATCCCCAAATAGTTGCACACTGAGGTGCTCAGGTGCCATGGTGATGGGCCACATCTAGATGTGTGGATAGGCAGACTTCTGAACTACACAGCCTGAGGAAAACCATGGAGCTGAGATCCATAGCAGGCCAATCTACCTAGATAAAAATGAATCCTGCTGTGGAAAACCATTGTTAAGGAGCTGAATTCAAAGGGATGCGTTCGCCCCCCTAGGATGCACAAAGAGAGTTGTGCAGAGAAAGCTCCTCACTGCATCATCCTGCTTTTGAGTGTAAATGAAACTTTTAAATGCCTCTTAGCATATCATCCACCTAACAACGAATAATATTTCGCCTTTACTGCAAACAGCATTGACCATCTCAGACTCTTTCCTGTGAAGCCAAGTAAATCTCATTACATCCATATTTACAGATAGTGAAACTGAGGCACAGACTGTGACTTCCTGAAGGTGCCACAGCAAGTTAGGAGACAAACCAAAAATATGACCCAGCAGGGCTGGATCCCAGTTATCTGCTCTGACCACTAGACAGACTGGCACAGGGCATAGTTTGGAGAGAGGCATGGGGTACAGAAAAGGGGATTGACTGATGGGAAGGATTTAGTGTTTCAGGACACCAGACTTGGCCCAAGAGGCAAACAGCTCTGATATAAGTTAAGCCCTGGGGCAAACTCCTAAGTTATCAAATGAATTAACTCTAGCCTTCCTCTTCTGCATTCTTTCAGTGATTCAGGCAATAATTATTGGTCCATACCTGGCTATCCTTGTCCTTCTTTTCTTGATACCTCTGGGGATGTACTCTCCCTGCATCAGAGAGGTGGGAACTCTGGGGCCCAAACCAGCCCTCATTGGACACAGAGGAGCACCAATGGTAGGTCTGGGGGAAGATGTTTGGTATCATTCTTTCATGATCTGTATTTCAGATTCCCCACCCTCACCCCAAGAGCTATGCAGTCAGCCTCTGACGGCATCAAGGGACTCTATTTTGGTTTGGATTTACATGCAGAAAAAGTTCTCATGATTTCATTACCAAGCACCATCAGTGCACCAGAGTTTTCCAATGATTTAGGGTAAAAAAAACCACAGGCATTGTGGGTAGTGTGGAAGTGAGCGAAGGAGACAAGGGGAACAGTTCAGAGTAACTCTTGGGCAAAGTACTATCCCTGGATAGTTCACAGCACAAGAACGAGGCAGAAGCTGGAAGACCGTTTAAGGTGATGATGAGAAGCTTAAACATTGTGTGGAAGAAGATAAGAAGCCAGTGAAGTAGGTGGAGGAAGGCAGAGATGTGGTGCAAAGATGATTTTGGTGGCCATGTGTTGGGTGGCTGAGTGGTAGGCCCGGGAGGTGCAGGTTATTGTAGTCAAGGCTTGAGATAACTAGAGGGCAGACTGTCATCCTGGTGGTTGGAGCTGAGAGGAAGGAAGGCATTTAAAAGAAGCACCATGATTTGGTGAGAACCTGGATTTGTGATGAAATAGCCTAAGCTGACCTCTAGGCTGCAAGCCTGTATAATGGGAAGAGTGGGGATACTGTCAACAGCAACAGAGAAAGAGGAAGGGTCAGAGGTGAAGTCAAACTCTGCCTTGGATGTACTGATTTAAGGAGGGATGTAAATTGAACAAAGCCTCCTACTCTGTTATCTATTGACTGAAGAGCTTGATGGTTTGGGCCTTGCCCTGCCCTGCCCTCCAGGAGATTTGTAAATGATGCTGGATGCGCCTAGAGTCCTGATGGGACTTAAAGGCATGAAGCAAGTAAAACAGATTTTCAGCTGTTGGACAAAGTGACCTTTACTGGCTATCACAGTGGGGCGAAGCAGCAGGGATGGTTATCAAGAAACTGAAAGTATACTTGGGAGTCATCTGGCGCTTGTCGAAACTGGCATTCCTTTATGTCATCTTCCTAGCTGGCTCCAGAAAACACGGAGATGTCATTTCAGAAGACAATTGAACACGGTGGGGATGGTCTTGAGACAGACGTCACAATTAGGTAAGGGGGAAGCACCGTGTCTCAGTGTGCAACTTCCTCTGGCTAAGATTTCACTTTGATATGACACAGATATGGGCAATCAACGCTTGACGGGCTACGTCCAATCCTTTATCAACTAGCGTTTGACACAATTGCATGTCGGGCCTGTCGCCACTGTCACACTGGGACTTTGGTATTGATTTATTATTATTTGTATTATGTAGTGCCTAAGAGCCCTCGTCATGGACCAGAAGCCCATTGTGATAGGCACTGTGCAAAAATACAGAACAAAGAGATGGTCCCTGCCCTAAAGAGCTTACAATCTAAGCATAAGACAGCAGATACAGACAATAATTACTTTATCGTGCATCTGAGTATGTTTGACACATTACAGAAAACACATAGAAGACAGATCTCTATCCTACTGATCTTACAAACCTCAGTGGGATTTGGATGAGGCTCAGAGAGCACAGCCAGGTTGCTTGCAATTATAAAGGCATGCGAGAGCATTGTGTTACTGC
The DNA here is from genome assembly GCF_027887155.1 of Malaclemys terrapin pileata. NCBI lineage: Eukaryota > Metazoa > Chordata > Testudines > Emydidae > Malaclemys > Malaclemys terrapin. The sequence goes on from NC_071505.1 coordinate 337,538,526, forward strand.
CAGGGTCTTGATATGGCATTCCGAGCTGGAATCATTGCCCTTATACTGTTGGGTAGGGTGATCGGCTTTTCGGTGTTTATGTAGCATTGTGGAAGGTATGAATATAGGCCCCAAAATCAGCAAAGCACTGAAACACGAGCCCAAGTGCTTAGCTGAGTCAGGGCTTTGCAAAGGGTAAAATTCAGCTCTCACTTACACCACTGTAAATCCAGCATTGCGCCACTGAAATTGACTGAACTACCCCAGTGGGAGCTAGAACAGAACCTGGCACATGGTCATTGCTGTATTTCTTCTTGAGATGTCAGATCTAAGTATTGTTATTTCCGTTTTACAGATGGGGAAACTGAGGCACAGGGAGATGTGACCTCTCCAAGGTTACCTCGCAGGCCAGTGGCAGAGCTGGGAATAGAACCTAGGTTTCCTGACTCCCAGGGTATGTCTACACTGCAATCAGAGGTATGGCTGAAACATCTAGAACTACCTGAGCTTGCTTTAATCTAGCTAGTTTGAATAACAATAGTATTGAAGCCACGGCAGTAGGGGCAGCTGCATGGGTTAGCCACACAAGTATTTACCCAGGGTCCCACATGGGCTTGTGTAGCCCATGCTGCTGTGGCTTCACTGCTGTTGTTTGACCTAGCCAGATCAAAGCTAGCTTGGGTATGTCTACACATGCTACATTCTCACCCCTGATTGCAGTGTAGACATAGTGTAGTCTAGTGTCCTGTCCCACGCGACTGCCTATGGGATAATGCATTCTACTCTAGGTGTCGTTTTCCAGAGGGTGTCCTTTTATTAATGTCCTTCATGTATAATTAGGGCCCTACCAAATTCACGGTCCATTTTGGTCAATTGCACAGTCAAAGCCTTTTAAAAATCATAAATTTCATGATTTCAGCTATTTAAATCTGAAATTTCACTGTGTTGTAATTGTAGGGGTCCTGATCCAAAAAGGAGTTGTGTGGGGGAGTCACAAGGTTATTTTAGGGGGCAGTTGTGGTATTGCTATCCTTACTTCTGCAGTGCTGCTGGCAGTGGTGCTGCCTTCAGAGCTGGGCGCCCAGCCAACATCTGCCACTCTCTAGCTGCCCAGCTCTGAAGGCAGTGTAGAAGTTAGGGTGGCAATACTGTAACGCCTCTAAAATAATCTTGCGATCCCCCTGCAACTCCCTTTTGGATCAGGACCCCCAATTTGAGAAATGCTGGTCTCCCCTGTGAAATCTGTATAGTATAGGGTAAAAGCACACAAAAGATCAGATTTCATGGGGCAAGACCAGATTTCACGGTCTGTGACGCGTTTTTCATGGCTGTGAATTTGGTAGGGCCCTACGTATAATTTTGGCCTTGCTGTACCCTGCTTGTGTTTTGAATGTTGTCCGTGTTGTGAAGAGCCCTCTCCTTTTATCGTAGCTATGATGGGATTCCCTTCCTGATGCATGACAGCAACTTACGGAGGACAACAAACATCCGGGAGGTCTTTCCCAGTAACTCCACTCAGAACGCTGCATTGTTTTCCTGGGATGCCCTAGAACAGCTGAACGCAGGAAAGTGGTTCCTCAAGGTAAGATTGTTCAGAGGTCTTTCTTAAAGTGCCTACTTGAAGGGATATGTATGTGCTATAGCCCTGATCCAAAACCCACAGAAGTCAATGGGAGTCTTGGGATCAGTCCCAATAATTATGCAGAAGGCAGTAACAGAGAAGTGTATTTTTGTTTACTAGTTTATGTAACTGTGGTTCTTTATCAGGCTTAGCAATTGCATAGCAGAGATGGAGGAAAGAAGATCTAAGCTATTCATTCAAGGCACAGACACAACCCCTAGGGGGGCAGGGGAGGGGAGAAAGTCCACCCACTTTTTATGTCCTGATGATTTACTCCTTAGTGCAACTGCAGAATGAATCCCTTCTCAAACCCAGTCCAGCTTTTTTTAATGTGGCTGCAAGACTGATATACAGAGTCAAAGAACCAGGGTTAAAATGTAATTATGGGTTAAGGGAGGGAACATGGAGACTCATATGTTTATACCAGCGACCTATAGGAGATGAAAACTAGAGGAGGAAAAAAGAAAAATGAACTCTTTTATCCCACTGAGTGCCGACGTTAGCCTAGTTCCCCCTTAGAGAAACCGGAACTGTTTGTATGCAGCTAACTCAGCCTGACTTTTATTTATTTCCTTGTGTATTTATTTATTTTTAGGACACACCATTTTCATGCATGGGCTCACTGTCAAGTGCAGATCAAAAACTGGCAATGAATCAGTCAATTTACAAGCTAAGTAATTTCTTGAGACTTGCAGACAGTGCGAATAAACTTGTGATATTTGATCTCTACCGCCCTCCAGAGAAACATCCTTACAGGAACACCTGGATCAATACAACACTGGAAGTGATCCGTGACTCAGGGATTAACCCTCATCTGGTATGGGGCTGTTACTCCTCCCTCGCCTCTTTGTTGTGGTTTTTAGAATCGAGGTTTTGGGCCAGATCCTCATAAATCAGCATCGTTCCACTGACTTCACCAACAAAAGTCTTAGCTCATTAAATTTTATTCTCCCGCTGGTGACTAGTTGACTCGGGGGCCAGTCCAGCACAATTACAAAAATGCATTTCCCCAAGGCCATATTGTAACACCCTTCCCTATGCTGGATAGTTACATCTCAAATCATCCCACTGATTTTAATGAGATTGCTCGTGGGGGAAGGTGTGAGTAGGGTCCTGCAGTCGAGTCCCATGCTAGCTATACAATTTAAGATAAGTGTTGAGTTGGAATGAATGGTTGCCAATTGCTTTGAGATCCCTCAGTAAAAGGCTCTGTACCAAAGGCCAGATCCTCAGCTGGTGTAAACTGGTGTAGCTCCATTTACACCAGTTGAGGATCTGGCCCCATGATTGCAGAGTAGCGTTGCCATTGTAGCAGTGGGTCTCCTTAAATGTTGCTCCTCATCTTTTCTTGATTATTTCTATTACCATTGCACCTAGGAACCCCCAGGCAGTCTCAGGCTTCCATGACGCATGTTCATGTAAAACAATCAGAAAGGGCGACCCTGGGATTTAGATTGCGCCTCTCTGCCCCTCCCAAAACGATCTCAGTAGTTGGGCCAGTTCCCAGCTGGTGCAGCTCACAATGGGTGTAGCTCTATGAGCTTCAATGGAGTGACGCCGATCTGTAATTCATCCTGGGTGCAGCTCCACTGGGGGAAGCTTTAGTGTGGATGGGGCCTTTGTGCTAAGCACTTTAATGACATGGTTACGAGTTGTGTTGCCATCACCTGTTGAGACTTATGGCTACAAAGTTTGTGTACACACGGCCCTGTGCCACCCCTCCCTGTCATTTTGGGATATGAATGACATGATGAATTAGCTAGCTGTTTACTGCTGCCTTCTACTGTATGGGGTTAGAACTCCCTGTGTGTCATAGGCCCTATAGTGCTAATGGAGATTCTCTGTGACCTCGTGTGATAAGGGACTGAGGATCCAGGTTCTATCCCTGCTTTTGCCATGTGCAGTTAGGTACGGCTGTGGTGTGCAGCAATAACAAGTGCAAACTTCCAAGGAGCCAAAGACATATTTCAATAGGTGTCCATCTCATCAGGCTGCATGGGGGCTAAACTCAATAGTTACCCATCTGAGCAGGCTGTGTGGGGGCTGAAGTGCACAGAGAGCTTTGGATGGAGGGTGCTACCAAGTATTCTGACAAATGTAGCTTCTGTTAATGATCAGTGTCTGAGGCTCCTGGGAGAGGTTAAAATCCCTGTAATGTTCATGGCTAGATGTGCACTGCTTTACTGCAGCAGGGGGATTCGGGTTCCTGCCTGACACCTGTGGTGATCATCCTCTGAGGTACTGCATTTAATTTCCCTTATTTTAGCAGGTATAAATACAAAGATTGGTCTGTAAAATTATCCCGTGCTTTTAAAGATCCAGATACAGTAACTGACTGACTGCCCTCCTGTAGCAAGGAGTTCCACAGGCCCATTGACAGAACAGTCTAAGTCATATTGCTGTAGTATTTGAGTGTGTGTTTTTATTTTAAATTTACCCACTGCAGAATCAGAGCTGACCTGCGTTTGAATGTACCTGGCATGTCATTGCATGATCCCCTCTTTCCTTGAATTATGGGACTATGTAGAAGACAAGGGGCTGTTCAGGAATATCCCTGTTAATTCACTAGCTGCTGTTGTTACTCACAGGTCCTGTGGCTGGACAACACTATGAGGTCCTTTGTTCAGTCTGTAGCTCCCGGGTTTCAGCACACCATGGCCAGTAAGGCCCCAGTTGATCAGCTATTGAGAGACAATGTTGTGAAGCTCAATCTAGTCTATTCTGCAATGTCCAGTGAAGATATCCGGTAGGTTGCTGTATACGCCTCATATAGGAGGCAAGACCCTTCAGTGGAATTGCAAAAAAACTGCACATGTAATTGCCAGTTTAGTACATGTGGTTATGTCTCCTCCTATAGTGATTGGCGAGGCTACTTCCAGGAGCACTGGAAGTTTCCGAGAAGTGGGGGGCCACCAGCACCTGGACTGTGGTCCCGCCCCCTGATTCACCCCTCCCCCTTTGAGGCCCTGCCTGCGCTCCACCCCTTCCCCCCCTCCCCTCCCCGTGGCCAAACCTGCACTCCTCCCCAAGGCCTTGGCCCACCCGGCCTCTTCCCCCGAGGCCCTGCCCCACTCTGCTGCTTCCCTCCAAGGCCCCGCCCTCGCTCCGCCTCTTCTCCTACAGCCCCACCCCTGCCACTTTTAAAAATGGAGGGCTATGCCCTCCCACTTTTTTCTTGCCTTAAGGGCGAGTGACATGGGGAGGAGGTGGAGCGGCACAAGCGGCGGGCAGGGCCTTGGGGGAAGAACCAGAGTGGGGGCGGAAAGAGGCGGAGCAAGGGCGGGGCCTTGGGGCAGGGCATGGGTAGGGCCACGGGAGGAGGGATGGAGCACAGGCAGGGTCTCACGGGGGAGGGACGGGGCGGAGCGGGGGGGGCAGGGCCATGGGTCCGGGTGCCAGTGGCCTCCTCACTTCTAGGGAGCTTTCAGCTCTCCTGCTCCCAGGGCGCAAAGGTGGCAGGCCGGTGCACCTCCAAAAAGAGGTGACCCACATCTGACATTTGCCAGCCTCTTTTATTTTGGGGAGGCTTAGCCTCCTCAAATCTCTTAAACGTGCCGACCAGGAGCATTTGTACGTACCTGGTCATGATGTGGTGCATGTAAGTCCAACTGCCTCTGAAGCTGATGTCATAGTAGGTGACTTTTTGCTGAGATCCCGGTGAATCAGTGGTAGTAATGGAAGGAGAACCCAGGAGTCCTGACTCCCTGATTTTTCCATTGATTGCAACAGGTGGTGGATCATCCCCAAAATCAGAGTGCTGAATATGATGTAAATTGACACATAGCATTAGCAATTCAACTGCCTGCTGTCCTTTGATTTTATTTATGTGCACAGCAAAGCTCCATCCTGATTATACTAAAGTGCCTTGTTGAATCACAGCTTTGGCGCCGAATAGTTTTACCTTCATTTTCAGATCCCAAATCTATTGGACTTTTCCTCTGTACGTCAGAAACTGTGCTGCAGTTGTTCTAACAGTACTAAGATTCACCATGCAAATAACATGTAAAGGGGTGCCTTATTATAGAAAAGGAGAAACTGATATATATAGCCCTACTTCATTCACGATATTGCGGAAATTGTGGAACCTGCAATATTTGGCTTCCACCGCAATTTTGATTTTAATGAGCTTACTTTGCATAATCCAGAATTTTGCATACATTTTGAATATGCAGTTAGTACTGCTCTAACATTCAATGCCTGCAAAATGTAAAAGGCTAAAGTGACACGACTCGATTTCTACAGCAGTTGTTTTAAGACTTCTGAATTTTTTATTGTACCGGTCACTTTTGTTTTAATGACTGTAATAAAGCTGCAGCAAAATGTGTGGCTATCAAAAAATTAGCAGGCACAACATAATACTTGCGTGTGGATATCATTCCAGCAATTTTTTTCTTAAACAAATAGATCTACTCTGGCTTTTTCAAATTACCGCTATTAATAAAGGTCCATTAATACTTTTCTGTGATTTTCCACATCTTGTCTGAAACTCAGCTGCAAATATTTGAAGGTCATCCCATGATTCAAGTAGGGTCCTACTTACATATATATATATAAAATATCATAGTTGGCATGGCTAAATAATGAATTGGGAAGTGACCACTGCCCCCTAGTGGATTATTTATAGGACACATAACCCTCTAGAACAGTGGTTCCCAAATTTTAACAACCTGTCAACCCCTTTCACTAAAATGTCAAATCTCCCGAACCCCCTCCTAAAAATGAATATTTCCAGGGATTTTCTCCTTCACCAGAGTATAAATAATAAAAGTAGTGATCTTGGAAATATAAAATTTGTTTTTATGTCATGCTTATTACTATTTATCATTACAGTATTTGTATTACATTATGAAAATGGCAACTCTCTTCCAAGATCTCACTTTTGTAGCTTGTATCACTTTGAATAAGCCTGTTATAAGACAAGGCTCCTATGTTTCATCAAGAAGTATCAGATGTGAAACAGCATGAAGTTATTTAAGAAGCCAACTCAGAGTTCCTCCTACACAAGCATTCAGGTGTTGAGCAGTCCACGCAAAAACCCATGTTACAACAAAGCTTAAACTTGTTCTTGATAATAATTTTAAAAACAATACTAGCTGCCTATTTAATTTTAAAAACAGCAAAAAATATCCACCTTCCTTTCCATTTCTTATAAGGAGTCTTGAAGTTTAAATCTCCTCAGTGTGATAGATATGCTTGCTTTGATCTGGTTAGCTCTTGGAAGTCCAGGGGCTCCGGGCTGCTGGCAAAGTGCTGCTTGGGGTCCCTAGGGACTGCTCTGTCCGCCATTAGGGAATTTTTTCCTGAGAACCCCCTGTAACATTTTGCGAACCCCCAGGGGTTCACGAACCCCAGTTTGGGAACCACGGCTCTAGAACCAGGGGCAGGCAAACTTTTTGGCCTGAGGGCCGCATCCTGTTTCGTAAATTGTATGGAGGACTGGTTAGGGGAGAGGGTCGTGGCCCGGCCCCCACCTCCTATCTGCCCTCCCCCCCCGGGACTCCTGCCCCATCCAACCCCTCCTCTCTTTCCTGACTACCCCCGCCCCGGGACCCCTGCCCCCCGGACCGGCGCAACCCATTAGGCGACCTAGGTGGTCGCCTAGGGCGCTAACATTTGGGGGGCAGTGACCGCGGCGGCCGGATCTTCGGTATTTCGGGAGCGGGACCTTCCGCCACCTAGGGCAGCAAAAAATCTGGCAGCGCTCCTGCCTGCCCCATCCAACCATCCCTTCTCTTGTCCCTTGACTGCCCCCAGAACCCCTGCCCCTGACTACCCCCTGGCGCCCCATCCAACCTCCCCTCCTTCCTGACTCCCCACCCGGGACCCCCGCCTCCTGAGCACCACCCCGAACTCCCCTGCTCTCTATCCAACCCCCCCTGCTCCCTGCCCCCTTACCACACTGCTGTTGCCACTGCCACCACGCAGCTCAGAGCATCGGGTCGGGTCAGGCCGGGCTCTGCAGCTGTGTTGCCCCAGGAGCTCACAGTCCCGCCACCCAGAGCATTGCGCAGGCAATGGAGCAAGCGAGCTGAGACTGCGGGGGAGGGGAACAGCAGGGATGGGGCCGGGGGCTAGCCTCCCAGGCCTGGAGCTTGGGGGCTGGGCAGGATGGTCCTGCCGGCTGGATGTGGCACGCGGGCCGTAGTTTGCCCACCCCAGCTCTAGAACTGTACTACCACCGCTACAAGTTTACAATACTTTGAAAAGGTAAAATCTCAAAGGGAAAGGCTCACATTTCAGTCAGTAGTTTCTAGAATGGTTCTGTCTCGTGAAAAACTCAGCTCTGCTGTTCTGCTTTCTCTCTTCAGTTGTCAAAAAAGCAACAGTTTATTGCTTCGAGTTAGAAAAGGTTGAAGCACCTTCCAATAATGCTTGTTCCAAAATTTCAAGCAGAGTTACCAACAGTTTAGTGTTCCAATGTAGCGAGTTAAATTGTACAACAAATATTGACACTGACAATATATCTATTTAGAACAAGCACCATTTGCTTTAATAATCTAGAAAGAATGGTCATATTTTGTTAAGGTTCCATTTAGGAATGTGTTATAAGCATGTCGCAAACATGAGAACCAGGTGGTATAGATGGTTATAAGCCCATCAGTAGAAGGTGTTACAGATGGGTGTAAACTGAGCTTATAAGTGACTTGTTAGATTCTATAACAATTCATTAACTATTGATTAAAACAGCTAATCATTAACTCTTTATAAACTGAACTTTAATACAAAAACATGATCGAAAGAACCCTGTTTTTACATTGTTATTCAAATGTGACTGTCCCCAGAGGACCAAATGTTCCAGTTTGGCCAATCATAACTGACACCAGTCTTTTCATATAATCAGCTGGTTGGGCAACCTTGGCCCTGTCCACTCCGATGCTCTCGAACTCCCAAGGCAATCCCCCTCAACGGACTCCTAGCACTCCACTGAGACGGCCCAAAGGGAGGCTATTTGCCCTTAAAGTTGCTTTTTGGTTGAGGCAAACACGTCTTTGTATTTTAAAGGAAATACGCTCAGGCCAACATCACCACCAACCTCTACGTGATCAGTGAGCCATGGCTCTTCTCTTTGGCCTGGTGCGTCGGAGTGCACTCTGTGACCACCAATGCTGTACACTCTCTGAAGGACATCAACCGACCTCTCTTCCTCATGGTAAGGGGAAAAACCAGCCCTGCTCTCTGGGAGAGAGGGACCCAAAAGACTGGTCAGGGGCTGATGATGGTCATCTGTGCCTTTTATTATATGGAGAGATATCTATCTCATAGAACTGGAAGGGACCTTGAAAGGTCATGAAGTCCAGTCCAGTCCCCTGATTTCACAGCAGGACTAATTACTGTCCCTGACAGATTTTTGCCACAGATCCCTAAATGGCACCCTTGAGGATTAAACTGACAACCCTGGGTTCAGCAGGCTAATGCTCAAACCACTGAGCTATCCCTCCCCCTTTGTGGGACAGGTTCATCCCTGCTGTGGGGAAGAGGTGGAGGGGAGACCTCTGCCACCAGACACAAGCTAGGGCAATGTCCTAAGTGGCATCCCCTGTTTAAATGGCCCCTGTGGAGCTCGGCAGGAGTCCAGGTTTGCACCAGCCTTGTTCTCTCCCCATTCCTCTGAACTCGGAACACCTCTGCCCCTGGGGGGTGCTATGGTGGCAGTGCATAGGCCCCCCTGCACCAGTATTCCCTGAGGGAAAGGGTGAGGAATTAGCCCCTTCCCTGCCATCTCTTTGGACCAGCCACATTGGCACTAAGGGGCACCGAGGCACTGATGGTTCAGACCCAATGGCCACATTCTGGCTATTAATAGGAATAAAATTGAACGTACCCACTGGCAAAACATCCCCGGCGTGGCTGAAAAACGCAGCTGAGCCGAGGCCTGCAAGAGCTGAGAGACTCAGGCCTTGAGAAGAGGGAAAAGAAACCAATTTTAGAGAGCCCCTGCAGAGCTGGGGCTCCACCCACCTGAGGAGACATCCTCCTGCCTGCTGAGGGAGGTCTTCTGTCTAGAAGCCCCCTGGCCACGCTAGCGGTCTAGGCAGTGTGTCACTTCTTGCAGCACCCTAGCTTCTTGCTCGTGCATGATCTGGAGGCAGAGGCCTGAGGAAAAGGAGCATTATAATCACCTTACTTTGGTGGGAGAAGCTTGTGTTTTCCTCCAGCCACTCCAAGAAGCTGGTCTGACAGATCCATGGATCTCACCTTATTCATCCAGACCCCTCCGAATACCGTGTTGGGTGAAGGGGTCTCCTGTGCTGTTGGTCCCATCCATAACCTGCCCACCCTGAAGCTTCCTACGTTTTACATATAGCCACAGGACTTCTTTCAAGCTCACAAACTGGATATAATCCCAGATAGGCCAAACCTGCAAAGTTTAGACCCAAATTGGGACTTTCCCAATGGTCAGAGGCCTTCAGATTTAGGGATTTGGTTCAACCTGTTGCAGGGATATGGACAAAGTTCTCATCTGGATCCTCCTGGGATTCATATCCAGGGATTTGGGGTAGGCCTATTTCAGTGTTCCCCAAACATTTCAGGGTCGCATCCCCCCCCTTACCTCTGTGTGTGCCTCCCCCCAGCCCCTCCCAAGCTGGGGTTAAGAGTGGGGCCACGTCTCACAGGGCGGGGGGAGGGGGAATGTGGACAGGGGTAAGGGGGCCTAGGGTGGGGTTGGGGCTGGGAGCGAGGCCTGGAACGGAGCTGCAGGCAGGCCCATGGCTGGGTGTGGAGCCACGCTGAGGCTGGGGACAGAGCCAGGCATGGGGCTGGGAGTCTGGGCCGTGTCCTGGGCCCTGCCACAACCCCCCAAATGTTCCTCTGTGGCCTCCTAGGGGACTGTTGAGTAGTCAGCAGGCCAGGATTTAGGCAGTGTCTGAATGGTGACATCGCAGGTTGTATTTTGTCTTGGAGCTGGACAGCCAGAGAACTACAGGCTCTGTCTGTGACTCGGTGTCCAGTCACCTCACTAAAGGATATTCATCCCAATTGAGTCCAGGCTCCTCTCCGCTGCCAGGAACATGGCAGGCCCCATCTCTGGGTACAATGATAACCACTAGGCCATCCAGACAGGAGGCAACACCAAGCAAGGTGGCTGCTCCTTTCAAAGGTCAGCAAACTCTAAACATCAGCAGGAAGGTGTCATACAAGGGTCAGTCAGGTTAATCATCCAAATTGCATACAAAAAAATCAGATGTTTGCAAGTATTACTTAGACTAAACTCTTGCTACTGGACACGTTCTCTGTTGTTCTCTTCCAGACTCCAAAGGAGTACAGAATAATGTGGCTTCTCACAGATGCAGTCGCAGCCCTGCTCATCTCACTCATATTTGCTCTGCATTGGTAAATATCCTGCTGCTAAAATCTCTGGGGATGTTGATGGCCGCAAACCTCTTAGGGATGGGTTAAACCTGATGATACAAAGGGCCTGTCAACACTACAAAGTTAAGGCGACACCAGGCAGTTTACGTCGACCTAACTATGAGGTGTACACACTGCCATGCCACCACCCCCCCCCCGCTTTAACTCGCCTGCTACTCCGACCTAACAAAACCATTTTGATGAGAGGCATTACGCTTAGGGTGACATATTTAGCGCGACGCAGTGTCAATGTAAACACTGCCTTGCTTACGTCGGCCTCCAGGAGGGATCCCACAATGCCCACCGTGACCGCTCTGGGCACCGTTTTGAACTCCGCTGCCCTGCACCCAGGTACACAGGTGAACACCCCTCCCCTGTTAACGTCCCGGGACGTTTTGAAATTGCTTTTCCTGTTTGCGCCAGTGCAGAGCTCATATAGCAGCTGCCCAGCTGAGCAAGCCGGCTCTCCACAGCAAAGACGCGCCTGCCTGGAGTACATGGGAGATGGTGGCTCTCCTGGGTCTCCGGGGAGAGGAGGTTGTGCAGGTACAACTCCTCTCCAGCCTCAGGAATTTGCTTGGGGCATGGAGGCGAAGGACTATGATAGCAACACGTAAAAATCAAAGAGCTGCGGCAGGCATAGCAAGGCAAGGGAGGCAAATAGTTGCTATGGTGCGGATCCACAGGCATGCAGCTTTACAAGGAGGGGGCTGGCATCAGGTTGGTATTATATGGGTGGGAGGCTGGTGGGGAGAGCATTCAGGGTGGGGGTCTGGGAGCTTAGCCTCAGGCTATGAGAAAAGACGGCGTGATTTTAAGAAAGAATGAAAAGAAACAGAATTAAAACGTTCTCTGGACAAGTGAAAACCAATACCACTGGCATTCACTTTTTCACAGAGATGTAAACTGTGTAGGGTTAAATTACTGACGGAGGGTGGGAAATTGATACCGTTTTTGTACACCCACTGTAGTTTATTCATTAAAGAAAAGAGATTTACTTCTCCTGAGGAACGGGAAGTGAGGTTTTTATGCATCCGAAGAAGTGAGGTTTTTACTCACGAAAGCTTATGCCCAAATAAATCTGTTAGTCTTTAAGGTGCCACCAGATTCTTTGTTGTTTCTCCTGAGGAAGGTTTTTGTGTTCAAACAAAACCTAGTTTTCAAGACACCTTTACTTTAGTAAATTCCCTGCCCTCCCTGTCCCCCATTCCATGTATCTTCTGGGGCCGCAGCAGTACCATAGGCACTCCACCCGTGCGGGAGAGTAAACACAATGACAGCCACGCACACACACCCAGCTGTGAGAGCCTCATGGGTGTAATGTGCTTGTGAATTCCCTGTTCCTTCCCCTTTAACGATACTTTCCCCTGCATGTATGACGTTTCCCTCAGCATTACACAGGGGTATGTTTGCATGGGTGTGGAATAAAAATCTACTTATGGAAACGGAATTTATCTTTATTATTCTCCATTACTGACAATAGTAATAGGTGCATGTGCATTGCAAGGTTCATAGCACGGTGCTAGGGTGACCAGATGTCCTGATTTTATAGGGACAGTCCAGATTTTTGGGTCTTTTTCTTATATAGGCTTCTATTACCCCCCAACCCCGTCCTGATTTTTCACACTTGCTATCTGGTCGCCCTACACGGTGCAAACAAACAATGCTAGGCTCAGCACACTACAGCTACACACACTACTTTGGCTCTGTGTTAAAGGTCAAGATCTCCCTCAGAAGAATAGCTCCCCTGCCCCCCGACGCCTCTTAGAGCTTTCTGTTCATAACGCACAGCTCAATACTGAAGAGCAGTGCAGGATCCAGGCTTTCTGACAGAGGTGGCTGGCTCGTAGGTGACCAGAGCAGTTGAAACGCCGCTGGAAACCTACAAGGATGCCCAAGGAATGATGGGATTGAGAAACTTGCATCATGTGATGCTGAACTTGCCCCCATGAGGCATTGCAAACCCTTCCCAAAGCACCCTGTGACTAGTTGCACAGTGGGATAGCTACCCATGGTGCACTGCTCTGTGTCAATGCAAGCGCTGCTACTGTGGATGGGCTCCGCCGACACAAGGAGCATAGTGTGGCCATGCAACAGCAGCTTAATTACAGCGGTGGCTGTACGTCGCCATAATGCAACGTAACTTTGTAGTGTAGACATAGCTTAATTCTGCCTGGTCCCCATGGAGGGGAGTGAACTAGCTGACCTGTCCAATCCAAAACAGGCCTTTAATTAGCAGTATCCCCTCCTTTTCACCCAATAGCCTGGCTTTCCCCTTCACGTTTCTTAACCCAGCTCTTCCTTTTCATGCCAATGCCAAACTGCTTGGTCCCTTCATGGGGACCATGCGCCCCCACCACTTTGGTGAGTGAATGGCTCCATCCCCCATCCCGGCCTCCAGCTCTTCCTCCTCCTTGCCCCCTACCCCTTGCTTGTCTGCTGTCCAGCCCAGCTTGTCACATTGCTCTGAATGTCGATGGTAAGCTCTGCAGGGCAGGGGCTGTGCTTTTGCTCATTTCCTGTAACACTCACACCCTTCTGGGGGTTCAGCGGACAGCAGTAATGAATAGATCTCACTGCAGCTGGCAGCTGGAGGGACCCACACAGCCCTGCTAACATTCAGGTGACAGCCGGCGTTTAACAGCCCGGGACAGTCTTGGACTTAGGCTTCTAAGTCACCTCAGCACTTTTGAAAAATGTGACCGTGTTTGTATCCTGTTAGCACCGCAGTGGGCTCAGTGCACCAGCTGCCTGACCCAGTCTTTGAGCCCATTGCTTCATCGCTGGTTTAACTCTTTCCAGGTGGAGAGAGAAGGGCTTCTCCTGTTGTTCAGATGACAGCGGCGTAGTGCTCGAGAATGGTACATACAACAAATTCCGAACTGGTGAGTCCGGCACTTGCGGGGGTTGTGGCTCCAGCACTCTGTACCGAGTCCAGCATGGAAACGGGATTGGGGCTTGTCTAGATGAAAGATTAGTGCGTGGCCAGCTGGGGTGTAAATCTACACTGTCCTAGACTGCCGCATGCTGACTGTCCACATGTACTCTGCTGCCATTCGCTAAACACTCCCATTGCCCTCCTCCTGCTTCAAAGCAGAGTAGATCAAAGCACACTAGGGACCATTGTGAGTGGGACAGTGCACAGCAGGCTAGTACGCTGTGGATTTATTGCACAGCAAACCGGGGGTATAACTATTCTCTAGACAAGCCCTTACTCTCTTCGTTCACTTACACCTTAACACTGGGCATGCCCATGGTTACAAAGCACTACAACAGTCTATAGCAACGGCTCAAACAGCAATAAGTCACCAGAACCAGATGGTATTCACCCAGGAGGTCTGAAGGAACTCGAATATGAAATTGCAGAATTACTAACTGTAGTCTGTAACCTATCATTTAAATCAGCTTCTGTACAAAATGACTGGAGGATAGCTAATGTGATGCCAATTTTTAAAAAGGGCTCCAGAGGTGATCCCGGCAGGCTGGTAAGCCTGACTTCAGTACCAGGCAAATTGGTTGAAACTATAATAAAGAACAAAATTGTCAGACACATAGATGAACATAATTTGTTGGGGAAGAATCAACATGATTTTTGTAAAGGGAAATCATGCCTCACCAATCTACTAGAATTCTTTGAGGAGGTGAACAAGCATGTGGACAAGGGGGATCCAGTGGATATAGTGTACTTAGATTTTCAGAAAGCCTTTGACAAGGTCCCTCACCAAAGGCTCTTAAGCAAAGTAAGCTGTCATGGGATAAGAGGGAAGGTCCTCTCATGGATTGGTAACTGGTTAAAAGATAGGAAACAAAGGGTAGGAATAAATGGTCAGTTTTCAGAATGGAGAGAGGTAAATAGTGGTGTCCCCCAGGGGTCTGTACTGGGACCAGTCCTATTCAACATACTCATAAATGATCTGGAAAAAGGGGTAAATAGTGAGGTGGCAAAATTTGCAGATAATGTAAAACTACGCAAGATAGTTAAGTCCCAGGCAGACTGAGAAGAGCTACAAAAGGATCTCTCAAAACTGGGTGATTGGGCAACAAAGTGGCAGATGAAATTCAATGTTGATAAATGCAAAGTAATGCACATTGGAAAACATAATCCCAGCTATACATATAAAATGACGGGGTCTAAATTAGCTGTTACCACTCAAGAAAGAGAGCTTGGAGTCATTGTGGATAGTTCTCTGAAAACATCCACACAATGTGCAGTGGCAGTCAAAAAAAACAAACAGAATGTCGGGAATCATTAAGAAAGGGATGGATAATAAGACAGAAAATGTCATATTGTCTCTATATAAATCCAGGGTATGCCCACATCTTGAAAACTGGGTGCAGATCTGATTGCCCCATCTTAAAAAAAAAAAAAAAAAAAAAAGGATATATTGGAATTGGAAAAGGTACAGAAAAAGGCAAAAAAATGATTAGGGGTATGGAACAGCTGCCGTATGAGGAGAGATTAATAAGACTGGGACTTTTCAGCTTGGAAAAGAGACGACTAAGGGGGGGATATAAAATCATGACTGGTGTAGAGAAAGTAAATAAGGAAGTGTTGTTTACTCCTTCTCATAACACGAGAACTAGGTATCACCAAATGAAATTAATAGACAGCAGGTTTAAAACAAACAAAACGAAGTATTTTCTCAAACAATGCACAATCAACCCGTGGAACTCTTTGCCAGAGGATGTTGTGAAGGCCAAGACTATAACAGGGTTCAAAAAAGAACTAGATAAATTCTTGGAAGATAGGTCCATCACTGGCTATTAGCCAAGATGGGCTAGGATGGTGTCCCTAGCCTCTGTTTGCCAGAAGCTGGGAATGAGCAGCTGGGAGTGGATCACTTGATGATTACCTGTTCTGTTCATTCGCTCTGGGACACCTGGCATTGGCCACTGTCGGCAGACAGGATACTGGGCTAGGTGGACCTTTGGTCTGACCCAATATGGCCGTTCTTATGTTCTCAAAGCACAGCCTCTTACAGTGTCCATGAGCTCTATAGAGTACTCTAATATTTTGCGTATGCAGCATGCACCCTGGTTAGTCTGTTCCATAATTTTGCCTGTGACCCAGACTTACAGTGTAACTGGGTTGGTGGTTCAATGAGAACAGCGCTCAGGCAGTACAGTCATGTTGGATTTAAGTATTCTGTATAAAGCAAACAGTGATGATGCAACATTAAGGCCATGACTTTCAATGCATAGGGGTCAGGAAATGGGAAAAGTTTTGGTTAGCTCATCCACACTGCACCTACTGTACTCTACTAGTTAGAGCTGCATCTAACTCGATACACCAAAAAGCACCTAATTCAGTGCCCATTTACACCAATGTTATTGCACTGTAACGCCTGTGAAGTGAAAACCTGACGTTAACTGAGAGCAGGAGCAGGCCGAGTGCATGCCATGTGGCTGTGCTAACATTACAGCTTGGTGAAACGTTAGGGTTACCATATTTCAGCAAGCAAAAAAGAGGACGGGAGGAGCCCCGCCCTAGCCCCGCCCCTGCCCCTCCCACTTCCCGCCCCCCCTGAACCCTCAACCCTCCCCCCGTTCCTTGTCCCCTGACTGCCCCCTCCTGGGACCCCTGCCCCTAACTGCCCCCCAGGACTCCACTCCCCATCTAAGCCTCCCTGCCTCTTGTCCCCTGACTGCCCCAACCCTTATCCACACCCCCACCCCCAGACAGACCCCTGGGACTCCCACGCCCCATCCAACCACTCCCCACCCCCTGACAGCCCCCCCCCAGAACTCCCAACCCATCTAAACCCCTCTGCTCCCTGTCCCCTGACTGCTCCGATCCCTCTCCGCACTCCTGCCCCCTGACAGCTCCCCCCAGAACTCCCAGCCCCCCCCCGCTCCTTGTCCCCTGACTGCCCCCTCCTGGGACCCCTACTCCTAACTGCCCTCCAGAACCCCACCCCCTACCTAAGCCTCCCTGTTCCTTGTCCCCTAACTGCCCCCTCCTAAGACCCCCCCCAACTGCCCCCCAGGACCCTACCCCCTACCTGTACCCTGACTGCCCAAAACTTTCTCCACTCCCCCCAAAAAGCCCCCCCCCGTTTCTTGACTGCCCCCTCCATAACCTCCCTGCCCCTTCTCCTGCCCCCTGGCCCCCTTACCCTGCTGCTCAGAACAGGGTGTTGGGCTCTGTGCGAGCCCGACACGTGGCTGCGCTCCCCAGCACAACAAAACCCGGTCCCTGGCCTTGCACAGTGCTGCCGGAGCCGGGCTGCAGGGGAGAGCTGCCGGCTCAGAATGCAGGGCGGATCCGGCTCCTCTACAGCTGCTCCAGAGTCCAGCCCGGGACTTTCCTGCAGCCCTCCCAGCTGCTCGCTCTGCTCTGCCGGGGGAGGGGGGAAATCCCGGACATTGTGAGTGCTTTACAAATTCCCCCCGGACGCTATTTTTAGCACAAAAAGGAGGACATGTCCGGGTAAATCCGGACGAATGGTAACCCTAGAAACGTCCACAGCTCAGCTGAATGCCCCAGACTGCCAGGAGCTTGGGATGGGAGAAGCTGGGCGTTGTAAGGTCGCAGCCAAACCAGCAAACTTTTGACACCTCAAACTAGCAGGGTTTTTTGCAGCCTCATTTGTCTTTCGAGCCCTGAAATGAAAACAAAATGGCGAGGGCTTGAAAACCTGGGTACAACTAACTGACTAAAATAATCCCCTGGGACACGCAAAAGAAAACATTGAGTCGTTTTCAAGGCCCACTGCTGATTGACATGGGACCAGTAAACAAGCCACCCACCCATGTCCGCGGGCAGTTTCTGTGGTTCAACAAGTCTCCTCTTTTCAGAGCTCAATGATCTGCCGACTGTCGTGGTCTGAGAGAGCAAGGCCAGCGGCGTGGTGCTGACTTCCTACTTGTCACCCGGAGAACAGGGAGCTATGGCACCGTACAGACACTGAATTGGGATCAAGCCGGAGAAGCCAAGTGCCGCTGTGCTGTTAGCTGAGCTGGCTCAGTAGGGAGGCCTGTTGGTCAGGGCACTGCTTGTACATGACTATGGCAGTGGAGTTCGGATGAGCCTGAAGGACCTTTTAGCTCTGTGATCCCACGCAGAGGGCAGCTAGTCTCTGGGACTCAGCTTGATGGCTACGAAGTGCCCCTCCCTTCAGAAATGCCTAAGACTCCTTCCATAGGCCTCTCCCCAGGAGGCTCCAGGGCCTGCTTGGGACGGTGGCTGGATGGGCGAGCAGCTGTAGCGGCCGGCTGTCAACAGATATGAGGAAGGACCCTCCCAGCGGAACTGAGTCTGTCTCTGTGCGATCGCTGGCCTTTAACACTGGGAGAGTCACCTGGAAATGCACCTTTTAATAAGTGGATTTGAAGCTGCTGTTGGTTTAAGTATTTTTGTATGGAGGAAATAAAACCCACCTGCGGAGAGAGCATCGGTCGGGCTCAGTGAGTTCACAGGGAAGGGAAGGGAAGGGAAGGGAGGGTTGGGAGGACAGTGTGTCGAAAAGGGCAAGTCTTGCCCCCTTCTCAGCAGTGAGGGAGGCCTGGATACAAGGGTACCACATGAGGGATGGGGGCAGAACTTTGCTCCTTACATAAGGAACACTGTGGCTGGGTGGGGGAATAACGGGCCTGACCCAAAGTCCATTGGAGTCAATGGGACGCTTGCTGGTGATCTCACGGGGCTCTGGCTCAGCCCCAGCCACAACACATGGCTTCACTAGCCCGTCCCTGCTGCAGAGCTGGGAGCCAGGAGTGCCGGGGTACCAGCGCTGGCTGTGGAAAGGCTCTGCTGCCACTTTGCTGCGCACACACTCCCCTTCCCCAGCCCAGGGAGAGAGAGCAGCAGAGAGTGCAAACCTGCAGCCAGACACCCCGTTCCACGTAACAACGAGAGACGGGTGTGTAAATCCCCTAGGCAGTTTACATTGGGAGGCTGGCCTCCACGGCACAGTAACTGCTGCACACTAACAGTCTGTTCAGTTGCCTGCATTTTACCAGGGCCGCCCAGAGGATTCAGGGGGCCTGGGACAAAGCAATTTTGGGGGCCCCTTCCATAAAAAAAAGTTGCAATATAGAATACTATATTCTCGTGGGGGCCCCTGCGGGGCCTGGGGCAAATTGCCCCACTTGCTCCCCACTCTGGGCAGCCCTGCATTTTACACACAGTATGGCACTTTCTTTTTTTCTTTCACTGAGGCTCATAGTCCTGTATGTCTCACAGACCAGGTAGAGCACAGACAGGGGTGCTCATGGGTGGTGCATGACCCCCCTCCCGCCCTTGGGCAAGCTAGTCCCCCACCCTGCCCCTAGTGTCTGAGACCCCTGGAGCCTCCACCCCCACAGCCGGAGCCCCACCCCCTGAACGGCAGGAGGAGCCCCGCCCCATCCGCCCCATCTGCCGGCCAGCCCACCACAGCCGCTCTAGCCAACCTGACTCCCGGGCTGCCAGCTAGCCCAACCCTCCGGCTGCCCCTGCCTGCCCCAGCCCGCCAGCCGGCCACCCAGCCTGCTGGCAGGCCCAATCCCCAGGCTGCTGGCTGGAGCTGAGCCCCCACTGGCTTCAGGGGAGCAAGGGCGGGGCTTCTGGGTAGAGCATGAGTGGGACCACGGCCTGGGTTAGGGGAGGGTTAGCCTCCCCTGGCCTACGATACCTGTGGTCTATGGGGTGGTGCAAGGATCTAGCCCATGCTACCCTGCCAAGGTGCATCACCCCTGCTGTGGTGGGGGATTGGGGGGGGGGGGGGTTGTTCTCCTTGTCAATCTCAGCAGAGAGGCCAAGAAAGGTAGGTGTGGTGGCTGGTTGTGGGTTTAGTGCATTAGGGACTGGACCACTCCATAGCACTGGCCTTTGCTTTAATTTGTTCTGCTGTACGGGAATCTCTCCCTCTCTGTTGCTCCTCTTTAGAAGGCATTATATAACTGTGCCCGCCTCACCTTTTTAAAATCCAGATTGCTGATGGCACATGACGGGAGGGGCTAAATGCAGCTTTGCAATAATCTGATGAGCCGTGTGTGCATTTCCCAGGTTTAAGCCATACCTGTGCATTTGAACATATGATGATGCATTTTGTAAACTGTAATTGCTATTTTAAATAAACTTTAGCTCACACAGTCTGGTGAGGTTGCACTCCAATTCAGCAGCTGTTTCACATACAAGCCTCAGATTGGGAGGAAAACATGGCGATACGTTATGGGCCCCCAACCTTATGCTCCACAGGCAATCCCTGCCTCGCTGCATGTTTCTGCTAAATAAAACTGCCAGCACGGAGAGTCAATATTATTATTGCTATTTTAGCATCAATCATTAGGTTTCAGAGCCAACACTCAGTTGAGCTGAATGGAGTATAGCGCTGCGCTATAGTTTCAGGCCTGGCTAACTGCACAGGGGAAATTTTTCTTTGCCTCCCTAACAGCTAGAAAATGTTTAAAAAACCCCAAATTATCAGTATCTATAGAACCAGGTGGGGCCAAAGGCCCTGCACTATGGCATACAAGTAAATACCAGCTCAGTTTTCAGGAGGGCAGCAAATTGGTAATGGTGCTGGTTGTTAATGATGCCCAGAAGCCAAGGAGGTAAGTGCTGGATTTATTTTTATAGCAATCAGCATTCGCCACATCAATTACACAGCTCTTTTATTTTGGCAGAGTAAGGCCCAAGGAGACTGTTAACCTCATCGATGGTAGTTTGACCTCCTGCTCCGCACAGGCCATAGAGGGTCACGCTGTAGTACTTCCTGGGTCAAGCCCACAACCTAGGGCTGAGCTAGCGCATAGCATTTAGAAAGCCATCCAAGCATGACTGAAGCGCCAGATGGTAGCACATCCGCCACAGCCCTTTGTAATCTGTTCCAATGGTTAATCAGCCTCTGGGATGCTGGAAGCCCATGTACCAGCCCATGCCAAGACCCCTCAGCCTCACTGACCAATGCATAGCTGGAAACCAGTCTGGCTTAAAATAGATGTTAACACACCGGTAACACCACTATGTTGCTAAGAATGTGATTAGTATTTAGACTTGATGACATGATTGTAGGATGCTGCACGCCTTGGTCTCACTTATAACATCGCAGTCCATGGTATAAAGTGATGCAGAGTGTTTGCATTGTAAACCTCTGTAACTGTGTAACTCAGGGGTGGCAAACTACGGCCCGTGGGCCGCATCCGGCCTGTCAGGGCTTTGGATCCGGCCTGCAGGATTGTCAGCCCCAGGCTGCTCCCAGAAGCAGCTGTCACCACATCCCTGTGGCTCCTGGGGGATGGGGAGGCAGAGGGCTCCGTGTGCAGCCCTCGCCTGCAGGCACCGCCCCCCCCAGCTCCCATTGGCCGGGAATGGAGAACCGCAGCCAATGGGAGCTTCGGAGGAGGTACCCGCAGGTGGGGGCAGTGCGCAGAGCCCTCTGCCCCCACCCTTCCCTCAGGGGCTGCGGGGACATGGTGCTGGCCGCTTCCAGGAGTGGCACAGGGCTAAGGCAGGCAGGGAGCCTGCCATAGCTCCACTGCACGCCGCTGCCACCCTGGAGCTGCTCAAGGTAAGCAGCGCTGGGCCGGGGCCCGCACCCCGAACCTGCTGCCCTGAGCCCCCTGCCACACTCCTCACCCCTCCTGCACCCCAACTCCCTGCCCTAAGCCCCCTCCTGCACCCCACACCCCCAACCCCTTGCCCCGAGCCCCTTCCTGCACACCACACCCCCTCCCAGACCCTGCACTCCCTCCCACACCCCAACCCCCTGCCCCAGCCCTACATTCATGGCCCTGCATACAATTTCCCCACCCAGAGGTCGCCCTTGGGCCAAAAAGTTTGCTCATCTCGGTGTAACTCACCAAACAAGAAGTAAGCATTAATCAGTATAAAGTGCTGGTCCTGCACACAAGAAGGCCCATTGCAACCAAACGAGCCATTGTGAAACATGAGAGGACAAAGACTTTGTTGCACCGACATATGTTCCATCAGTTTGAACTCCAGGGGAAGGGAATTAAAAATGCCTCAGAGTAAGGAACTGGGTCCCCCCCATGCTGAGGGGCGCGCGGGGGGCGGGGGGGAGCGCAAGATTTCTAAGCATTTTACAACAGCATCTATTACCTTCTGAAACCTAAGAAAGACTAACTTATTTATGTGTATATATCTTTAACTGTGCACATAATTAATTATTAATTCAGGAAAAGAAACGAGCATTAATTATTATAGGATGTTGTGAAGGACAAAACTATAACAGGGTTAAAAAAAGAACTAGATAAGTTCAAGGCAGATAGGTCCATGAGTGGCTATTAGCCAGGATGGGCAGGTATACAACCCCCCCATGCCCTGGATGTCCTTAGCCTCTGATTGCCAGATGCTGGGAGTGGATGAATCACTCGGTAATTGCCTGTTCTGTTAATTCCCTCTGAAGCACCTGGCATTGGCTACTGCTGGAAGACAGGATACTGGTCTAAATGGACCATTGGTCTGATGCACTATGGCTGTTCTTAAGTTGTTTTTGGTGAGAGCTCTGGGGTGCCACTAACCTGAGATAAGTGACTGGTCCTATGGGACTGGGAGTACCCTGAATAGTGTTGTGTAAGGGACCATGTATCGCAAAGGCAAGCTTGCCTTGGGGGGAGCGAGATAATCCAGAGTGCCCAAGGGGCCTGTTCCTGACTCCATGCTAAGGCTGTTGAGGAGTTCACACTTGTTACTTGGTTGGTGAACTCTAAGCATAGAACTCATAACCAACTGGGGGCTAGCATCTTGACAGTCTGCCCTAAGGTGGCACCCATGTTCATGAGCCTCTTCAGATAGCTTGACAACCTCCGTGTTAAAAATGTGCACTTTACGTCTAGGCTGAATGTGTCTAGTGCTAGCTTCCAGCCACTGGCGCTTGTTTCGGCTTTGTCCGGTAGACTGCCGAGCTCTCTATTCTCAGATGTCTCCATGTATGTACTTACAGACCATGAACAAATCACCTGGTAGCCATCTCTTCAACGAACTGAACTTCAAAGAGCCTCTCACAAGTCCTCCTAGTCTTATTTTTTGTATTAGCGTATTTCACACGGACGTAAGTTTTCACGTTACATTGCATGTGTGAACATAAACAAACAGCCACTAATACACGCAGGGTGGGACACAGACACACACACACACACAAACCCCAAAGGGACTTCTGAAACTGAAACACACACTCTGGCTAATTGCTGCATGTATGGGGTGTGCGCCAGGCTGCTGCTCACATGACCCACACCGCATAGACTGAGTAGAGGTGGCACAACTGTGGTAGCGTTGAAAACAGTGATCGTCTTTTACGGAGTACAAACCGAGCAAGAGTAATGAACGGCTGGGGCCTACTGGGGCCCGCAGAGCCAGGCAACGGGAAGGGCAAAATAGCAGTGGGCTCACAAGAATGTAGCAGATAGCAGTAGGGTCACGGGTGAAATACGAACCATTGCCACCGGGGGTGTAGCTGAAAAGGGCCACGACAGATTGATTTTGGTGACCCAGCAGGCCGAGTTCTGACCCCCATATTGGTTGTACTCCAGTGCAACGCCATTGACATCACTGGAGTCGTCCCTCATTTACATGGGTGGAAAGTGGTTCAGAACCAGGCCAAAGTTGCATCCTCTGCCTTCAGATGTCTATGTGTAGCCCCTCATGCACGTCAAACACAGGAACAGTGGAACGACAGGGCCCAATGTCACTATTTTATACACAGATGCTCCTGGGCGGCTCATGCAGGAGATAACAATGAAGTTAATTTGTGCACCACTGTGTGTGGAACCTGGTCCTCTGCGAAGTCCAGTTATGGACAGTAAGACTGTGCAAATGTCTTACCCGTGCTCCAGAGTGCTGAGTGAGGCAGAGAGCAGTGGGGAAGAGGGAAAGGTCAGGGGAAAACAGTTGAGTGTTGGGACGAGCGGCGTGAGAATGCAACACCGATTGTTCTGGACTGGGCTAGTATGAGGTGAATCAAAGGTACTGAGCCAACTAAGCACATTTCTGCTGAGATCTACCCAGTGTTAGTGGCACCAGAATCAAAACTCAACCTCAGCCGCGTCTTATAGTCCCAGCTGCTGTCACACTCCTTTGAGATCATGCCTTTCAAGCACTGGTTGCTGGGAACCAACCATACAACACGACTTTAAATTTCATTCACAGCATCAGCCACATCCTCCCTTTAGTCAGCCACGCACAACTCCTGTTTGATGCCATGACACCCGAGGTTGGGCTACTGTCCTTTCAGAGCTGCGTGCCTGGGCTTGTTGATGCCGTGCCTGGTGGCAGATCTGACTGACAGGTGGCAGATTTGGTTTGCTAACCAAGGGCATGATCAAAGCCCATTGAAGTTGATGGAAAGGCTCCCACACAAATGATCTGTTCGATTGAACCGTGGAAGCTACAGGCAGAAAAGATCAGTTACCCCACTAACTGTTCCGGTCACTGATGCAGGAGACGCCCTCTTTGACTCAAGAGTTCAGGGCAGAATTTTGGGCCAAGCCACCATGTTGAGCAGTGGCCTGGCCCTTGGTGCTATGTATGTGCTAGAACCCAGTACAGTGACCCTGGGTGGTTTAGCTGTGGTCATATACACAGCAGCTTAAGGCCTCCTAAAAACACACGGTGACTGTCTTACTCTCAGCTGAAACGCAATGGTGCTAAGAGACGCAGTCGAGAGCGAATGCTGGGATCATCTGTCAGGCTGAGGTGGGCATAGCCTGTGATCTCAGGGGCTAGGCACTGAACACAGGGGCTGGCATCCTCCCAAGTGTCTCTGCTTTTCAGTAGCTTTCTCCTGCTAGCCCCCACTGAATTAACTTTGCATCAGGAACTAGGCCTATGTTTATAGCCAGGTCCAATTATTCAATCTTCCTTTGCCACAATGGGACAGAGCTAAATTTAAAAATCAGAGAGGGGGCCGAGCCACAAAGGTCAGTTCCGAGGGGGCTGGCCGGGGCCAAAGTTTTAGGTTAGCCTAGTGCAGAAATTGGAGACGGTCCCAGAATTTGGAAGCTTCCCACCCCCATCAGAGCGTCCCACCTGAAGCAAACCGGAAAACGCAGAGGGTACATAACAGGCAGCAGCATGACACAGAACACAGACGTGTTACAGCCGAGCAGACAGCAGTAGAGGTGCAGAGGATGATGGGAGGTTTGGCTGCAGCCATGGTCTATTTTTCTTACACACTGGCTCTGCTTTCCCTCTGGCTGTCCTGCTATTGTTACAAAGTAGCTGTGGAACAAATACATTTGAGCTATGCTTAATGATGCCCAGAGGGCAAAAGCCTGCTGCATCAGGCTGGACTTTCAGAGAAAGGCGACTGTGGCACACATTCAAACTGCAGCGTTTCACACAGCACAGAATGGCCTGGCCAACATTTTCCACCTCTCAGGGCCTAAAGCCACATTCAGGCTTCCAGCTAAGAGCCTCATCCTGCCAGGTGCATTCTCGGGTGGAGGGGGCGGGGTCAGCTGTCTTTAGCAGCCTCGTTTCCATGCTGCTGAATAGGGATTTGATGCTGAACTGTAGGCCACCCCTAATTAGAACAGTTTGACCTATGAACCCGCAGTCTCATCCTTTTGACAATGGAGTGTTGGGTGTGTGAGCGGTTCTATTGGGTGAAGCCTTTGGAGCTGTGTGGGGCCCTCCCCAGAGTCAGCCTCCCAGAAGCCGTCATTCTCTTTAAAAAATAAATAAATACAAGGATAAGAAATGAAACCTTTAAATAGGTCCATCGTTGTGTGCCCGTCTCCCGTCATTGCTTTGCCATGGTACAGGCTGTTCAATTAGGATTAAGAAGAAACAAACCAACCACTATTTTAAATGCACTTTTTCCCTCGGCTTTTTTTTTTTTTTTTTTTTTTTTTTAGAACAAATGGATTTCTTTTTGTTCTGTTGTAATGTCAAGATACCCCCCAGGAGAGTGGATGGGATTTTTCTCTACAATGGAGCAGGGTTAGGTTACTGATCAGCAAATCTCAGATGCCCAGAACTTCTCCAAAGCCCTTAATGGCACCCTGACCACCTTCCCCTTTTTAAAAACGACACTCACAACTTTTTCCTACAATCCTCTGCCAACTTCAGTCATTTGGTTTGATAGTAAACATTCCGCTGGCGTTTCTGTTGATCAGTCACTGTCTGTCACTTAGAAAGCTTAGAAGTTTAAAACAGGGCTTACTAGGGAGGAGGGGGGAATTGGAGGTCAGCATCACAGATAGTCATCCTCGCTGGAAGGGGAAATGGGACTCGAGCCCTCAAGATCAGAGTCGGATGAGCTTTCTGAAGGGGTCCGGATCATCTTCCACATCTGGGCAGAAAAGGTTCTGCCCCAGCTGCAGGGGTATCCCACAGGCCTCAGCTGGTGAATTAGCTCCATGGCCACCTGCCAATGGCTTCTTTCAGTTCACTTGCTGCTGCCCTTTGCGCTCCTCTGTTTGCTCATGGCTGTTAACATCTGACTGATGTAGGAGGTCAAGAGGTCATCCATCTTGTAGCCCTGGGAGGAAGTTATGAGAGATCAGACACATCACCCAGACAGCCTAACTGCTGGTCGCTGGATCATGTCCTTGAATGCCTTTGGTATGAACTATCACCAGGCTTATCAATGACCCTCCTCCCCACCACGACAGCCTTGAACCTCGCCTGGTAGAGGCCTAGAACCAGGGGACAGTTGTCAGTCAATGAAAAGATGTCAAGTTCGAAACCAATACAAGGAAATACTTTTTCACACACGCTTAATTGGACTGTGGAAAACTCTGCCACGGGAAGTTGTTGTGGCCAAGAACTCAGCCAGGTTCAAAAAGGGTTTTGATAATTATACAGTTATCAAGAATCTCTGGAGTAATTATAATTAATGGCAATAAATGTTGGAAGGGATATTAAACCTCATGCTTCAGTGCTTTAGCTAATCTCTACCTATTAGAGATCAGGGTCAGACATCATGTGCAAGCAGATTACCCCACATCAGTCTACAGTGGGGTTCTTCCATCTTCCTGTGTAGCAGCTGGTGCTGGCTATGGTTGGGGACAAGATACTGAACTAGACAGAGCTTGGGTCTGATTCAGTCTGGCAAGTCCTCTGCTCCGATGGGGGCGGAGAGCTAAAAACCGGACTGTGATGCTCTCGTGTCACCCAGAGCGAGCCATTCCAGGGTATCACTGACTCTGGTTCACTATGGGATGGTGGGCAGAGAAGCTTAGTACTGGATTTAAGACTTGAACTAGGCCCCCAGCATGTCTGCTCTGAGCTGCATGCTAGTCAGTTCCAGAGTGCCCAGCACCAGACTGCTACAGTGGTGATTCTGCCTGTTTGGCTTGCTATAAAGCACCTCAGGCTTTTGATGCACCTGGTGACTAGCCTGGCTGAACATTCAGAGCCCTCACCACTGACAAGGGACGTCAGTCAGGGTAACAGGCTAAGCCATTAGTACTGCCCTGGGCAAAGCTGGAATGGAGTCTATGCATCGATCCTCTGCTGGTGTAAATCGGTGCAGCTCCACTGACACCAGCGGAGGGTTTGGCCCTTGTGAGTACGTAGCACAGCTTATGGCCTCTGTTCCTGCCCTCACATCCAGGAAGCTGATAAATGAATTTATCCTGCACACTTGGCCACCTCATTTGCCTTCTCTCCATCAACCTCCCAGGCCTCTGAGCAGCTTCATAGAATCATAGAATATCAGGGTTGGAAGGGACCTCAGGAGGTCATCTAGTCCAACCCCCTGCTCAAAGCAGGACCAATTCCCAACTAAATCATCCCAGCCAGGGCTTTGTCAAGCCGGGACTTAAAAACCTCCAAGGAAGGAGACTCCACCACCTCCCTAGGTAACGCATTCCAGTGCTTCACCACCCTCCTAGTGAAATAGTGTTTCCTAATATCCAACCTAGACCTCCCCCACTGCAACTTGAGACCATTGCTCCTTGTTCTGTCATCTGCCACCACTGAGAACAGCTGAGCTCCATCCTCTTTGGAACCCCCCTTCAGGTAGCTGAAAGCAGCTATCAAATCCCCCCCTCATTCTTCTCTTCTGCAGATTAAACAATCCCAGTTCCCTCAGCCTCTCCTCATAAGTCATGTGCTCCAGACCCCTAATCATTTTTGTTGCCCAGCGCTGGACCCTTTCCAATTTTTCTACATCCTTCTTGTAGTGTGGGGCCCAAAACTGGACACAGTACTCCAGATGAGGCCTCACCAATGTTGAATAAAGGGGAACGATCACGTTCCTCGATCTGCTGGCAATTCCCCTACTTATACAGCCCAAAATGCCGTTAGCCTTCTTGGCAATAAGAGCACACTGTTGACTCATATCCAGCTTCTCATCCACTGTGTCCCCTAGGTCCTTTTCTGCAGAACTGCTACCTAGCCATTCGGTCCCTAGTCTGTAGCAGTGCATAGGATTCTTCCGTCCTACGTGCAGGACTCTGCACTTGTCTTTGTTGAACCTCATCAGGTTTTTTTTGGCCCAATCCTCTAATTTGTCTAGGTCCCTCTGTATCTGATCCCTATCCTCCAGTGTATCTACCATGTGTGTCATCTGCAAACTTGCTGAGAGTGCAGTCCACACCATCCTCCAGGTCATTGAAAAGGAAACAGCAGCTGTTTATTAATCAGCCTGCTCCAGAAACCTGCCCCCCTCTTCCAAAATGCAGAATTACTTCCAAAACTGCCCCTGCCTGAAGCCCGATTCAGTCCCGCACCAGTAACAGCTGTGCTAGACCCAGTGATGTCTTAGCCTTAGCGTGCAGGGCTGGGAAGGGGAGCTCCATGCGGGGGACATGTTTAGCGAGCTCACTGACTCTCTGCCGCACACTGCTGTTCTTCCATTTCAAAGCCCGTTGGCCCAGACGCTCGGACACAGGCAACATGACACGAAAAGGGGATTTGAACCCGGGGTGCGGCTTTGGAGGTTCAGCCTTCAGTTCATTCCCCCCCCTTGCTCTCTGTGCTCAGTGACCGACCGAGAACCCTGGACTCTCCTTACCAGCGATGTTTCACAGAGCAGTTTGCTTCCCCGCACCAGGTTGCCAATGGTTATGTGAAAGTACGTGTTGCCGCTGCTCCAGTTGGAGATCTTGGTGAAGGGATGAGTTGTGAGAATATCCTAAGAGGCGCAGAAGGACAGTTAGATACTTAGAACATGTGCTGAACCCCCAGCAGCTCACCCCTCATTTCCCTCTGGGCTTCCCACCCCAACAAACCAAACACATTTCCTGAGGTGAGATGGTCCCACCAGCCCCCGTCCCCACCCCCAGAAACCAAGAGGTCAGAGTCGGAGAAACCAGTGGGGTTTCTTGCCTTTTTCCTATAGCCCACAGTCATTGTTGGAGACAGGCCCGAGGACTAGAGGAACCATGGGTCTGAGCCACCAGGCAATTCTTATGCGCTTAGCCAGGAAGTCATCTAAGGTCGGCCCCGGTCCGGGTCTGAGCCACAGCTCACTGACAACGATGAAGGACTCGGAAAGGAACTAGTGCGTTATCCAGGCTGGGTTTCCATGTCCCAAGCAATGGTGCTCCAAAGCCAGAGGTGGGCAAACTACAGCCCATGGGCCACATCTGGCCCACAGGAACATCCTATCCAGCCCCTGAGCTCCCAGCCGGGGAGGCTAGCCCTCAGCCCCTCCCCCGCAGCCTCAACTTGCTGTGGGTGGCTGGCTGCGGCCAGGCGGCGTGGCTGCCAGTCTTGCTGTTCTGAGCGGCATGGTAAGGGGGCGGGGAGCGGTGGGGTTGGATAAGGGGCAGGGGGTCCCGGGGGGGCAGTCAGGGGACAGGGAGCAGGGGGCGGTTGGTTCGGGGGGGGGCGGTCAGGGGACGGGGAACAGGGGGTGCTGGATAGGCGTGGGAGTCCTGGGGGGACTGTCAGGGAGCGGGGGTGTGGATAGGGGTCCGGGCAGTCAGGGGACAGGGAGCAGGCGGGGTTGGATAAGGGGTGTGGTTCCGGGGGGCAGTTGGGGTGGGGGTGTGGATAGGGGTCCGGGCAGTCAGGGGACAGGGAGCAGGCGGGGTTGGAAAAGGGGTGTGGTTCCGGGGGGCAGTTGGGGTGGGGGTGTGGATAGGGGTCCAGGCAGTCAGGGGACAGGGAGCAGGCGGGGTTGGATAGGCATGGGAGTCCTGGGGGGCCGGTCAGGGGGCGGGGGTGCGGATAGAGGTCGGGGCAGTCAGGGGACAGGGAGCGGGGGGGTTGGATGGGTTGGGGGTTCTGAGGGGGGCCGTCAGGAGGTGGGAAGTGGGAGGGGGCGGATAGGGGGCGGGGGGCAAGCTGTTTGGGGAGGCACAGCCTTCCCTACCCGGCCCTCCATACAGTTTCACAACCCTGATGTGGCCCTCGGGCCAAAAACTTTGCCCCCCCCGTCCTAAGCCTTTTGCTCTGGGAAGTCTGTTCCCCTGCACAATGCAGCTCAGCCTCTGGAAGTGCTTCCTGCTCTTCAGCGTCTATTGCCCATGACTTCATTTCAGCCTCTCAGGCCTAACCGTAGCCCCTGGGGCCACCCTAAACAACCCCCTGCCTTGCTGTTTGCAAACGCCAGCTGTCGGCTGTGTCTCCCTTCCTCATCATTTAGCCAGGCAGGCTACACACTCCTGTGATATGTGTGTACCTAACACCACTTTCCATTAAACGTAAGAGCCATTTCGCTACAGTGACCATATTTCCTAAAGTAAAAACGGAATGGCCTGGGGCTTGCCAGAGCCACCCCCCCCACCACCGCCACCTGGGGCTAGGGCCGACCCCGAGGAGCTCCACGCCGCCCGCAACTGGAGTTGACCCCCCCCCAAGCTCTGTGCCTTCTGCAGCTGGGGCAGAGCCGCCTCTGCCTGGCACCTCGCGTCACTGCCCCCACAACGTCCCTCCGCGCCGGGGCGCACCCGGCTTTTTTGGTAAATTGGGCGTTTCTTCGTTTGCTCTTCCCCAAACAGGACAAAGGCCCGTTTTTGTCAAAAAAGTCGGAATGGCCAGCACAGAGCTTAAAAAGGGGCCTGTCCCGGCCAAAATGGGACGTATGGGCACCCTCCATTTTGCACAGAGGGCTAGCTGGGGCTGGGCCGTGTGCAGCTGTCGGCAGGTACAAAAGCACAATGTCGAGGGAACTGCCTCTGCACCAGGAGAGAGTTTGCACATCCGATGGCTGCAATCTTTGCAGTCAGGAGAGCAAACCACCGCAAGGGGAGCAGGGAAAGGGGTGAGAGAGGAGGAGCAGGAGCTCTGCCTTCTGCCACACTAGCCAGCTGAGCACTCACAGGGATATTGCACATGAGGGAGGGCCGGGCAGGATCGTGGCTGGGGCAGAGTGCCTCCGCACCCTCATCATGGACTCATGGGTGCAAATCTGGCCCATGGCACTTGCAGTGCAAATGATGGCAGGAGCAGTGAGCCCCACCTTGTGTTAGAGTGTCCCTTTCAGAAACCCTGGAATCACGGCCAAAGTGTTCAGACTTCCACCCAAGTGGCCTGACTTTCCAAGGTGCTGAGTGCCTGCAGCTCCTGTCAACCTCACAAGAAGCGGAGGAGACTCGGTACCTCTGCGAATCAGGCCATTTATTTAGATGCCTAACATTACCCCCGCCCGCAGTTCGCTAACGTTAGCCCTGGGAGGCGCACGGCCCCGTTGCATGTGGTGGAGTTTTCCACAGGTAGTAACTGGTGGCGTCTGGCTTACCTTGGTTTTGGGATCTATGAGGCTGACTCCATGCTTGTTGATGGCAATTAAAAGGATCTCTGGGTAATTTGGCTCGGTAGTTTGCTGTTACAAATGAGACGAAGCAGTCACATGAAAAGGCCTGGAAGATTGGACAACTCGTGGCTGAGGGCCCCTCCCATCAGACCAACAGAAGGAGCGCCCTCATGGCGAGAATCCCGCTGCATTTTAGCTCGCTCGTGGGTTCTCTTTAGTTTATCCTTTTAAGGAAGCTCAAAATAAATCAAGGCCTCTTCACTGCTATGGTAACAGCCATCCAGCTAATGATGAGTCTCCCCACCCCTGCCGCAAACACCTGGTGACTTTAATGAGTAAGTGATTAGCGGCTTTAAAGTTCCTTCTTTTCCATTTCTTTCCCCACCCAGTTTGCCAATGGAAGCAGCTGGTAGGGGAGCCATCCTGCCCTAGGACTGGGTGAGCTGGAATGCAGTGGGAAGCCCCAGGTGGCCCTTCCCTCCTCAGATCACCTCTTCTTGATGCATGGACTCTCCTGTCCTTAGTACCTCTGGTCTGAAGGAATCCTGGGCCAACTGCACCATTCCCCTTTGCTCGGACTACCTTTGGCTTTAGGTTCCTTAGTGCTGGTCAGAGATGCTAGGCAGACAGTTCTGGAGACTCAGGGCCAGATCCTCAAAGGTATGGAGGCACCTAACTCCCAAAGGCAGTAAATACCTTTGAGGCTCTGGGCCTCAGTCCTACAGCCCAGAACCAAGAAGGGCAGTGGCAATGCCGGCTTCCCCACACACCCAGCCATTCTGCCTCCATCTCATCCAGGAAGAACCAAGTCAAGGGGTAGGAAGCAAGGTCTTGTGGCTAGGACAATGAACGGGGACTCGGGAGACCTGCGATCCATTCCTGGCTCATCCATCGACTCCTTGGCTGACTGTAGGCAAGTCGCTTAAAGCAGAACTTGCAAAAGCTCTTAAGTGGCTTAGGAGCCCAAGTCCCATTGAAAATCTCACTCTACCCTGTGCCTCAGTTCCCCATCTGTAAAATGGCAATAGTAGCACTGCCCTCCCGCACAGAGGACAGATCCACGGATGAGTGGAAGGTCCTCAGACAATGATGAGTACCATGGAAATACCTAATTAGAGGGAGCGAGCTGGCAAACGAGTCTACGTGGCCCAGGCAGGGGCCACCGAACAGCCATCAGTTCTTCCCTTTAGAATTCCTTATACTCTGTCAGGGGGAGGAGCTGTGAGAACCAACCAATTCCCGGGGTCCCTGCGCCTGCCAGATGACCCACACAATGGAATCTGTACCTTCACTTCAAAGAAGGCTGATCCAAACGTAGGCCACTTGAAGACAATCTTTAGGAAGGCAAGCTTGGCTTCTTCTCTTGTTTTGCCTGCATGCTTATTGAAATACGCCACAATGGACTGCAAAGGACAACATGACATTACTGAAGGGCTTGCCAGACCCCCTGGGAACGAGGACATTTGAATACAAAGAGCATCATGACACACAGATGTCATGTTATTCCTGCCACAAAACATCAGACTTTCCCGTCCTGTTTTACCAGAAATCCACCATGCCCTCACCTGCGCATTAGCTATTGTGCCAGTGCACAAGCCTGAAAAGACCTTATATGTTATTTTTCCATCTTCCAGCCAGTACAGGTTTGAGTATATCCACAAGTGCTTTGTCCATAGACTCATAGACTCATAGACTCATAGACTTTAAGGTCAGAAGGGACCATTATGATCATCTAGTCTGACCCCCTGCATGCTGCAGGCCATAAAACCGTCCCTACCCCTTCCCTGGACTCTGCTGTTGAAGTCCCCAATCCTGTTTTAGGTGACTTCAATCGGCAGAGACCCTCCTGCTAGAGATCCCTGCCCCATGCTGCGGAGGAAGGCGAAAAACCTCCAGAGGCTCGGCCAATCTGCCCTGGAGGAAAATTCCTTCCCGACCCCCAAAAATGGCGATCAGTCAGACCCCGAGCATATAGGCAAGAGTCACCAGCCTGACCCCTGTCAGCCATTATACGATTTACCTACCATTGTTTGGTTATCCTTGACTACTATGTTTTACCATTAAACCATTCCCTCCATAAATTTATCTAACTTAATCTTAAAACCAGACAGGTCCGTCGCCCAGTGTGAGGCAGGACAGACTTGTGGTTAACGCACTGGGCTAGCGCCTGGAAGAGCTGGATTCAATTCCCAGCTTTGATACTGACTCCTTGTATCATCTGGAACAAGTCACTTAATCTCTCTGTGCCTTGGTTCTCCACACGTTAAAACAGGGATAATCAATCTTCGCTTCCTTTGTCTGTCTTGAATGTAAGCTCTGTAGGACCGGGATTGTCTCGTACCAGGTGCTTATACACTGCCCCGCAAAATGGGACCCTGATCTTTGCTGGGCCCTAAGCGCTGCTATAATAGTAATAGCTACCTATCATGTAAGTGTAACCTACTAGTGTGTGTGAGTTACCGGACCCACTCTGTGCATGGCTGGCAGAGCATTGATTGTGTTCCCACCCACCTAGAGAGGTTTAGCTCAAGCTGATATACTCCTGCTTTTAGCTCTGGAGGTCCCCGGTTCAGTCCCTGCTGCGTTGGACAGGATGGCAGCGGTCACACAAGCTTATCGAGATGCTATACCCGCTGCACCGTTCTCTGAGCCTGGCTCGGTGTTATCAAGGCCGTTCCTTACCCTTTTCCAGTCGTCCGGAGAGAGCTGCCGGAGAAGATCCTGAGGCACCAGCTCCTTCAGGAGCTTGGGGATGCTGGGGAAGTAGGACTTGTCATCCTCAAACTTCACCCTGTAGATCAGAGCTGCCAGCTGTAAGACCTCTTCCCGGGTACACTTGTGGTAGCCACGCAGGTACTTTGGTAATTCCTGCACACGAAAGCGTTTCACAAGGTAACGGGGGCGGCCACAAACATCCAGGTTCTCAGAGACGTCCTTTTGTCCTCAGAGACAGAGGCTGTTTGAATGGCAGCACCCAACCGTCCCAAGACAAATGCCAAGTAGACGCTGGCTAACGGAAATCTAGCAGATCGGCAGCTATAGAAGGAAGCTGCTTGAAAGCCGGCTGTGCTAGTGCAGTGATCTTCAGTCTTTTCCATCCCACATCCCAACCCCCTCCTGGTACCCCCACTTAGCTGGGACCCCTTTCTCCTTCAGAAACCCTGGAAAGGCACAATGGTTGGTGGCCCTGAGGACGGGGGTTGCGAAGCTCAGACCGAGACACTTTGCACTACTGCAGCCAGGGACCAGGGCTTGATAAAACAGGGGCTCTCCTGCTCTCTGCCCCACCTTTGAAATGAACCCAAGTCTAACAGCTTTGGGGATTTGAGTGAAAAACATGAATCTTAGCGATGAATCCTGGGTAAAACACTGGATCTGCAGAGCCTGCCCCTCGGTGAAGCCGGATCTGAACCTGAAGCTCGATGTCATGACTGGCCCAAAATGAGGGGAACCAAACCTGCTCCTGAACTACAACCCCACAAGCACTGTGGATAAGCTGGACTCTGGTTCTGAGGCATCAGGCAGGCTGGCTCAGCCCCAATATGGCTTCCCCGCTGCACTGCTGGTGGCAGACAGAATGCGGCTGAGGCCTCTCCCTGCTTTATTTTACACCTGTTTGTTTCTTCCTTCAATCACCCCCCCCCCCCCCCCGCCCACTTCTGCCCTTTCACCATGTGAGTTACAGCCAGTTCCTTGAGCAGGGCCGGCTCCAGGCACCAGCCGAGCAAGCTGGTGCTTGGGGCGGCAGCTTGTAGGAGGCGGCATTCCGCCCAATCCTAGGGTGGCACGGCCGCTTTTTTTGTTTTTGTTTTTTTGTTGTTGTTCTGCTCCGGCCGTCCTGTAGGGGGCAGCGGCGTGGAGGACGGGAGCGCCCTGCAGCAAGCCCGGCAGGGCAGCCTGCGTCCTTCCCTCCCAGCCAACCGGAGCGGTGCGGAGCCCTCCCGGCAGGGGGCACGGTGGGAGGGGCCGCGGGGCAGTGCCCCGCTGAAGCCCTGGCCGCCCCCCTTCTCTCTCTCTCCCCCCGCTTCCTCCCCTCCTCCCCTCCTCTCTCTAGCCGGGGCACATCTGCAGGGTAGGGAGTCCCCCTGCACCCCTCCCCAAGGGAGTTCATGGCATTGGCTGCTGTTCACCCCTCTCTAGTTATGGAGGAACTGCCTGGGAACTGCAATATTTTTTTGAAATCATCATTGTAATGGGGCGGGCAGAAATGTTTAGTTAGAGCACCAGCTCTGGGTTAACTTGGCCACCACTAGATGCTCATCTCTCAGCCAGACCGCTTTGACCAAGGCCATTTTAGCTCACACTCTAACACACTTTGTCACTTGTGTTGGCCCAGAGGAGCTCAGCTGTTGAGGGAGATCATTTCGAATCGAATGGCTTTTTCTTTTATTCAAATCAAGCTTCCCCTTTAAGCCATATAACCTCAAGAATGATGTAAAAAGTACACTTCATCTGTCAACAAGACCATGTATGACATAATCAGCAGGAGGCACGTTCATGTTTGAACAACCATTTCATCGAGAATGACTGTAATAGTGTGTGCGTGTGAATTTCACACTTGAAAGTAGCTGGCCAGACAGCCCAGCAGAACAGAGACCTCTCTTTAGCTGCAGAACACGTACAGCAGCGGTGTGGCATTCTGCCCTGTCTCTGCTACTCAAACATGACCTGAGCAGATCACCTTAACATGAAAGAGATGAAAAATCTCTGGGGCTATTCAGAGTGCGGCTTCTCTGCTGGGACTGCCGAGAAGACGGCTAATTAGTGCCTCTGACCCATGGTTTTATGATGTTGATACCTACTCAAGAGGGGTGGACTAAGGCCTTCAGTCCTCCTAACAGCCAGCACATGGAAACCTCTATTTGTCACTACTGGTGTGAGTTGGATTTGAGCAATTGATGTAGAAGGAGGAAGCCTTTTTATCCCCTTACTAGTTCCCTGAGTCACCCAGACCTCCCCCAGTATTGTAAACTCATGGAGTACCTGATAATAGTGGAAGATGGAGTCTGCCATTGAATCCTTCCCAGGCATGGTGTTTGTCCACAGTTTTTTCATGAAGAACACTTGATATGTGAGAGAAGGCACTATACCTGCAAAAAGGAATCTGTTCAACATTGACTAGGCTTGTAACAAACGCTTCAACCACTAGATGGAAACCTGTATAAAAGAGACGCTCGCTCCTTGAAGCAATTCACAGTCCCTCCTGCAGGAGGCTCAGGGATGAAATAGCAAGTGTTAAAGCCATGACTGAAGTGCACTGGCTACAGAGTGGCTGCCTAAATTGCTCTATGAACTCTTAAGTTAGTGGTCTTCAGGCTTTCACTTAAATCAGCACTGAATTCACTTGCAAATCTAGAATGAAAGGAGGATGGATTTAATTTCATAGCAACAGCATTACAATGTACTGTGGAAGTTTCTGGAAAATTACTTGGGGCCAGTTAGTGAAGCCGCATTTCAGCTAGCAAAGCAATGCTAAAAGCTCAGAAAGTTTCTACATCTGCCAAGGTCCGGACAGCAACCCCAAAACTTCAATCTTCAGGGGAAGTCACTTATTTAGAGGCATGGGCTAGTTGATCTCTGCATTGCCAGCCCTTGGCACCTGTGATCTGTATGACCACAGAAGATTCTTGATTCCCTTAATAGAAATGGGAACAGGATTAAAGTGGATACTGTGAAATTACTGGGAGTCGTCAGGTGGCAATATAAAGTCTTAAGTACTACAAAGATAATAAATGCCCTCTAACTGATCATATAAGTAGTCAGAGCTTGGAGTATTGCTTGGTGTTAGCTGTTGTGCAGTTCTTTTTAGAAGTTATGGATAGCAAGAGTAAAAGTTTGCTCCCTGCCCAAGAATGGATCATTTCTTAGGTGCAGAGTTGCTGTTGACATGATTTACATGAACACCCAAGACCCAAATATTACACGGTCCCAAACACATTACAGATATAGTTTTCATCAGGGTATGGTAGGCGAGAGGAGCCTTTTAAAAATGATTTCAATGGGCTCTATGAGACCTCCCCGGCCAGCACTGTACCTGGGAGAGGAAATAGCAGCAAAACAGAAGAATGACATTATTACCGTCTTTTGCAGGTCTTGCTTTCTTTATCCAGTCTGTAAGATGTCTGACAAAGTCAAAGAAGAAATCTCCTTCTGGGACGCTGATAACCTGTGGAAACACATCCCACTGTTAATAAAACCAACCAAATAATAGCTAATCAGAGAATTATAGGGGAGAAAAGCCCTAGTATGCAGGCTAGCCTAGGCCATCCCCCTGCCACTGAAGGATCATTTCTTCCAATATGTCTTGCAGTGCCTTGCCCAGGCTGGTTTTAAATGTCTCAAATGGTGAGGCTTCCACAGATCTGACCATCAGAAAGCTATTGCTGGCCTAGCTGTTTCTATACTGTCCTTCACCTAATTTCATCCAGTTATTCCTAGTTATCTCCTCTTGTTCCACCCTAATCAATTCATCTCCCTTCATCTCTCCATTGCTTCTGGACAGTTCTTGTGTATCACAGTTAATCCTTCCTTAAATCAGTCTATTCAGCAGCGTGACCATCCTCTTGCTCCCCTCTAATAGGTCACTATCTGTCTGGTCCAATATCCCAGGTCTGGCTGGACCAGAGCCATATAGGGAGTGGCTATCAGCTCCCGGCTCTGTGAACTACAGGCCAGTCAGCCTCACCTCAGTCCCTGGAAAAATCATGGAGCAGGTCCTCAAGGAATCAATTATGAAACACTTAGAGGAGAGGAAAGTGATCAGGAACAGTCAGCATGGATTCACCAAGAGGAAGTCGTGCCTGACTAACCTAATTGCCTTCTATGATGAGATAACTGGCTCTGTGGATGAGGGGAAAGCAGTGGATTTGTTATTCCTTGACTTTAGCAAGGCTTTTGATACGGTCTCCCACAGTATTCTTGCTGCCAAGTTAAAGAAGTATGGGCTGGATGAATGGAGTGTAAAGTGGATAGAAAGCTGGCTAGATCGTTGGGCTCAACAGGTAGTGATCAATGGCACCATGTCTAGTTGGCAGCCGGTTTCAAGCGGAGTGCCCCAAGGGTCGGTCCTGGAACCGGTTTTGTTTAATATCTTTATTAATGATCTGGAGGATGGTGTGGACTGCACTCTCAGCAAGTTTGCAGATGACATTAAACTGGGAGGCGTGGTAGATACACTGGAGGGTAGGGATCGGATACAGAGGGACCTAGACAAATTAGAGGATTGGGCCAAAAGAAACCTGATGAGGTTCAACAAGGACAAGTGCAGAGTCCTGCACTTAGGATGGAAGAATCCTATGCACTACTACAGACTAGGGACCGAATGGTTAGGTAGCAGTTCTGCAGAAAAGGACCTAAGGGTCACAGTGGACGAGAAGCTGGATATGAGTCAACAGTGTGCTCTTGTTGCCAAGAAGGCTAACGGCATTTTGGGCTGTATAAGTAGGGGCATTGCCAGCAGATCGAGGAATGTGATCGTTCCCCTTTATTCAACATTGGTGAGGCCTCATCTGGAGTACTGTGTCCAGTTTTGGGCCCCACACTACAAGAAGGATGTGGAAAAATTGGAACGAGTCCAGCGGAGGGCAACAAAAATGATTAGGGGTCTGGAGCACATGACTTATGAGGAGAAGCTGAGGG
Organism: Malaclemys terrapin pileata; assembly: GCF_027887155.1. Taxonomy (NCBI): domain Eukaryota; kingdom Metazoa; phylum Chordata; order Testudines; family Emydidae; genus Malaclemys; species Malaclemys terrapin. The sequence goes on from NC_071505.1 coordinate 337,577,709, forward strand.
AACTGGGATTGTTTAGTCTCCAGAAGAGAAGAATGAGGAGGGATTTGATAGCAGCCTTCAACTACCTGAAGGGGGGTTCCAAAGAGGATGGAGCTCGGCTGTTCTCAGTGGTGGCAGATGACAGAACAAGGAGCAATGGTCTCAAGTTGCAGTCAGGGAGGTTTAGGTTGGATATTAGGAAACACTATTTCACTAGGAGGGTGGTGAAGCACTGGAATGTGTTACCTAGGGAGGTGGTGGAATCTCCTTCCTTGGAGGTTTTTAAGGCCCGGCTCGACAAAGCCCTGGCTGGGATGATTTAGTTGGGAATTGGTCCTGCTTTGAGCAGGGGGTTGGACTAGATGACCTCCTGAGGTCCCTTCCAACCCTGATATTCTATGATTCTATGATGCCTTTGTTTATGCAGGTTACAATACCATTGCTCTTTGTTGTTGATCCTGTAAATAATTGCTTCAGTTTACTCAACCCACAAAGCATTTATATATTTCTCTCCTTGGTCATTTGTAGCAGACTATCTGCCTTTTGGATGATTTAACCCTGCAGAGCCATCAAAAAAGCTAACAAAATGTTAGGAACCATTAGGAAAGGGACATATAATAAGTAAATATTATAATGCAACTCTATAAATCCATGGTAGGCTCACACCTTGAATACTGCGCGCATCTCAAAAAAAGATATATTGGAATTGGAAAAGGTACAGAGAAGGGCAACAAAAATGATTAGGGGTATGGATCAGCTTCCATATGAGAAGCGATTAATAAGACTGGGACTTTTCAGCTTGGAAAAGTGATCACTAAGGGAGGATATGATTGAGGTCTATAAAATCATCAATGGTGTGGAGAAAGTGCAGGAGGAAGTGTTATTTACTCCTCCTCATAACACAAGAACCAGGGGTCACCCAATGAAATTAACAGGCAGCAGGTTTAAAACAAACACAAGGAAGTATTTCTTCACATAACACACAGTCAACCTGTGGAACTCCTTGCCAGGGGATGTTGTGAAGGCCAAAACTATAATGGAGCTCAAAATAATTAAATAAGTTTATAGAGGATAGGTCCATCAATGGCTATTAGCCAAGATAGGGATGCAACCCCATGCTCTGGGTGTCCCTAGCCTTTGACTGCTAGAAGCTGGGAGCGGACGACAGGGGATTGACCACTTGATGATTGCCCTGTTCTGTTCATTCCCTCTCAAGCACCTGGCATTGGCCACTGTCGGAAGACAGGATACTGGGTTAGATGACCCATTGGTCTGACCCAGTATGGCTGTTCTTGTGTTCTAAAGCAGTCTGAGATGCAACTGGCATGCAAGATGTTACAGAATTTAAGGGCACTGTCCTGTGATCCTTATGCATGCCAGCACTGCCACAGGAGTCAGGAAGGGGGGCAGGATCAGGCCCTGAAGCTGTAGAATGGGATCTTCCAAAGCGCTCAGCCTGGATCTAAGTCACTGACTTGGGATGGGATTGATGTGAACTGGAGCAGAGTTAGGCCATCGCTGAGTGCTTTGGAAAACCCCATCCTGACAGTATTATGCTGCCAGCTCCCGCAGGGGCCAGTTCTGCAGCCCTCCCATCAGCTGTACACGCTCCCATTAGTAACCCCTTTGACTTCAGTGGGAAGAGGCTTGTGAGGAGGGGCTGCAGGACTGCCTGGACCTTTGATTAGAAATCTCCAGGGGTCAGATCCAGGGAGGCGCTCAGGAGCAATGGACCAGGCCCTTAGCCGCTGTAAAGTGGCATAGCTCCCCTGACTTCAGCAGAGTGGCGATGATTTACACCAGCTGGACATGGCGCAGCAAAGGCTCTGAGAGGCAGAGCTGCTCAGCCCGTGACCGATCGCTTTGTGAGCCGCTCACCTTGTCGGAGATTTTGACGAAGAGGCTGAAGCCCTCCGATGACTTCAGCAGCAGTCTGCTGGAGATGTTCTGGCAGAAATCCTTGGCTTTAGTGCTGGACTCCACTTCAAACGCCTGCAAAGAGAGGTGGAACCCACACCTCAGCCATCTCACTGTTCATCCCCGGGTCACCCTCTCTCACGGGAAACTTAGAGGCGCTTTTTGTACAGAGGCAGAGCTGTCCCGCTGAATTACAGCATTGCTTCTCTGTGCCTTCTTCCTGGTCCCCCCTAGAGGCTAACCTATCACTGCCATTGTTAAAGGAGAGTGGACACAAGAACGAATGGATATAAACTGGCTGTGGGGAAGTTCAGGCTTGAAATTAGACGAAGGTTTCTGACTGTCAGAGGGGTGAAATATTGGAACGGCCTTCCGAGGGAAACGGTGGGGGCGACGGACCTGTCTGGTTTTAAGATTAAGTTAGATAAGTTTATGGAGGGAATGGTTTAATGGTTAAGCATAGTAGTCAAGGAAAACCAAGCGATGGTAGGTAAATAGTATAATGGCTGACAGGGGTCAGGCTGGAGACTCTTGCCTATATGCTCGGGGTGTTACTGATCGCCATATTTGGGGTCGGGAAGGAATTTTCCTCCAGGGCAGATTGGCTGAGCCTCTGGAGGTTTTTCGCCTTCCTCCGCAGCATGGGGCAGGGATCTCTAGCAGGAGGGTCTCTGCTGATTGAAGTCACTAAAAACAGGATTGGGGACTTCAACAGCAGAGTCCAGGGAAGGGGTAGGGACGGTTTTATGGCCTGCAGCATGCAGGGGGTCAGACCAGATGATCATAATGGTCCCTTCTGACCTTAGAGTCTATGAGTCTATCACTGCCATTGTTAAAGGAGAGAAAGGCGATGCCTAAGATCTTCCTACTTCGTCAGCAGGTCCCAGTTCTTCTCTCTTTATTCTGAGCGGCAGTCAGTGCTCGGCTTTTGCTTCTGTGGCCTCAGAGACTCAGGACAATCCTGCCTTTCCTCACATTCCCTTTTTACCAGTGATCACTGATTTGCGGGCCCCCCTTGAGCCACTTTGGCTCCTGATCTTCAGAGGTACGGAGCAACTTCCAGCTCCCAATAACTTCAGCTGGAGTTGTGGGTACTCTGCATCCCTGTGAATCAAGCCCAACACAGGCACCCTACAATTGAGACCTCTCCCTCCCCCAAATCACTGAAAAGTGGCCCAAATCTGCACAGGACAGGGCTTTGGGTTTTTTTTGCAGCTGCTGTTGGTTCTCAGCGGGGAGGAAGGGAGAGACGCTACACTGGGCTTATGCATAGGACCGAGACGCCCCAGGCGTGCAGACATGATTCTACCCCTGCAGGGCGCACCTGCCTCTCGCTGTTCAGGGGTAGTATGACTCCATGCTCCTGGCTGTCCTTTTAAATAGCACCGGCTGCCCCTGGGACCCGATGGCATTCAGAGTGTGCCCATAACCCAGCTGATCATGCAGCCTTTACCGTGCAGATCACCACAGGTACCTCGGGTGGCTAACCCACCTAACATTCAAGTCCCCACTGTGTATGCCTTCAGGCTGCCCAAGATGTGTCTGTAAACCATTGTCTGGCTTGTCTCTTGTCACATTTAGGCTATGTCTACACTACCGCGGTAAGTCGACCTACGCTACGCAACTCTAGCTATGTGAATAACATAGCTGGAGTTGACATACCTTAGGTCGAGTTACCACGAGGTCTACACTGATGGGGGTGAACGGGAGAAACTCTCCCGTTGACTTACCTTAGTCTTCTTGTTGGGGGTTGAGTACAGGGGTCGACTGGAGAGCGATCTGCTGTCGATTTGGCGGGTCTTCACTAGACCCGCTAAATCGACCACCGGTAGATCGATCTCAAGAGCCTCGATCCCAGCTGTAGTGTAGACCTGCCCAGGGAAAAAGTTCTAAAGAGATAACATCTCAATGCAGCTGCGAAGATCTCCATGACAGACAAGGACAGACGGGGCCACCTTGTCAAAGGGGGGCACCCCCTCATCTCCCCTTGTGCATGCCCATCTTTGCACAAGCACACACTTGTGTGTGCATTCATCACCTTCTATCTCTTGTACCCACCAGCAATAGGGTTTAGATGTTCAAATCCACACAACAAGATTGTGTGTGCGTTCTGCAGTACTAAGTGCTAGTGTGCAAGAATGGCACGTGCCAGGAACTGCACACACAAAGCTGCTCATGCATAAATATTCCTATTCATCTCCATAAGCATGCAGGGTGCTTAGCAGGCAATTAAAGATGTGCTGCCTGCTACAAAGAACTGACAGTCTAGTTGAGAGAAGACCCTGAAGGAATGGGATAGACACTTATATGTAGGGGGTCTACTTAAATCGCAGAGAAATCAAACACATTTTTCACAGGTTGGTCACAGCATAAATAACAAATTTCATGGATGTGTTACACATCCACAAAATTTGCTATTTATGCCGTGACCAATCCATGAAAAATGTGCGATTTCTCCACAGCATTTCTCAAACTGGGGGCCCCGACACAAAAGGGGGTCACAAGCCTATTGTAGGGGGGATCGCAGTATTGCCACCCTCACGTCTGCGCTGCTCCTGGTGGCAGTTCTGCCTGAAGCTCGGTGGCGGGAGAGCGGCAGCTCTGATGGCAGTCCCACTGCCAGCAGCAGCACAGAAGTAAGGGTGGCAATACCATACCCTGCCATCCTTACTTCCCCGATGCTGCTGGCAGCAGAACTGCCTTCAGAGCTGGGTGCCCAGCCAGCAGCCACCGCTTTCCCCTCTGCCTTCAGATCGGTCGGAGACCGGATTTCACGGGGGAGAACAAACTTCACGGTCTGTGACATGATTTTCATGGATGCAAATTTGGTAGACCCCTACTTATATGAGGAAAGGTTACATGTATTCACATTCACACATCAGGTTTGTTCCTTTTATAATTAGAGGTGGCTTTGGTCCTGCTTCCCCTTTGCCAGATTGACACTGGTGTCCCTCTATTAACTTTGCCAGCAGAAGAGAAAAGAGAAACAGGATCTTTGTTTTGAAAAACTGAATTGAAATGGCAACGACTCAAACTCATGTTGATTTTGATCCGTGTAGCTAAGCATCCACATCTATGACACGCTATTGCACTCCATGGTCTTACGCAAGCCTACCCCAAGCCAGAACTGATACTAGCCTAGGTTGGGCATTAATTAGAGAAAACGTAAGTCTGTCCTGCAGGAATTCAGATCTTTTTTCTCCCTTTTACCTCATCAGTGTCATCGGGGAAGTAAACTTTGTGGAAAATTTGGGTGGTTTTGTGTTGAATTGCCTCCACTTCAACCAGATGGGGAGGATACTTCCTGGATCCATTCCTATAAGACAGGAGATTTACAGTGAATATGGCACCAGAGAACTCACTGCTGATATACGTTGATACCCTACAAAAACAGAACAGTATCTTCAATAAGCACCCAACGAAACCCCGTGAGCAACACAAAATGGAAAGGGGTCTTACATGGAAAATGGTTTTAGGATAGGCGCTGGGAAAGGGCTCACCTGCTTGGCTATCAGTAATCAAAAGGAGGACACAACGGAGAAGGGTTTGAAAGAGCTATGATTTACCAGGGCTGCTGCTATGGTAAGGTACAGGAATGAATACATCTTGTAGTTTTCATATCCAACCTACCTTCCCCCAGAATGGCCCATGGAAATATGAGCAGACAAAGCAGTCACGGCAAGGATTCTTCTGCCCTGTTTTATTTTATGATTTGTATTGTGGTAGCGCCTAGAGGCCATAAGCAGGATCAGGGCTGCATTGTGCTAAGTGCTGTACAAATATATAATGAAAGAATGGTCCCTGTCTCAAAGAGCTGATAGTCTAATGGTATGAAGAGAGACAAGAGGTGGCTACAATGACCAGAGAGAGGGAGCTCAAGGTCACAGCCAGGGAGTCATGGTCATTATAATAAGTAGCTGTCATAGCACCGGAGCAGCCTAGCCATGGAGGATTTTATAGGCCTCTTACTAGATGCAAGGGTTAAGCAGAGTTCTGAAGGGGGAGAATGTGTTTATTTGGCCCCTAGATATCACAGTGATGGGTACATTAGGAATGCGTGGATAGTCAGACTAATACTACTTGGCTTTTCATCCATAGCGCTTTATTAAAGGAAGGTAAGTAAAGTTATTCCCATTTCGCAGCTGGAAAATGGAGGGGCAGAAAGGTGCATGGGGAAATTTTCAACTCTCATAGAAAGGCAACGGGTTAGGCACCTGTGAACATCTCCCCCAAAGGGATTTGCCCAAGGTCCGACAGCCAGTCACGGTAGAGACAGGAACAGAACCCACATCACCCAACTTCCAGATCAGAGCCCTGTCCACTGGAGTAGACAGAGAGACGCTTAACACTCTGTCCTAACCCTTCCCCACTTCCTCAGCCAGCTGGCAAATAGTGCGCGTGCACACGCACACACACACACACACCATCACATCTACCAGAATCTGGTACCATACCTCAGAGCTTTCTGTAGTCTCTGTATGCAGTCTGTGGCTAGGGGGTGATGCTTCCGGGACTGGAGAAACCTCTGGACATGGGGCAGGAGAACATTGCTGGGAGGGAAAAGGCCTGTGCACAACCAAAGCAGCTCCCAACCCTTCTCTTCGCTGTACCTTAAAGAAACAGATAAACAACAGGAAAATCAAACTCCCCGAAGGAACACTATCTACCAGAAAGGTCTGGGTCTCAGTTACACTAAGGCCCCCTTGACACTGCTCTGGCAGTGTAGAGAGGCATAAAAGTGGCCAGCAATGGAATTTACCCCACTTCCATCCCCGTTCAACACTGTCAGAGTCGGGTAAGGGACTTGAGCACAGATGGGAATTTGGGTCTGAAAGCTTCTTATCTCAAGCCTTGTAGCACTGATACTAATGTTAGTAATTGGGTTACATATACATCAGAGGGCAGAGATTGTACAGAGAAGATTCACCAGCACTGCACAACTGTAGAGAATGGACCTTGGAATTGTTGTGGAGGAAGAAGCCACCAGATAAGGACTTGGGCTGGATGTCTGGGGAGAGGAAAAGGGAGGAGTCAAAGATGACACCAGAGTATAGGCCTGAGTGACCGGAAGGATGGTGGTAGGGTCAGTAGCAACAGAGAATAGGTGGAAATGTAGATCCTGTTAGATTTAAACTGATGGCAAGGCATCTGCCCTGGAGGAGATGTCATAGAGCCAGAGGGAAATGCAGAAGCAGAGGGACAGAAACAAGTCCAGAGTGGACAGACAGATTGGAGTCATCAGCACAGAGATGGTAGATAAAGTGATGATAAAAGTCTTTAAAGAGGACAGAGAGAACGGAAGACTTCTGGGCCTACCCATTCTGCAGAACTCCCCAGTCAGTCCTGCATTACCCAACACAGAGAGTTACAGCGGGGTACACGGGGAAGAATGACTCTTACTTAATGTGGTTGTCAGTGAGCTGCTTGAGGATCTGACAGTAGATTTCATCTTTCAACGGTTCAGCTTTCAAGGCACCTTCAAATATTTGGTCTGTTAGCTCGTTGACTGAGCGGGTTCTTTTGGATGGATAGTCACCCATATACTTCAGCACAGGTGCAAGGCAGCAGTCAAGGATACACTAACAAGGAGGCTTAGGGAATGGCTTCTGATAACGACCCAATGAAAGAGTTGCTATGCATCACTCCAGAGGTGGCTGCATTTTGGTGGTAGGTGTATAGTTAATCTTCAAATGTGCTTTGGGATCCTTCTGGATGGCACCCATAATCATAGAACCTTATGTGTCATCTTGCTTTCTTAGGCTGGAGAGACCTGGCTGGGGGGGGACACGTAGGCCCAGAATGAGTGTGACCCTTTCTTCGGACTGTATAAGTGCCATGGAATTATTATGATTAATGGCCAGATTTTCAGCTGGTGTCTGCTGGCAGAGCTCTGTGGAAGTCAATGGAGCTACACACATTTACACCAGTTAAGGGGTCTGGCCCATCCTGCTAGTTCTATCGTAATTATTATTATTTAGTGCAGCGTGTTTGAAATGAATTTTCTGAATTTGATTTTGGTTGGGGAAAAAAACAGGAAAAAAATTACAAAAGCGTCATCGACAATTTCCCCCCCATTTTTGACCAAATTTTCCATGTATTATTATCAAGGAATGGCTCACACTGCAGTGTTAGGATCTGAGCTTTATCTACCATGTAATGCTTGAGTCCAAGTTTGGTGCCGCCAGCTTATAAAGATGCAGGTCATCTGCATAATCTGGATATGCGTTTTGAGCGGCCCTCAGATGTCAGGGATGTTTGGGTCCAGGAGTTGGTTCAGGCCCATCTCTAATCATTAGCACTTGTACCGAGTCCCATGGTTAAGGCTCAGATTTAGTCAGGGATATTTTTAGTAAAAATCATGGACAGGTCACAGGCAATAAACAAAAATTCATGGACGCCCTTGACCTGTCTGTGATTTTTACTAAAAATATCCCTGACAAAATGGGGAGGGAGGAGGGTCCAGCACCCACTACTGCTGGGGCTTTGGGGTCCGCTCGCCCCGCCGCAGCGGCTGGGAGCTCTGGGGTCCCCTCGCCCCACCGCAGCGGCTGGGAGCTCTGGGGTCCCCTCGCCCCCCCGCAGCGGCTGGGAGCTCTGGGGTCCCCTCACCGCCCGCCGTGGCTGAGCAGCTGCAGGGTGGGGGGTCACCTCGCTGCCCACTGTGGGTGGGCAGCTGCGAGGAGCACTGCCGCCAGCAGCAAGTGGGAGCTCCAGGGTCCCTCTGCCGCCCTCGGCAGCTGGGAGCGCCGGGGGACCGCCACCACCCGCAGGGGCTGGGAGCGCCGGGGGACCGCCACCACCCGCAGGGGTTGGGAGCGCCGGGGGTCCCCAGCTGCCCGGAGGCTAGGAATTGCTGGGGGGCCCGACGGTAGCAGTGACTTAGAGCTGCGAGGCTGCTGGCTGACAGTTCCAGCCCCGGGGCAGAAAATGTCATGGAGGTCTCTGGAAGTCATGGATTCCCTGACCTCCATGACATAATCGTAGCCTTATTCATGGCGCATGACCTAACGCCCACTGAAATCAATGTTAATCTTTCCACTGATTTCAATGGGCCTCTATGCGACTCCTTGGGCCGGGCCTCTATGTCGGTTTGATCTATTGTGGGCAACCTTTCCACAGCGCTGGAAGGATATCAATGAATGCCATGCAGGCTTCCTGGGACAGCTCTTCACTGCCCAGGATCTTCTTCAGCAAGGGCTGCTTGATGGGCTCTCGGGTGTAGCACCACAGTTTGTCTTTCCCTCGATTTTTGGTGATCATGACCCGGCTCAGAGTGTGCTTCGGAGGCGGCCTGGCAGCAAACACAAAGCAATGAGGAATCATGGAGAGATTACGAGGGATGAGACGGCTCTATGGAGCCCAGCTTCTGAACTTGGGTGCCAAATGTAAGGCCCCCAGTTCTGCGTTAGGGCGCTCTTGTAGGGTCCAATCCAATGCCCACTGAGGTCATAGGAGTCTCCCTGTTGCCTTCAGTGATCACTGGATCAGCCCACTAGATGCCTAGAACAGGTGCCAGGCTCTAGTTTATTTGGAGTTAACACACCGGACTTGCTATACCAGAAGAGACTAATGTTTTTTAAAGAACAGGTTGGACAACACCTGTCAGGGATAGTCTAAGGTTTAGTTGGTCCTGCCTCAGTGCAGGGGAGTGGACCTGATGACTTCTCAAGGTCCTTTCCAGCCCTACATTTCCATGATCCCGTGTAATGTTCTACATATGATTCAGAGGCTTCAAGATCAGAAGGGACCATTAGTTAGTTGGACCTCGTGAATAACACTGGCCGTAAAATTTCATGTAACAATCGGACTTCTGATGTTCTGCCAGTTTATACACAGAACGCAACATCCTAAATCACAGCTGTAGTCATATCAGGCCAGACAAGCTGAAATCTAAAGCTTTCTTACAGTAATCCTGAAATGCAGCCAACAATTCGGCTCTCCCTTAGGAATGAACTCAAGTCCTTTATGCATGCTGAAGAGATTTTTTTTTAAAGTTTCACCTAAAATAATCATAGGAGAACTCTTCCAAGGTATACGGCTTCACTCTTTCTTCACTGTCCGAAATCGCCATCTGGGATGTTTTAATAACATCTTGCCTCTGGTCAGGGGTCATTGTGACTAACGCCTAGAGAATAAAGGAGTCATGGTTAGTCAATGTATTTTAGATGAAAGAATTCTGATGTGTCCAGAAAGGGAAAGCAGATGAAAAATGAAAAGACTGAAGATGAAAGAAAATCATGCTGTAATGAAAAAACAACAAAATATTAACTTCAAACTACTAAACAGCAACAACACTCAATCTTAGTGGAACTACGCAGTTTCATGCATTTCTTAGTAATTAACACAGGGGGGTCTCAAAACAGTGTGGACCACATCCTAAGAGAGAAAGTACCTTATGGACCCACTTCCCCTCTCATTCATAGCTGCATAGACACATCTCCCCTGCCCAAATATCACCTTCAAAATTCAAGCCGCAGTGACATCCAAGAAGATTCAGCCATATTCTAGGTCCAAAGTGGGTGGTTTTCAAACTAACAAGCCCAATGGAAAGGCTAATAGGTTGTCCAGACAAATGAAATCTGGTTCCCCGCTGCCCCAATGACCTGTTAACCCTCTTAGTCATTCTTGCTTCCACTGCATCATCATCAGGGCCTGATCTAATCTTTGAAGACAATGGAACAACTCCCTTTGACTTCAGTGGCTTTTGTATCAGTCACCTGCCAAGATGCACCATCCCTTAGGGTAGCTTACCACAATCTCCAGAGGCGGCATGGTGACAGTCGGCAAGACGTAAACACAGTCCGTTGGGAAATCTCCTCTCTGTTTGGTCCTCTCATTGACCCCATTGGCCCAGCCTGAGTTCATGACATGCTCTCCAGTGTCCTGGTCCATAACAATCAGGTCTCCTTTATGGAAGCTGAGGAATCCAGATTCTTCTCCCACTGCAGTGGAAGCGGCCGCTGTTATTTCCAAACATCCGTTGGAGTAATTACCTTGTCTACATGCCTGCCTAACACACCTATCCCTGGGAAATCGGATCCTATAAAACAGGCAATTGCTAAATGTGTACAGTGAATAAATACCACTTACAGAAGTGCTTGGGCTGGCATTTTCAAAGGGAACGAGGAGAGTTAGGCTCCCAAATCCCACTGGTTTTCAATAGAAATTGGATGTTCAACTCCCTGAGGCACTTTTGAAAATCCCACCTTAACCAAAGGCCTTACACACTGATTTCAAGGTCAGAAGAGACCACTGTGCTCATCTAATCTCACTGCCTGCAGAACATTGACCAGAGAATTTCACCCAGTAATCCCTGCAGCAAGCCCATATCTTCTGGTTGAGCTAGAGGATATATTTTCGAAAGAGACATCCAATCCTGATTAACCAAAACCTTTTATACATGAGTGCTGCTCTTGCAGGAGAAGCAGACAGCTTTCCCAGTGCGACATACGAAAGACTGCCTGCCCTAAAGCCAGAGGATTTCTTTGCCTTTGGGTTGCTCAGTTTACTCACCAGGGTTTGGGTTGTCTTGGAGAGTGACAACATACTTTGATCTTTTCCTTAGTCCTTCTAGGAAGGTGACGACAAGGTCCCGGATGTCCTCTGCATTGTTGGAGGTGAAGGTGTACTCGTCCCCTTTAATGGTGGCCAAGGTGAAACTTTGCCCTTGGAGCTTTCCCCCTCTAGAACGGGGATCATAGAAAACACATGCCTAAATTTAGACATCTAATTTTAACCCACATAGGTCAGTTTTGGCAGAGTGCCTGGGACGTGAGAGATGTAGCTGCAGGACTCCAACTGGAATGAATGCTCCTGAACATTTCAGGGATGGGCAAGTAAGCAGAAATCATGCTGTGTGGCAGAAGCTACCAAACAGCACCCTGTTGCTTTCAGCAGAGGAGACAGATGCTAAATCACCAGATGCTGCTTTGATGCACCCCTGACCTGGCCTAAGCTTCCTACAGTGCACATCTGCTCTAAGGCTATGCACACACTACCCCTTATGTGGGTATAAGTGATGTCACTCAGGGGGGTGAATAAGCCACCCCCCGAGTGACATAAGTTACACCGACCTCAGCACCAGTGTGGACGGCGCGGTCAGCGGGAGAAGCTCTCCTGCTGACCTAGCTATCGCCACCTGCGGGGGCTGGAGGAATTAAGTCAATGGGAGAGAGAGCTCTTTCCCACCGGCTTAGAGCCTCTGCACTAGCAGCTTTATCAGCTCTGTAGTGTAGCCATAGCCTAAATCCTTTAAAGCCAAGGAATTCAAGCCACCTGTTTTAACACACCATTACCTCAACACAGAGACAAACTGACTCATTCTGCTCCTCCTTACCTACTGCTTGAGACAGCCGTGATCTCTGGGAAGGAGAGTTCTAAGAGGACTTGTTCTTGTTCATCCACAAAGTACACTCCGGTCCAATTCACAGCTACAATCACATCGTTCTTGGGCAGGCTGGGTCCTGGGTTGAAGACAATATGCACAATAGATAAATGTGCAGGCAACTATCAGACTGTAAAGTTAAAACGCTGGTGAAAAATGGTTTACAAATTGAACAGGCTTTTAGCTCTCAAATCAAGTCGTAAAGGCCAGAAAGTCCCAGTCTTGTTCATTGGGGACGTGGTAAAAGCATCAGAGCTTGAGACATTTATAGCCAGGCTGCACTGAGTGCTGTACAAGGCAATCCTGTGCCTTCAGGAGGATGGACCAGATCACCCAATAGGTCTTGTTCAGCTCTAGAGTCTATGATTCTCTTTTATTTCATGGATGCTCATCCTATGGCAACACATTCTCTGTTGGGTTACCTGAGAATTTGAAGGCTTCATAGAATCTAGAAAACAGCAAAGGCCACTTGAAACGTGCAAAATCTACCACTTCTTCCTTGACTTTTTTGGGGTCTGCTCTCTTCTGGGTATAAATTCCCTACAGGGAAACCAAACCAAAACCAGCATAAAAAAACAAACCAACAATACGCAAGTTAAAGCCAGGAAATGGTCCAATTAAAAACAAATCAATGGGGCTACATCAGTTTACACCAGCTGAAGATCTTGAAGTTACGAGACCTCCGACAGTATCAGGATAAGCCAATGGCTTAAAAAACTCGCAGGGAAAGTAGTGGAAACCCCAGTACTTGAGTTATTAAAGGACTGGACAGGACAAAGGTATGGAGAATACACTGTAGGGAATGATCCTGCACTGGAAGGGACAGGGGGAGGTCTAGATGATCCAATAGGACCTTTCAGCCCTTGTGCTTAGATGGACAATACCCAATGGTGGAGACAAAGCCATGGGAGTCATGGTGCCTGATTCTCCAGGAGTATAAATCAGGAGCAGTTCTACTGAAGTCCAGGAAGTTTCACGAGGCTCACACTGGTGTAAGAAGTGAGAGGAGAATCAGGCCCAAGGTGTTTTATCTCAAAACCTGTTGTCATGAATGGAGTCTCTGCTCTGCCCTCCTCCACAGCTAGAAATCCAGCAGGAATGGATCTCTGAGGAAACACCTGGCTGGGCTGTGTAGAGGAGACTTGCTCCTCACCCTTGGATCAGGCTTCATTCAGGACGTCACTGGGTGTTAAGGGGGCCCCTGTGTTTGTACATTGCCCTGAACATTGGGGCCTCTATCCTGACCGGTGCCTCTAGGCACGGCCATAACGCCATCATATAAGAGTCCCATGATTTAAGGGGAAATCCCCAACGTTAGAGTCTTAGCCATTCAGTAACTGCTTCAAAACTCAGCGCTACCACTGACGTCTCTCTCTCCTTCATTTGAGACCCAACCGGCACCAACAACGGCTACACTGGTCTTTGCCCCTTGCTCTAAATTGATCTCTGGGGGAAACATCCGTTTCTGTCTCAGCCTCAGTCGGGGCTCAGACCGAACCCCCACAGGCTGACACAGCCAAAGCTGCTGGCTGTTTAACATGCACAGAGCCTTGCTGAAGCTCACCCCCCGGCCTCTTTCTGACCGAGAGCCAACACCTACCTTTTTATGTGCGGCTATAATGAGCTGAGCCCATTTCTCCACTGTTTTCGAAGCAGTGATCTCTCTGTCAGGGATGTAGGAGGGGATTAAGTTCAGGAGTCGTTCCAGCACCATCGCCGCGCCATAGTCTACGTAGTACTGCTGGGAAGCCAGTTCTGCCAAGTCTTCTTCCTGTAGGAACCAACAACTAAAGAAACTACAAGGAGGGAGTCACTTTAACCTCCCTTCTCCTTGAGCTCAGTGAACCCTTTGCTGACACAGACAGATTGAATTTTAATGGGATTTCACAGGTGTCAATGGACTTTAGATCTGGCTCTAAACACTGGCACTTTAGAGCGCTGCAACTTTCTCACTCAGGGGTGTGAAAAAACACCCCCCTGAGCGCTGCAAGTTTCAGCTCTGTAAAGTGCCAGTGTAGACAGTACACCAGCACTGGGAGCTACGCCCCTCGTGGAGGTGGGTTTTTTAGAGCGCTGGGAGAGCCAGTGAAGATGTGCCCTTAGGCCTGGTCCACACTAACCCCCCACTTCGAACTAAGATACGCAACTTCAGCTACGTGAATAACGTAGCTGAAGGCGAAGTACCTTAGTTCGAACTTACCGCGGGTCCAGACGCGGCAGGCAGGCTCCCCCGTTGACTCCGCGTACTCCTCTCGCCGAGCAGGAGTACCGGCGTTGACGGTGAGCACTTCCGGGATCGATCCGGGATCGATTTATTGTGTCTAGACAAGACGCAATAAATCGAACCCAGAAGATCGATTGCTTACCACCAGACCTGGAGGTAAGTATAGACCTACCCTAAGTGACTAACTCCTAAATGAATAAAACATCACACAAATACTTCCTTAACTACCTCCCCTTTCTACGGACCCCACCTGCATTCAAGTGGGAGAAAGACTGGGTCTCATGTACCTAGCAGTGATAGCTGCAACTGTTAAATGAATTGCAGATCAATGGATAATAATGGGAGAGCAGAGAAAATTCCCTTCTGAATTTTGCTTACCAAAGGCTCTAGTACTTTAGTTCACCTGATGGCATCATCTCTTTTTGATTAAGCAGGTTCAGCATCCATTGTTGAGCACTGAGATGCATGAAATTACCTCTCATACCAGAGGAGTCACCTGAATGCAGATAACATCTCACTGGATGCTATGGCCATGTTTGCTCCAGAGCCATGTCTACACTGGCAAAGTGACCTGTTGCTGGCAACTGGTGTCAGCAAGGCTTACAACTGAACCAATACTGAACATTGTATAGGTCCAAGTCTAGCTGAGGGCAAACTGTGTTCAGCATAGTGCCAGGAAGGAACTATGGTAAAAACCTGAGCAGGTTTGAGCACCAAGAACAACTCTGTCCTTGTCTACACTTGCAGTTCAATCCTGTTCAGCACTGGTTCAATGGCACCCTTTTCTGATACCTGTAGTCAGCAATGGGTAATTCTATTAGTGTAGACAAGGCTTAGTGAGTATAAATCAATTGTGTCTCAGCACATCTCTTGCACTTAAGGAGCAAACCCACCTCTCTCTTCATAAATCGGGCAAATTGCTGAAGAACAGATACCTGAATGCAATACACCTTTATTTTGTACTGTCTTTCATACCAACTGTGTCCCAAAGTATTTTACAGAGGCATGACATAGCTACAGAAGTAGAGACTGGGAGCAAGAGATATAGGCAAAGGATAGGACTACAGATAAGATTTGAGATGGAGAGTCAATGAGGCAGAGATACAAGAAGGTAAACTAGATACCATGGTGATTGGGCACTTTATAGACACACAGTAGACATCTCATGTGGAGGTCAGGAGAAGAAGGGGTAGAAGCAGACAGAACAGAAGATAGATATGTTGGATGAAGTCCATGGATACTTTAAAAACAAGGAGGACAAAATACCCAGACCCAGATCCTTCCCAGATTCTCAGTTGTATTTAGGTCCCTAACTCCGTTTGAGGATTAGGGCCTACATTTTCAAAGTAACAAGTACTTTTGGGTTCCACAATTTTTGGGCGCCTAGTTAGACATACCTCAAAGGGGCTTGATTTTCAGAAGTGCTAAGCACCCAGGGCCGGCACAACCCATTAGGCGACCTAGGTGGTCGCCTAGGGCGCTACAATTTGGGGGGCGGTGACTGCGGTGATATTTTGGCGGCGGGACCTTCCGCCGCCTCTGTAGGGGGCGGCATTTTGGGGCGGGACCTTCCGCCGCCTAGGGCGGCAGAAAAACTGGCGGCGCACCTGTAAGCACCTGGTTCTCTGCAAATCAGTCCTCTTTAAGGTCTCTCAGGTTGGGAACCCAAACACGGAGGTAGTCAGAATCACTAGTCACTTAAGCCAAAGGGCCAAACTTTGCCTTGGGATGCTCATGTGCTACTCCCACTGATTTCAGATACTAAGGGGCAGTTCCCATTGATTTCCTCTGTTTGTAAGTTGGCTCCTTTGACTTCGATGAGAGTTGTCTGTGAGTTTCTCCGGGGGTGAAATTTGGCTCTTAATGTATGAAGTTCATGATGCTGGGTCCCTTATTAGTAGACAGACAGACAGACAGACAGACAGACAGCAGGAACAGCATTCTTTTTAAGGATTCTGGATCCCACCTACCTAAATGAGAAGAGAATATTCACGTGCCCAATTTCCCAAGCCAGGGGGCCAAGGTCTGCCATTGCTGAGGACTCACCTTGTCACATCGGTACTCCCCAAACTTCACCCCCCGGACGATCTGCTGGTAAATGAGGTTTGTTGCCACGTTGTCTTCGCTCGGATTGTGCCACGGGGTGAAGATCTCCTTCCTGAAGAAGAGCCGCCACGGCGCGTTGCGCTCCTGGGCTCCCTGCTCTTTGGCGTACTGTTCGCACTGAGACACAGCGTCCATCACGTGGTCGTTGCCGCTCCCCAAGGATGAGACCTGGGCAGCGCAGGAGGGGAACAGGGAAGGTACATGCTGGTCACCATATTTTTAGCAGCAGTTTCCATGCCCCGTGTGAAAGGAGAGACCCATCGTGATTTAGTGGGATGAGATTATGCTCCACAAGGGGAGCAAAGAGCCTTTGTTATTATGCATTATTTGTATGACCATAGCACCTAAGAGCCCTAGTCATGGGCCAGGCCCCACTGTGCGAGGTGCTGTACAAACACAGAGCAAAAAGATGCCCCCTTACCCTCCTACCATGCCCCGGTGCAGGGGCCAATCACAACTGCAAGAACTCCTCAGAGCGAAAGCCCACAACAGCACCAGCTTCTCTTAAAGGGACAAGGAGGGGTGTTGTGTAACCCAGTCCCCTCTCTACCAGCCAGCAGAGATGGGCAGCCACGGCGTGGAGAACATGCTGCACCCTCCTATGGGATGGCACAGACCCTCTGCTACCCAGGAGCTATGGGACTGATTCTGTCTCCCTGAGCACAATGCTTCTGGAAGCGCTCCCTAAGGCTAGGCAGCTCGCGCTGCGCTGCCCATCGGACCTGTGTCTGAAAGGCCCAATCTAGCCCGTGGTTTGTGTGTATGATGCTATTATTGATTGTGCAGATTCCATGCTTGTGCTCGGAACAGTCGATTGAAAGCCAGACTGAGTGCAATCAATCAGAATCAGCAGGAATGGAGGGCTATGTCTCTCCCCAGACATTACATGGGTACATGCACCTGCCGCAGGCCTTCGAAACAGACCAGAGGATTTTCAAGGATGACACAGCTCTCTCCAGGTTCAAGGTTTATGTAATGCAGTGGTTTTCAAACTTTTATTCTGGCAACCCAGTTGAAGAAAATTGTTGATGCCCGTGACCCAACGGAGCTGGGGATGAGGGATTTGGGGTGCAGGAAGGGGCTCTGGGTTTGAGGGGGAGGCTCAGAGCTGGGGCAGGGGATTGGGGCACGGGGTTGGGGCGCAGGCTTACTTCCGGCGGCTCCCGGTCAGGGTGCAGCAGGGGTGCTAAGGCAGGCTTCCTGCCTGTCCTGACACTGTGGATCGTGCTGCGCCCCGGAAGCGGCCAGCAGCAGGTTCAGCTCCTAGGTGGAAGCGCACAAGAGGCTCCGTGCAACTCTCGCCCGCAGGCACTGCCCCCCCCATATCCCATTGGCTGGGAACCAACCAATGGGAGTATTGAGACGGTGGCAGTGTGCTGAGCCCTGTTCCTCCCTCCCACCCCCCCCCCCACCCCGCCTAGGAACTGGACTTTCTGCTGGCCGCTTCCAAGGCGCAGCACGGTGTTGGAACAGATACGAACTAGCTGCCTTAGACAGGCAGCACTACCGACAGGACTTTTAACGGCCCGGTGGGCGGTGCTGACCAGAGCCGCTGCGACGCAGTGCCTTCCATTCCGCAACCCAGTACTGGGTCGCGACCCGCAGTTTGAAAACCACTGATGTATGGAATGCTAAACTGTATTATACTGTTCGCCCACTAGGTGGCGATGTATGTAAAATACCTTATTTAAGCTCACCTCAGCCATACCTGGGCAGCGCATTAATGATGAACACATCTGCTGTGTATCTTGCTCAGAAGCAAGCTCGGTAGCCAGTCCATATCTGGTACAGGGCCATGACAGTTTATTAGGAGTAGATGGAGTTACACAGGCAGGCTGTAGCTACTGACTGACTGGATGAGATTTTACTCTCAGACTATTTTGCCTTCTCATTGACTTTGACCTTTATTCAGGGAATCGTATCTACCGGTAGCCTCCAAAAGTTCATTACTGACACAATGGCTTAGTGTTCAATTCCCCGCTCTCATCACAAGACAGAACTGCCACCCTGAAGATACATATTTTCTATATCAGAAAAGAGGCGCCTTCCCCTTCTCTGAGGCGTCTAGGTCGGCACGTACCTTGTCAAACAGTGCGATGTAAAGCGAAAACCCAAATCGGTCCTTCAGGCTGATCTTGTCAGCTAAGGAATTACAGAGCTCTTTAGCGGTCGTTGCAGAGTCAGTTAGCAGCGTCTTCGTTGTCCCATCCATAAACGTAACAGGCAGCATGATAGGTTTCTTGGACTTGGTCGCCTAGGCGATTAGGGTCAAACTTTTTAAAGGCATACGAACTTGAATTATTTGCCCATTTACAAGTTATCTCCCAACAATCATAGCGCCTTTTCTGGATCCTTTGCACTAGTACCTATGGTTACATCTGTAATACGGCTGCTAGATACTTCTCCACTGCATGATGTAGGGTCACAACGTGAGTAATGGGGAATAGCTGCAACTCCCGATTTTTTAAATTAATACAGTTAATTGTCAATGGTAATTTTTGATTCTCTTCAATGGACACTGGATTGAATCCCGGAGGCATGTGTAACATTTAAATCTGTGTAGAGACTTGGATAATACCCACTGCCTCAAACTACATGGAACGCAGTTCTGTACCACCTTCAAAATACAGGAAGATGGAGAAGAGTGCAGGCAAGAGGAACAGTAACAAGTGGTTTGAAGATAATGTGACTCAGTCATACGTTCTCCACAAGGAAGAAATAGTTTCTGCTTCTGAACTGCTAATCCTCAAAATAAGAGAGACAACATCCTACTAAGGGACTGCGAGAAAATGTTTAAGCCTCTAAATGGAATGGCATTCACTATTAGAGCTGGAAAGAAACCGTGTTTCATCCCCCACAAAACACTGGGAAGAAAAACACTTCCACTGAATTTGTCAGGTTTTGGTTGAAAAAAATGAAAACCTGAAAACCAACCTTTTTGGTTTACGACAACTAAAAACTGAAAATATTCTTTTCAAGGACAGAAGAAAATTTTCCTACAAAAATCTGAAAAATTCAGACAGAAATGGACATTTTCTAAAGCAAATTTCTGTTCAGTCAAAAGTCACTTTCAACATTTCAACAAAATCTTTTTGAGACACGGTCTATTTGCTCTAGAGGATTCATCTGAACATACCTGTAATTCTAACCAGCTGGGCGGCTGGGTCCTAGTCCCATTTGCAAATGTCCTCCTCAATCTCTCTTCACAATAGGGAGCGTAACCAGGAGGACCTCCATTGATGAAGTTCCTTAAATACTGTTGGCAAGAGAGAATGTATCAGTTAGACGACTGATGGCTGCTGTTGGCTTGAACACAGGTCCATGGTTCCATTCTAAAGATTGTCCACCCAAAATGGTATTGCAGCATTGGCCAGAAGTGGGGATTAAATCAAATAGACCTGTAGGTAATGAGCAGTGGGGAGACAAACACAGAATTTAACCAAATGCGCACACCAAATCAATTCCCTGCCATCGCAGGGGCCGTGCACATTGGTGCACCTCGGTCCCATCTATTATCTGAATGCGGCACACAATAGTTTGTTCTCCTGAGGGCTGTAACACTTTAGTCTAATCCAGGTTAATGGGCTTGCTGCAGGGGTAACTGGGTGGAGTTTAGTGGCCTGTGACATGCAAGTCAGACTAGATGATCTGGTGTAATTTCCAGCTCAAGAAGACAAACCCGCACTAGCTCCGATTAAGCTAGCATGCTAAAAATAGAAGTTTCGCTGCTGCACTGTGAGAGAGCCACATGCCAGATCACGGCTGAGATGCTACGCATGAACATGGGCAGCTAGCCTGTCCTGCTGCTCACCCTGTCAGGGCTACACTTCTGTTTTTAGCATGCTCGCTTGATCAGAACTAGCGTGGGTAGGTCTCCTCGAGCTGGGAATCATACCTCCCACTCTAGTGTAGATGTGCCCTATGACACACAGAGAATACTTAGATACCTTATTAATACATTAGATTGGTATTTATTTGCTTAGATTTTTAAAAATATACATTTTAAGGAGGTCTATCTAGGACTCTATGTACTTGACCCATGTATTAAAAATGCAATCACATTACGGCAGAAAAAAATTAAACCAAACAGCCTCCCCCAAATGACAGACCGAAAATACTCTATAAATAACTTAGACAGACAGACCGCTCTATAAATCATAACTGGGAGGCTCTATAAATCACTTTGCTAGAGCTATAAATCATAACTTAGATGCTCTATAAATAACTTAGATAGACAGCTAGACAGACAGATGGATAAGATGAATAGCAGCCACTCCATGGTTATAGTTGCAACAGAGTTTGCATTGTGAACCTGATTTCGGCATCACCTCTGAAATCCACACCCACAAAACTAACAGCTTTGGAACTGGTAGGTAAGGTCTGGGGCTGATGCAGAATTTTTCTACTAACTCTGAAATAAATCAGAGTAAGTGCTCCCAATTAATGTACCTTCAAACAGAAGTATTCACCAAAAAAATCTACAAATATTTTTGCCATCATATAGTACAAAAGGAAACAGAAGGAGAGAGAAAATATAGTTCATATCCCCTCTGATGAGTTCTGCCAACAGTGCACAGGGCCAGCATTTAACAGCTATGCTACTTTAAAAAAAAAAGAAGAGTTATTGACATTTTAAGCCCTGATTCTGTAATTGCATCTGTACAGGAGACCCCAGTGGTTTGTCTGCAGCTCCTTGCAGGATCGGGGCCTTTAACAGTAACCTCAGAGTGAGTCACCGAGAGTCCAGAATGCAACAGGTTTGACCAGTACCCCAAGATTACAGAGAGTAAAATCCTGGCTCCCCTGGAGTCAACGGGAATTTGGCCGCTGGCTTCCGTGGGACCAGGGTTCCAGCCAAAGGGTATATTTTGAAGACTATTAACAACTTGTTTCTAGAAGTGCTGCCCTCTCCCCAAATAAGCCCTCCTTTATCAAAGATTTAAACACAGACTAAAACGCTCCATGGGCCCTCTCTAGTGACACGCTTTACTGGGTCGCATTTCTAGGCATAATGGAATTTTCTGCTGTTTCACACGTGATTTATCTGCCTTATCCGCTTCCCTACAGGAAGGTCTTGTGGCTGACACCAAGAATTCTATTGATGAATTTGGCTTCTGGATTCAGCTCTAAGGACTGAGGGCCTGATCCAAACTACACTGAAGTCAGTGGAAATGCTCCAACTGAACTTCACTGGGTTTGGGATCAGGCTACAGGTTCTGAAGTTCTTCCTCAGGCAAAGCTCTCACAGTGGCAATAGGAGGCTTGCCCGAGCAAGGACTAAAGGCTTAGTCCTGCAACGTGCTGAGTACTCTGCCCAGCAAAGCCCTTAAGCCCAGGCTTAAACGTAAGCCTGAATAGCCCCATTGAAGTCACTGTGAGTCTGGGTGCTTAGCGCCTTTCAAAGTCAGGCCACTTTTAGCTAGGGGCCTAAATATGGATTTAGGCCAAAATTGTTATAAAAAATGGGATCCGAAGAAGTGGCCTGATTTGCAAGAGTGACGAGCACTTAGCGGCTCTCAGTGACTTTGGTGGGAGCTGCTGGATGCCCAATACTTTGGGAGATAAAACTGCTCATCTAGAGGTCTTGGCTTCCATCTGGATACATGAGGAAGTAGGACACAGGGAGGTAAAGCAACCAAACAAAATACACTCATAGATCTGGGGTTAATTTAAAACCTTCCTAAATTCACACACACACACACACACACACACACACACACTTTTCCATGCAGATTTGTTTTTTAATTTCAGCAAAATTGAGCTCACTTTGTAATACCACTGAGAGACAAATGTACCAGCGCAGCAGATGCATCGACTGAGTGTGCAGAAACGCCATCTGCATATACAAATTAGCCTTTGTATATTCCTATGGGGTAACCGCAGGCATAAACCCGCAGCCTGGATGTGCCAATCCCACTTGTGCAAGAATATGGATGTTTGGCCTCTTTTAGGTGTTTGCATATTCTTTGCAGAAGCAACTCAGACACGTCGTTTGAAAATTTGGCCCCAGAAGTCCCTGCTTTCTCACATACATACACTGCAGCTGCTTTCTCTGAGCCCTCTTCTGTGTTACCAGCCTTTCCGGATGGCAGCTTCCTATAGGCCTGTTCATTATTCTTGGCTATTATATGTAGGACAAGAGAGAGGGACAGGCTGCAAATCTGGGATCTGAGCATCCCTAATTTTCAGGTGTGCTTGGATCAGCCTATTGTAGAAATACAGGTCAGCTGTGACGTGTGGCTGTAGATCTGGATTCAAATTTCTGCAAGGCCTTGAGATCTGAGAGCTGGTTTCAATTAAAAACAACTTCCTAGTAATTTATTCTTCTTTATAATTAGATGACTTGGTTAGAAGAAGAGCCTTTAGGGCCCCAATTCAGCAACCTATGTAAGCAGTTGCTAAACTTTAACTTCAATTTAACTTCAATGGGGCTGAAGCATGTGCTATGTTCTTAGCTGAACTGGGGCTTTTATTACAACAGAGCTTTTCTGTAAAATCAGACCCTGGGTGGAAAGGGAGTCACGATACAGTTAACAAGCAGAGAAACCAAAGAGAAGAGTTGGCTCCAGCACTGCGAAAGGAAATGTATAAATAGATACGCCAGGCAAAGGATAAATAACATTCGCTCTTCACCTTCACAAACTTTTCGGAAGGAGCAAAGCATCCCACGCACAACGACATCAGGATCCAGCCTCTGGCGTGGCTGCTTTTGGAAGGGTTCTGGGTGAGCTGTTTGCAGATTTGACAATAGATTTCATCCCTGCAACAGAAGTCAGGGTTAGATCCCAGCCAATCATTCAAGATACCATTTCCCTCTTAGTGGAGCCCTGATCCACGGCCCACTGAAGTCAACGGGAGTCTTTCCAATAATTTCAGTGGGTTCTGGATCGGGCCCTTAATGAATAATTTGCTACTTTTTCTGGTGAAATCTGCCTTTCAGGCTTGCAAACTGTTACTAGATGTTAAAGGGGCTGCCGTCTTTTAGATGGGATGTAAAACCAGACCCTGACTGCTTGATAATTAAAGGTCCCATGGCACTTTATGTCTGACTCGGAGTATTAATCTTGTTGCCCTGGCCAATTCTAACTCTGATAATTACATCCCTCCTACAGACATCCCCCTTGCCATTTCAAATGGGACCAGCATTCCTCTACACTTTGGCTGAGCTCTTCCAAAGCTGCCTAAAAGCAGCTCTGAAACTGGCCATCCAGGCAGCTTTGAAAGTCTCCGCTTTCTCGTGCTGAGTTGCTATGTAGTGTTGCTGTGTCCATTTAAACCAACAGCCGCCATGTTCCATCCTAGCAGCAGCCTTTTGTCAGTGGCGGGTAAAATGAGCCTTGTCTGTTGTTTGTGTAAAGAGCTTTGTGAGCTTTTAGGATGAATGGCAAAATATACCAGAGGCGGTGCAGTTGAGGTGGCCCAACATGTTCCATTAGAAGACCCTGTTTTCCGTTCCTTATAACTTGGCCAAATTTTAGCTGCTTCGGCTGAAATTTTCTATGCTGATTTTTTAAAAAAATTTCAGCAAAAACAGTTCAGTTGTTTCTCAGAACGAGGTTTGGGGAAAAGACATGTTTGTCCATGTTAAGAGCTTCTTACATCTGTTTTGTTGAGACGCTCTAGTGCTGTCACATTTTGGAACAGGGACTTACAATTTGGTATGAGGATTGCCCTGGGATCGGGGGTGGGGGGGTATTTTTTGCCATCTCCTTGAAAAGCCATCCATCTTTGGCCAAGTTCATGAGCCTTTGAAAACCTCTTAGTTTGCACATGCTCAGAGGAGTTTGCCAGCAGAATCGCCACAGAGTCTACCTGCATACTCCATCCCCTCACAGCTACTATCTGCTACCAGGCACTCACAAAAGCAGCGGAGGTCCTTCTGCTCTGAATATATCAAGCACTATATAATGCTTTGAAAAATCAGGTCCTAAGCATTTCAAATTGGGCCCCCTAAATCAGTGTACAATTTTAACCCTAATCTGCCTTTGTCACACTGTTCCCCATCTGTAAAATGGGCATAATACCATCCCCTCATCTCACAGGGTTGTAGTGAAGATACATTAATTGTGCATGAAGCAGGGTCGGAATAATCTGCAGAAATAAGGCCTAGCCACACACTGAACAGTGAAGTAGGACAAAATATTGAAAAGCTGTTCATTAAGTGAGCACAGTTCATTCTGTGCACTGAATGAGGCAGGGTCCGGTGGAAAAAACAGCATATGATCTTTTAATTAAAGATAGTGTCTGACTGCATAGGCACAAAGGGGCTGAATTAAGGTTGCATGGGCAATCATCATTCTGGCTTTTCCTATCTTTTGAGTTTTGACTTTGCAACTGCAACAATGTTCTTTTAACATAGTTTTTTGCATGCAATAAAATAAATCTATTCTTCTAACAAAAGAAGACCCAGCAACTTAGGATGTAATGGCTTGGATAAAAATAAGCAGTGAAAAGAAAAAAGGAATGCTAATAACTGGGGGCCTGATCCGAAATCCAAGGAAGTCTATGTCAGCCTTTCCACTGACCTCAATGGGCTTTGGATCAAGCCTGAAATGAACATCTAACAAACATGGAGGGAGTCTAGCCCCAATCAGACAGAGGAAGAGAGCTCGAAGAACAGTGTACTACGTGTTTTATTCAATTGCACAGATTAGCAAAAATATTTTTTTAATGAGATCAGCTTAAGTAATCGGGGGGGGTGGGGGGTGGGGAATGAGAATGATGGTTGACTCTTTGCACTGATTTCTAACCTTAATGCTGGTCTCAGGATGCCATTGCCAATAATGAAATGCAGCTTTTCCAAGTTGGAGGTGGGTCGGTCTTCAAGCATGCTGTTGCCTTGGAGGGTGGACTCACCATCATGGAGTCTCTTTGTCACCTGTCAACCGAAGACATTATTCTCTTTCTGGTTAACTTGTTGCTATGGTTCTCCCCTCCTTCAACCCACACCTCTGTGAACGGCTGTGCCTCCCATCCCCACCCAGGTAGGACTTCCACAATTTTTCCACAACAGCCCCTGTAGGCCGCAACTCCGAGCCCCACCCTCAACTGGGATAACTCTAGTAGAAGGCAATGGAATTTCATCGGTCTATAACTGGTGAGGATCTGGCTCTTCATCTTTTCTCTATTCAATCATCATTAAAAAACAGTAACACAATTAAAAGATGCTCCATCAGCCAAAACCACAACGCCCTGGCTGTAAGCCTGTAACCACATGCATGGTTGTGATCGTTGTTTCTGGTTTCCTCCGTAAGCGCACATCATAGAATCATAGGACTGGATGGAACCTCGAGAGGTCATCTAGTCCAGTCCCCTGCACTCATAGCAGGACTAAGTATTATCTAAGTAAAAAGCAACAGAGGGTCCTGTGGCACCTTTGAGACTAACAGAAGTATTGGGAGCATAAGCTTTCGTGGGTAAGAACCTCACTTCTTCAGATGCAACTTCTGTTGTCTCAAAGGTGCCACAGGACCCTCTGTTGCTTTTTACAGATTCAGACTAACATGGCTACCCCTCTGATATTATCTAAGTGTTTATCTAGCCTGGTAGGTGTTTGTCTAACCTGCTGTTAAAATCTCCAATGACAGAGATTCCACAACCTCCCTAGACAATTTATTCCAGTGCTTAACCACGCTGACAGTTAGGAAGTTTTTCATGATGTCCAACCTACACCTCAATTTAAGCCCATTGCTTCTTGTACTATCCTCAGAAGTTAAGGAGAACAATTTTTCTTCCTCCTCCTTGTAACAACGTTTTATGTACTTGAAAACTGTTATCATGTCCCCTCTCTAACTAAACAAACCCATTTTTTAAATCTTCCCACATAGGTCATGTTATCGAGACCTTTAATAATTTTTGTTGCTCTTCCCTGGACTTTCTCCAATTTGTCCCCATCTTTCCTGAAATGTGGCATCCAGAACTGGACACAATAATCCAGTTGAGGCCTAATCAGCGTGGAGTAGAGCGGAAAAATTACTTCTCATGTCTAAAGAAGAACAGGAGTACTTGTGGCACCTTAGAGACTAACAAATTTATTAGAGCATTTGTTAGTCTCTAAGGTGCCACAAGTACTCCTGTTCTTCTTTTTGCGGATACAGACTAACACGGCTACTACTCTGAAACTTCTCATGTCTAGTTTACAGCACTCCTGTTAATATATCCCAGAATGATGTTTGCTATTTTTGCAATAGCGTTACACTGTTGACTCATATTTAGCTTGTGGTCCACTGTGACCTCCAGATCCCTTTCTGCAGTACTTCTTCCTAGGCAGTCATTTCTCATTTTGTATGTGTGCAACTGATTGTTCCTTCCTAAGTGGAGTATTTTGCATTTGTCCTTATTGAATTTCATCCTTCAGACCATTTCTCCAGATCATTTTGAATTTTAATTCTATCCTCCAAAGCACTTGCAACCCCTCCTAGCTTGGTATCGTCTGCAAACTCTCTCTATGCCATTATCTAAATCACTGATGAAGACATTGAATAGAACCAGACCCAGAACTGATCCCTGCGAGACTCCACTTGATATGCCCTTCCAGCTTGACTGTGAACCACTGATAATTCCTCTCTACCATACCGTATAAAAAGGAGGATGTGTCAAGAAAAAGGATTCTCTGTCCCAAGAGCTGAAGAGTGGGATTTTCAGAAGTGCTCTGCACTGGCCGAATGGTTCACATGGGTGTTTGACCACAGATATCAATGGCAGTGGAGTTAGGCCAATGTTGAGTGCTTCTGAAAATCCACTCGGAATCTAAAACCTAGCAGGGAGGCGCTGAAGTCAGAAAGACTGAGAATGTTCAGGCCAACACAGGGGGGTGGGCGATTCTCTAACTGGAAGTCTATGCAGATGGAGGGATGTGAAAAGAGGAGATGGACGGGTACTTGATGAATGGAGAGTGCGAGCTGCACCAGGCATAGGGAAGAAGGCATGAGGTGCAGGGTGACACGAGGAGACATGGGGAGCCAACCTTTCCCTTTAAAGAATCCTTAAATCTTTCAGGCCCCCAAAGACACAGAGAGCAGCAAACCCAGAGGAGGTCTGGATGTGTTGTGTAGAGGGAGCAGCGGGAGAGAGTCAGAGAGCCCTGCAGACTATATAATACCATTTGTGCTACCCAGCCGCAAAGCATTTCCTCTCACCTCTTCAGTCAGTTTGGATTTCTTCTTTAGAGTCAAGGAGACCAGTTTGTGCCGCACACTGTTCTTCTTGTGGCCATCTATGTGAGCGCTCTGCGAAGGCAAGAAGTATAGCCTTATTCCTGGGACACACACAAGCCTGCAAGGTGGGTTTCCTGTGTATCCGGCTCACCAGCTTTTAGAAATGGCCACATTTTCAGTGGATTCTGAGCACTGATTTGCTATTTCTGAGAGATGGGTCAGAACCAAAAACCGAGATCTAAACTCCTCCAAGCAACTGTAACGCTCAGATCTGGATCTCAATTTTGCAGCTGGCCTCTGTCTCTTTAATGGGCCAAATCAAAACCTGGATCGAAACAACCTCAAATTTTAGGAAAGTTTGACATGAAGGCAAATTACAGCTCAAACCCATCTCTAATACATAGTTTATGGATTAGAAGCATCTGGCCACTTATGAATATCCATCCATCCATTTCTAATTGAATCTAACCAGGCATTCATACTACCCAGAGAAATGAGACTATTAATATCCAAAAAGAACAGTTTGTCTCTAAGATAAAAATACATTGTTAAATTTTATTTCTCTTCTCTAGGGCCTCTGCTGATGCCACAGCCGACTGAAATATGATATTCTGTCCAATGAACAAATAAAAAATGGTTAATTATACAGAACGAAGCTAGATTCTTCATGTATATTTTAACATAATTAGATCCCAGTGGAGATTACTTTCCTCACCAGGAGCTTTAATGAAATTGCTACATTATATCATTGTTTCTGGGAATATGACTGGAACCAGGCGTTTTATTTATTTAGATCTACCAAAAGTGTCAAACAAAGGTGGCTGTTCTTAGACTCTAGAGGGCCTTGATGTAATCTAAGTGCAGCAGTACCATTTATCACATCCTGCCACCGGCAAGCCAGGCCACTGAAAATGTCCTGCCATCTTGTTTAAGGCAGATTCTCACAGACGAAAGCATACGAACTGCCAGAGTGCAATGACCAATGGTCTATCCAGTCTTTTGTCCTACTTTTAGCAGCAGCCAAAGATGGATTCTTATGGTGAAGTGTACTTGTCCCATGATAACCTAGTGGTGCAATACCATTTGCCATAGGACTAATTTTCTCCTGACCCCAAGAGGGTTGAATGCCGTGGGACAATCCCAGACCTTACCGCTCACGCACATCTTTAGACTGACTAACACAAACACAGAGCAACATGTTCACTTAAATCAAACCAAAACACTCCACCGCGCACACAATTCTTCCCCCTGCCCGGGGAGAGGATGAGAGAATGAACCACATGTGATAGCCACATAGCTTAACGCACTAATAATCCTAATAATACCTAGTTCTGCTAGAGTGCTTTGCATCAGTAGAATTCTATGGTGTTGAGGGCGGTATAAGAATTTATATGGAATAGAATTTATACTTTGAAACACAAGGGATGATAGGCTTTGTAGTTTTCTTCTTGCTAGCATAAGGGCAGATAAAACTATTTAAGAATGGCCATACTGGGTCAGACCAAAGGTCCATCCAGCCCAGTATCCTGTCTTCCGACAGTGACCAATGCCAGTGTCCCAGAGGGAGTGAACCTAACAGGTAATGATCAAGTGATCTCTCTCCTGCCATCCATCTCCACCCTCTGACAAACAGAGGCTAGGGACACCATTCCTTACCCATCCTGGCTAATAGCCATTAATGGACTTAACCTCAATGAATTTATCTAGTTCTCTTTTAAACCCTGTTATAGTCCTAGCCTTCACAACCTCCTCAGGCAAGGAGTTCCACAGGTTGACTGTGCGCTGTGTGAAGAAGAACTTCCTTTTATTTGTTTTAAACCTGCTGCCCATTAATTTCATTTGGTGGCCCCTAGTTCTTATATTATGGGAACAAGTAAATAAATTTTCCTTATTCACTTTCTCCACATCACTCATGATTTTATATACCTCTATCATATTCCCCCTTAGTCTCCTCTTTTCCAAGCTGAAAAGTCCCAGCCTCTTTAATCTCTCCTCATATGGGACCCATTCCAAACCCCCTATTTGCCTCAATCAATCCCATCAGCAGTTTGTTCCACAGATACATTTCTACTTTCATGAACTGTACATCAAGAATATTGGCTCTTCTACAGCTGTAATGTTAAAGAGAAGAGCATTCTCACCTCTCCTTCCCCTTGCAGAGCCTGCAGCTCTTTTTTGTAGGTCTTTTTCCCTAGAGTCTCATAGATTTTGGTCATCACTGGAATCTTCTCGCTGCCGTCGCTCATAGCCGTATGGTATTTAGGCTCAGGAAGGTCTCCCATGAAACGAAGGATAGTGATCCACACCGCGAGTGCTGCCTATTTGCAACAAAGGTGAAACTTACTAGAGTTCTTGGCTTGGTCTGGGTGAATATAATTAATTGTATGTATTATACTGTAATAAAGCCATGGCCACTAGTGACTGGATCCATACCAGCGCTAAACACTTCATGACAGCATGGATAATACTCAGATCCTCTGCTCCAAAAGCACAGGCCGCTGCTACTTGAGCGAAAGGAGACTCTCCTTTGGCTGTTAGCAGTTCAGGGTCTATGACAAACCATTGAGCGGTTCTGAATCTGTCCAGGAGAGGGTAGCGGTGAGTATAGTGCAAAATGAACTGGTTCATTAAAATGTGTACTGTAAATGCAAATTAAACTAAAATTGGGCAACATGGACCACCGTCTGGAAAATACATGACACGCCTCTCATTAAAGTCGAGTATAAAGGAGAAAACTCTCAAATTAGATAATCAAAAACTAATTGTGTCCCTGCCCTTGCCCCCTCAAAAAGAACAATCAGACTTTGTTAGTATCAAAAAAAGGATTTCCTACTAAGTTGAGATTTTCTGTCTAATCATTTCTCAGATGCATGAACAGAAAGGCCAGTAGCATAATAACAAACAGGGAGGATAGTATGATCCATCTTTTTATGTAATGTAGGGCCATTAAGGCGTTTTGGCACAATTCTCCTATACAGTTCTTGTGCACACCCTGTATATGTGGCTCTCGGCCCAATCCCTAACAGACCGGTCACCACAAGCACAGTGGGCACCGTTAGAGCATCTCAGCCCAGACACCAAGGACTGAATGGGCATGTGGACTGACGTCCCATCTTGAGGCACATGGGTGGGACAGTGTGGGAGCAGACTGTCCTACTGCTGTATATTTATACCCGTTTGGTGGCCCTCTGCCTCCCAAGCTTTGACTCTAGCCTGCTACACAAGTACTAGATTAAGGTTCAGAATGCTTGGGGGGGATTGTTTTATTACTGGCTTGCACTGTTTTATTTCTTAAACATGGTGCTCAAGCACATTGCAAATGAAATTTCCGTATGGTGCACCACATGACTACTGTAAAAACCCCGGTGGCTACTTGTCCTATAGAAAGAGAAGCCATCAATGAAGGTCACACAGGACATCCAATAGCAGATAAGGACTTTGCTCCTAAACTATCTTCAGACTCGTGTGTCCTACTGGGATGGATTCAAATAGGTGTCCTAGAAATGAAGGGCTCTGTAGCCTATTACCAACCCCCTGAATCATCCAGCCCCATTCTTCATGACCAGGACATTTACGGATTATTTTCTGTCTCACCAACTGGTCTCCTTCATCCTCGTGGTACAGAAGGGGCTGCTTAAGTGGCCGGCGGATGTACGTGTGTGTCGTCGTGCCCTGGAAGTAGGTGGCTGCAAACTTTGCAAATTTGTACTCCGAAAGGTCTTCCTCCTCTTCCTCGGGGAGGGGCAAAGCTGCATCTAAATCCTCTTCCTCTAGCTCCTTTTGGGCTCGCTCAAGGTCCTGGAGAGGGAGGAAAATATACACGCCCGATTTGGTTTAGTATCTTTAAAAGCTCCCTCACCCTGCACCTGACGTTGCTCCCAGTTCTGCCACTGATTTCAATAGGGCCAGGATCAGTTCTCAGGACAAGAATTGGCACAAAGGACCCAATCCAACTCCCCTTGAAACCAGTGATTTCATAGATTATCAGGGTTGGAAGGGACCTCAGGAGGTCATCTAGTCCAACCCCCTGTTCAAAGCAGGAACAACCCCAGACAGATTTTTGCCCCAGATCCCTAAATGGCCCTCTCAAGGATTGAACTCACAACCCTGGGTTTAGCAGGCCAATGTTCAAACCACTGAGCTATCCCAAGGGAACCTGGATCAGGCCCACATGAGGTCTGTAGATACTTCTTTATCCTGAGGAGAATCCTCTGTGAGACAGACTCCCAAAGGAAGCAGCAAGTGTGAACACACTGGAAAAAGAGTTATGATGAGCACTCCAAGAGCTAACCATTAGGGTAACAGGGTGATGATGCTGAACCAAGGTGGGATGGATTGCCATCTGTCCCAAAATGTTACTCTGAGCAACACTAGCAAGCCCTGTCTGTTGCTCCATTCTCCATGCAGTACCTCAAAGCCATTGGGTGCCTGTCCTTCCTGGCCTGGCAGAGACGAAGTGGTCCCTAGGAATCCAAACATTTTGTCCACCATATCCGAGTCGTTCACTGGCTCGTTTCGGGCCTTCTCCATTTTGTCCAAGAGTTCCTTCTTCCGACGGGCTTCCTCCTTCTCCTTCACCTCTCTCTCAGCATCTTCCCGGGCCAGCTGGGCAAGGCGTACCTAGAAGAGAACAGGTACACTGACTAGAGTGCATTCTCTGGCAAGCTGGTCCCAAATTCTGCAGCTTGGCCCCTTGGCTTTAGAGCAGAAGGATGGTCTTGGGGTTAAGGCACTAGATTGAGACGCAGAAGATCGGAGATAAATTCCCAGCTCTGCCACTGACTCACTGTGTGACCTGGGACAACGCACTTAAATCTGTGCCTCAGTTCCCCACCTGCAAAATGGACACAGCAATGCTTCTTTCTCTCTTCTTTTGACTATTTAGAGCCCA
This sequence comes from Malaclemys terrapin pileata, assembly GCF_027887155.1. NCBI lineage: Eukaryota > Metazoa > Chordata > Testudines > Emydidae > Malaclemys > Malaclemys terrapin. The sequence goes on from NC_071505.1 coordinate 337,610,366, forward strand.
AGATGCAGGACTTTTACTCTATGTACATACAGCACCTAGCACAGTGGCAATGTTCCAGTGACAGTTGGGGTCCTTTATGCAGTCCTATCATACCAAAAATAATAAGCATAATCTGTGGACTTGTGGTGTGGCAGATCGGAAATTCTGTGCTAGCTTCATTCAAGTGAAAATAGGGAGGGCTTTACGGAATCAAATACGAACAATATAACAGGACAGCAAGTCCTCATACCAATTTATTGGGATGCTGCCTTCAATTGACCTTATTCTGCCCCTGCACTCTTCAGCAGGAGTAGAATCCAAGAAAGAGAAAAGTCAGAACGTACTTGGTGCTTCTTTTCTGCTTCCTCTTTGGCTTTCTTGGCACTCATCTCCTTCCGGAGCCGTTCCTCTTCTGCCAGACGAAGCTTCTCTGCTTCCAGGCGGCGGTGATACTGGGAAACAAAACACAAGTGGGCTTTTAAAAAGGCCCTTAGCACTTTTGCCCTGCTAACATCCAGATCACAGGAGCACGCAGTACAGACACGAACACAGCTCTGTCCCTTGGTATGTCTCAAGGAACACTAACATCATGGGAGTCAGTTTCTAGCCAGAGAGAGGCTACCAGCTTTCACATTGCTTTCTGATTTTTATTTCATTCTGTCACGATCTTGGGGAAAGAATTTGTGTTCTGCACTGCCTTACACACAGTCAGTGATCCGCACTAGTGTGATCTGCCTCTCTCTACGATATTTAGGGAGCTGGCCCCTAGGGTAACCACAGACTTTTGTATCCTGGAACAAACATTTGGGGCATGCCCATATTAGCCTTCAAAAAAGCGTTAACTAACTCAAGTTAATTGGCAATCAGATAACTTCAGGTTAAAAAAATCTAGTGTAGACATACCCTTAGACAGAGAGACACTGACAGCTAGACAAAGGCCGTAGGATGGATGTTATACACCAGGGGTAGGCAACCTATGGCACGTGTGCCGAAGGCAGCACGCGAACTGATTTTCAGTGGCACTCCCACTGCCTGGGTCCTGGCCACCGCTTCGGGGGCCTTTGCCTTTTAATTTAACTTTAAATGAAGTTTCTTAAACATTTAACAAACCTTATTTACTTTCCATACAATAGTTTAGTTATATATTATAGACTTATAGAACGAGACCTTCTAAAAACATTTACTGGCATGCGAAACCTTACATTAGAGTGAATAAATGAAGACTCGGCACACTACTTCTGAAAGGTTGCCGACCCATGTTATACAAACTATCATGCTCTGGGGAAACCAGCCCTGTTAGTCCTGTTAACTGGCTGCTGTCTTTCTCCATCCCGTGTGCTAGCAAACAGCATTTCCTGCATGGTACTTACTTCTCCCTTAAGGCGTTTATACAGCCTCCGTGCAATCATGCCCCTGGCATAAGCCTGGACCGTGAAGACAGCCCAAAGGCGATGGCGGAAGGCCCTGCGCACCAGGCAGCCCCGGCACCTTGCCTGGAACTCGATGATCCGTCTGCGAGCCATGTGGTACTGTGTGTGGAGTTTGCGGGAACGGTAGAGGGCCTGGAGCCTCAGGAACCCAATCCTCATCTGCAAAGGAAACAGGATTAAGACACTGGGCCGCTGAGGGTCTCACCAGCCATAATCAGATTTTCCTCGCTCATCTGCTCTCTCGCAGCTGAAAATACAAACCTGCTGAAATTAGCAACAAGCAAAGACCCCTCCCCCCAAAAAGCAGGGGAGAGCTGCTGTGAGATGGCAGAGAAACAAAGGGCTCCTGGATTTGTGGGGCCTGATCCAAAGCTCACTTAGTCAATGGGAGTTTTCCCGTTGACTTCCATGGGCTAGAGATCCAAGCCTTTATGGGCTCAATGACCCCTAATGCTTCTCGCGCACAGTCTCCTCCCTGTGCTTCCCTTGAGAGGTTTGGCGCTCAAGATCCCCCAGATCTATGCAGCTCTCAGGGCAGTCACAGGTAGTAAGGGCCATGCCCAAGGAGGCCCAGCATCTCCCCCTGCCTCCTGTCAGGGCTATTACCACTACTGTCTCCCCCAAGGGGTTCCACATCACAGGAGGGGGCACTTACGTTGATTCAGTCAGGGATAGCTTATGCTGGGTTGCGTGGGGGATGATACTGCAGAGAACGGCCATCCCTCTGGCCTTGAACGCTCCCATCCCCAGCCTGCCCCCTGCACACTTCTGCAGGCCAAATGTCATGGCACGCCCTCTGCAGGTCTTCTGCTGGGTCGGGTCCAGAAGAGGATCATATACCATGCCAGGCACATTCTCTTCTTCGATCCCACCCTCCCTATTGAGTTCTGGGATCCACCAGGCTTGGGGATGCTAAGGGGGCCTGTGTAAATACCCAGGACACCTGCGCAGTTTTGGATGGGGTTGTGGAGTGGGGGGACTGTCAGCAAAACATGGCTGCAGCTGCAGTAAAGTCCAAGGGACAACCTGGATCAGGTGCATTTCCAAGGACAGAGCTACACCGCTTCCACCAGCTTTAATACTGGCCCTGAGGTTGCAGCCTCCTGAGAAAGAACATAAGGCATCCAGGGCCACAGGTGACCAACTGCTGTAAGATGGGTCCAACTCATGACAAAGGCGTGAGGAGGACAACCAAAGAGACGGTCGCTCCCTTTATTCAGAACAGAGGGCAGCGAGGGTGTAGCTTCCCCCCTTCCACCGAACACACTAGCCAGCTGTCCCCACTCTGACCTTTCCCCTCAGGGGGAGCTTAACTGGACCAAAAAGGAAACTAATATCTGGATCCTAGGCAATGAGACCAAGGCGGGAAGAGCATAAAGGAGAACTGGCAACACTTACAGCACCATAGTTCTTTCTGCAGTTATGTCCCCGCCAGTATCTCTGAATCATCAGGGCCGAATGTCGCACTTTCAGGAAATTGGACCTGGAAAGGCATTACAAACACGTGTGCTGGTCTGCTGGGGGTTATCGTCATCTTGGCCAGCAGGGAAAGCCGGCATTGTTTACAGACTGTAAGGAGGGAAGCTGGAGTAACCTCCATGCCCTTGAGCTCAGTCGGCTGCTGGATAATGCCAGTCCCAGCCTTCCTTTCCCGCGCAGGAGGAAGCGGAGGCATTGTAGTGGTACTATCACGCTCCTCTCTGCCCATTCCCTATGCTTCGTCCAAAACAGGAACGGGAAGAGCAGTCCAAATGTGCCAGTCCAGTGCTAGGTGATCAACGGTCCTGCCCTGGACTGCTGGGTGACACCTTGGGCCCAGGCTCTTGTGACTTACCCCTCCTCTCCCCTCCCCGCCCCCCCATCCTTTGCATTTGGAATCTTCCTCACTCTGTTTCCTCTAGTCTTAGATTTTAACCTCATCCGAATGAGGACTGTAGGACAGATCTGCAGCTGGCATAAATCAGCATAGCTCCATTGACGTCAATGAACGCACCACCATTGACGCCAGGTGCGGATCTGGCCCCTTCTGTCTTCTTGACGTTCCAGGAGGTGCACAGCACACATTCAGGGCTTGAATGAAATAAGCAGTCGCTAGTCCAAACACACACCAAGCCAGCGCCAGAGTCAGGGACAGGTGACAGAAGCCCGGATTGCTAGTCCCCGGCTTTGAGCAATACTCAGGGCTGCTTCTCTAAGGACAGGCGTACGTCCCGGCATCCTTGGCCATCATTTTCTCTTTACCCCACATGGCTATGCAGTGTGCTTTACATAGGGTTGGCTTCCTGCCTCTCATCTCTGCAGCGCCTGGTTTTCAGTGGGAATGGCTGTACAGCACCTTGGGCTTTGGGATGAGTTGCACTGTAACATACTATTGCTCTTTGCTGCCATAAGGCTGAATATCACCCCCCCTTAGTCTCCCACTGGAATTTTGTCATTGACTTCAATGGGACCAAGATCTGGCACAGAAGTTCATTTGGAATAGTCTGCTAGTATAACTAAAGTTGGCCAATGAAGAGTGCCTCTGCCGAGTACAGAACTGAGTGTGGACAGAAATCCTTACTCCCATTGTTCTGAAAGTTGGCAACCTGAAAATAGATGTTAATAATTTCCTTCATGCTCTGAGCAGCTCCAGCACCGGTTATAGCATAATGTCAACCCCTGGAGGGCTTTATCATGCTCACCGCGAGCTAAAGCAATAGGCCAGACACACTGCGAACGGGCAGAGTAAGCTAGTGGTACCTGAGGCAAAGAGGACATTGTTTTTGCAGAGTGCCATGAACCAGAACATGGTGTGCCAGTCAGTCGCACTAACAGATCCCCCAATATTCACCAGGCATTTCATTGGCATATAATACCTGTCTTTAAACCCACGAACCACCTTCTGGATGAGGATGACCTTGTCTGTGATGGCCTTGTCCCTCTCAATCTCCAGCAGCATATCATGGTGATCCTGGGGAATTAACCGGCGCACAACAGTTACCCTGTGACCACTGGCCATCCCGTGACGGGAACGGAGGGATGGTATAAGGCTCTTCCCCAGAGGTCAAATCTAAGGACGCCCAACTTTACAACTCACTACGTTTGGGCCTCTACCGCACAGCCACTCACCTTCCGATCAAGGAGAACTGGACTTGAATCTTTCCAGCTCATCCGTGCCACGCCTAAATATGCCAGAAGGGGTCACCGCTGAGCATCACCCCTTCATCCCAGAGGCCGCATGCACTGCAGGGCTTAGTAACAGCGCATGAGTGAATTAAGTCGCCCTCTGATGTTTGGCTCACTACGCTCTTAGCTGACGAGTCAGTCGAGTGAGGTTGCTGCCATGCACCTGATTCGGTAGCATTTCCCACCCACGTTGTACAGGTACTAATGACTACACAAGGAGCAGGGCACTGGAGAAGACTGTGGCAAAGCTGGGAGCAAACTCCAGGCATCCCGAGTCTTGGTCCACTGCTCTGACTACTAGACGTCACTCCCTCCTCCAGTAAAGCATAGGAGCTGCAAAACCTGGACATAGGAAGGAGGGCTGAGGACAAAACGGTACCCCTTCACTCTGCGTTTCCTTGCTTTTGTGGAATTCAGTCAAGTCACGTGATTCTAGCCTCCTTTCGATATCGGCCAAATCGATTTCTATACTAGTTTCTTTACTGGCTGCTGCAGGAACTGGGTGCATGTATACAACTTTGCATGTTTCCCGTTTTACCCGACCTTGCGCTGCCCTTCAGAACCTGCTCGTTTCCCTATTTCCTGCCTGGACAGCTGCGGGATCCTGATAACGCTCTCTGGAAAGGAAAGCTAAAGGGATGTCAGGAGCAGTTTCTAAGAAATAGCTGGGGAGATGTTTAAAAAGAAGTGAACAGGATTACATCTGAGAAACACTAGAGAAATCCCATCTGCCGCCCGGCTCGCTCCTTGACAGCTCGACCTTGTTTTCCTGGAGGGATGTAGAGATGGGATCGTAAAAACAAATGCACGTGAGTAGGGCCGTCAGAACAAGACAGCTCTTTGTTACGCTGCCGCTGTCTCATTGTGCCGCACAGGGCCCTAGATCCAATAGGCAGCTCTGCACTGGCCTTGCCAATCCCGAGGGGCACAGAGCTGCTGATCCTCCGCTTGGCACGGCAGGGACCTTTCTGTCACTCCCACTGGCTCTCTGTTGAGCCCGATCCCTCTCTCTCCCCCACATAGGTGCCCCAGGGGTTCTGGCAGCCTTGGGGACCAATGTCGCATCTGTCTGACAGGGCCTGATGATAAGGGCCTCGGGAAGAGCCTTGGAAAATGTCAGCGGGTGGTGGAGGGGAGGGGATCACAGGGCATCTGTGCTGCCCCACCATTCCGTACTGCTTGTGCAGAGAGTGGGATCTTTGGGCCAGTGAGCCCCTGTCCTGGCTTATGGAGCTTTCAGGAGCTGTCAGCCAGCCCCAGCACGGGGGCAGGGGATGGAGTGAAGGGAGCAACTCAACAGCTCAGCTCTCTCACTGTCTCCATGGGTGTCAGTCAGCCAGGGAGCTTCCCCTCACCCCTTCTCTGCAGGGACCTGGGCGGGGCACTGCCTACGCCCTCAAGCCACTCCTGGGTGATTCTGCTGCCACATCTGGCAGTGGAGTCATTGTCCCTGCTCTGGGATACAGCTGGGCAGCCACAAAGCTGCCTGCGTTCTCACAGAGGAGAGGCCTGCGCCGCTTGGGATATGACCAGTGCCGTGCGTGCGCATATCCCAGCCAGGCTCTGTGCCAGCAGAGTGCCAGGATTTCACCCATACTCTGACTCCTAGCTCTCACCTGATCTGGATCCAACACCATCTCCTGGCCCAGTCCCCACCAAATCAGGCCAGAGACCTGGGTGGTGGATGGGGATTAGTTCTAGCTATGTAACCTGCTACTAGGATGGGTGTTAGAGTCCTTCAAAGCTAAGGGCAGATGACAGAACAAGGAGTAATGGTCTCAAGTTGCAGTGGGGGAGGTCTAGGTTGGATATTAGGAAAAGCTATTTCACTAGGAGGGTGGTGAAGCACTAGAATGGGTTACCTAGGGAGGTGGTGGAATCTCCATGCTTAGAGGTTTTTAAGGCCCAGCTCGACAAAGCCCTGGCTGGGATGATTTAGTTGGGATTGGTCCTGCTTTGAGCAGGGGGTTGGACTAGATGACCTCCTGAGGCCTCTTCCAACCCGAATCTTCTATGATTCTATGATTCTAACAGCCACTCAATGCACGGACAGCCTGAAAGCATCTTACCTTCAGGAAAATCTTCGTCTTGCCAATCTGCCAATCATCATCTTTCCCCAGCACCGCTTCAGCAATTCGCTGACACGTTCCACGCAGGTCGCCCTAGGGGAAATGGGGCAGCGGGACATAGCAGCCTACGGCTCACATGAACACCAGCCGCCCCTACCAGCTATAAACACGGGGCAGAGTCTGATCTCATTTCCACCTGTTTTACACTGGTGTAATCTAGTGACATTAATGAGGCTCCTCCTCATTTGCATGCTTCCCTCTCCTGGCTGGCCTAGAAGCAGTGACTGAAGATGACGATTCATTCTAGTCTCAATCCCCAATCCATGACAGTGGCTGTCACTGCTGACTAGCGTATATACAGTAGATGTGCAGTGATGGAGCAACACAGCGGGCAGCACCGTGGCTTGGAGAGTCCTGGGCTGTGGTGGGAGAGGGAGGAGGCACACCGCCTCAGTGGCAGGGTCAGAGAGTAACACCTACAGAGGCCTGTGGGGAGCATAGGGAGAGGTCCTGCTCGCTACACCTGTTGAGTTGATGTAGCCAGCACTTCCCCAGTGCAGCCATGCCAGGGCATGTGAGGGGCAGGCCATGCCCAAAAAGGCCCCATCCCTGGGCTGGCTCGTTGTATCAGCTGTGCTCCCCAGCCATCCCTCCGTGGGCTCCCTCTGGTCCCTGCGAATGTGGTGCCTGCTTGTTTCAGGCAGTACAGGCTCATCCAGTTATTTTAACTGTTACTGGGGCTTCTGAGCTCAGCTGAATCATAGTCTCACAGACGCCTCATCCTATCTAAGGCGCTTAGATGGCCCCCGTTAACATAGTAACTGAGGGCCTCACAGTCTCTCATGTGTGTATCCCCACAACCCCTCTGTACGACATGGAAGTGCGAGCCCCATTTTACAGCTGGAGAACTGAGGCCCAGGGACTAAGGGCCTGATTTTTAAAAGCACTTAGGGGCCTAACTCCCATTTAAATCAACAGGAATTAAGCACTTAAATACCTTTGAAAATCTGGTCCTAAGCCACTTGCCCAAGGTCACACAGGAAGTTTGTGGCAGAGCAGGGAACTGAACCCAGGTCTCTGGCTAGCACTCTAACCACTGGGTCTTCCTTCCTCTTGACTTTCTCCAGGGCATTAGCACAATGTTTTTTGATAAAAATCCAAGTCACTGCTTAAACCTGTACCTGCTTGTACGCCGGCTTCACCCCGGGCATGAGGACACGATACCTGTCCACAAACTCCACGAAGCTGTAGCGGATGGGATAGCCGGCCCTGCGGATCCGGATGGTCTCCATCATCCCTGAGTACCTCAGCTGGCGAACACACAGCTCCCGATCAAACAACTGGGGAGGGGGAAAATCAGACTGGAACACCAGGGGCTCTTTTGGCTCTGATTTCAAACCTCGCTGGCCTGTGGACTGGCTTAAGCCGTACCATCCAGCCTGAATGTGGGGAACAATCCGAAGTCTTGTGGGGGAAACAAATACAACATCTTCTCCATAGAAACTTTAAGGATTGCCGCAATGGAAGGCCTGAGGCGCAGAGCACATTTGTCTCCGTCCCTTTCTTTAACTCACACTTGCACAATGGGATCAAGAAAGGACCCATAGCGTGCTGCAGGGAACTGGAAGGGAACAGGGAAGGCTGTGTGTTAGTGTTCCCGCTAAATCCCTTCCCTTGAAGCAGAAAACAAAACTGCTTTGGTAAATGGCGTCGCTTGCAGGGCCATGGTGTTGGTGCGCATTAGGGATAGTGGAATTCAAACTGTGTTTGGGGCCATTCTTATTAATGAACAACGACAATAAGGGCTTGTCTACACTGGCAAGTTTCTGCGCAGGAAAGCAGCTTTGTGCGCTCAAACAGCAGATGTGTGCGCACGGCCAAGCCACTTGGTGCGCGGGAACTCCTCAGTTGCAGCGCTGCAAAAAACCCACCTCGACGAGCGTCGTAAGGCTATTTGTGCAGAGGCCCCAGCGCTCTATTGCCAGTGTAGACACTTGATTGCTTTCTGTGCTCTAATTGGCCTCCGGAGCTGTCCCATAATGCCTCGAGTGACCGCTCTGCACACTGATTTGAACTTGACTGCCCTGGAGACATGCGCCCCTCCCCTTTCAAAGCACCTGACAGCCCTTGGGTGCTGTGCTGATCTGCTCCGGGACACAAAGCAAACCATTAATGTGGAATGCTCATGCTGTTGAACACAGAAGCAGAGATGTGTGTGTGTGTGTGTCTCAGCCCAGGGAGGGAGACGGGGGCTGATGTCGGGGTTTCCCCCTCCCCCTGCCTCAGGACTGGTTGCTTCGTGCCGCTGTCTGAACTTACAAGACAGCATGCTGACACACTTTCTGTCCCTCAAAACACACTGTGTCTCTCCACTCCTCCATGCACACACACACACTCCCTGTCACACACTCCCTCCCCCCCACCCACTCGACTTCCATTGAAAAGCAGCTGGCAATGTAGTAGGATGCCCATGGAACAATGGGATTGGGAAACCTGCATCATGTGGGGCTGTGCCTGCCCCACGAGGCACTGCAAACCCTTCCCCAAAGCACCCTGCGTTCAGTTGCACAGTGGGATAGCTACCACAATGCACTGCTGTCTTTGCCCTTGCAAGAGCTGCTAATGTAGATGCGCTCCAGTGTCACAAGGAGCACAGTGTGGACACGCAACAGCAGTTTAATTCCAGCGTTTTAATGAAAGTGGTATAATTTGTGGCACAGAAACTTGCCAGTGTAGACATACCCTTAGAGTAATAAAATTAAGTCCTGACTGCACGTTTGGACATTACAGATACCTTGGATCTATATTTGGTATCACTATGGCCCCCATCACACACAGTATCTGAGCATCTCAGTCTTTCATGTATTTATCTGCATAACACCCGGGGGAGATAGAAAAGTATCATTTTACTGAATAGGGGCACTGAGGCATAGGGAAGGAAGGTGACTGGCCCCAGATCACACAGGAAGTTTGGGGCCGAGTGGGGAATTGAACTTAGGTCTCCCAAATCAGTGCCGAAGCCATAAGCAGGGGACCCCAGTCACTATAAAAGGTGTATGGGGCTAAGTCTATATTGGTACATGCGTTACACAGATTATTCAAGTACTAAACGAAGGCACTGGAGTGTGAGCTGCACATACACTACATTCCCAGTTTCCTTGTCGGTGGGATCCTGCCACTGAGTTCCAAGAGGCGCATGTGTGTGTATGGGGTTCCCCCCTTTCCCGTTCCTGTGCGGCGAACATATGTTCTGGGTCTGTTGTTGTGGGAGGTCATGGAAGCTCCTTCACTGGAGGTTTTCAAAAGGAGGCTGGAAAGCCATCTGTCTTGGATGGTTTAGCCACAACAAATCCTGCATCTTGGCAGGGGGTTAGACTAGATGACCTTGGTGGTCCCTTCTCACCCTAGGATTCCAAGATTCTATGTCCTTGCCAAGCCTCCAGCTCTCCTTCCAGAGTGGGTGTGCAAGAGATGGAGGAGGCAGCATGAGGAGATGGTGGCCAGAGGTTCTGGGAAGCAGGGGAGCTGGGTCTGGAGGAGCCTCAAGAGGAGATGTGAACCCTGCTCCAAGTCGTGCTGGTTGCTGGCAGCTTCAGTCGCTGCTTCTTCCCCATCTCCAAGGCCCAGCCCTGGGCGAGAGAGAGCACCCGGGACCTCTTCCTCCCTCCCACTGGAGAGACCAGGACCGTGAATTCGTAGTCATGTCTACAGCCAAGAGGGGAGCCTAGGCTCCCTGCTCTTCCTGTTTCATTGCGCCTCTACCCAAACCACTGAGCCATCCTTCCACTCACGGAGTAGAAGAAAGTACTTGCCCTGAAGAGCTTAAACTCTGACAGACAGACATGGGCCAGGGCAAAAACAAACTGTGAGATCCGGAGAAGGAGCTAACTCAAAAATGCTTCTGCCATGTGGCTGTGCCTGGCCTGGCTCAGCGACCGCACAGTTCTGATTTAATGTGGTTGATAGTTTCAAAATGGCCTGGCCGACCTGTGTAATGCAGCCTTCCCAAAGGGCGGCTGTTAAACCTCTCTACACACCAACGAGCCCTGAGACAACCCCATCAGGCAAGGTACAGGCAGATAAACCAAAGTATAGAGATGTTAAAGACCTGTCCACTGTTGGCTCAGCGAATCAGCACAAAAGATGAGAACAGGACCCAGGAATCCTGGTTCCCCGGCTCAATCCCCACAAGCACGCTGCCCCAGATTGGCGTTACCAGCCTACACAAGTGTTCAGCTTCCAATGTAAAATAAAGGAAGCACAACAACCCTTAATAATGAGCTGAGAAAGGGAAACCCACTACAACGGCCTTCCCAGTCAGCTCTCTCAGGACATCACAGACACACACCTCAGACTTGGAGGGGCAAATCCTGCCCCCTGTTCCATGTGTGTTGGGGGGTCTGACTTACTGGGACCAGTTCAGGCCTGCTGGAGAGGAGGGGGCAGGATGCTGCTGGGTCCCTGCACAGGTCTCTACACCCTGAGCACCTCAGAGCTGCGCTCTGTGAGGGATCATGTGGGGGTTAGTCATTATTATTCAAGTATTCCAGTAGTGCTCAGAGGCCCCAGGCAGATCAGGGCCCCATTGTGCTAGGTGCTGTACAAATATCCTGGCCCCAAATAACTTACAGTCTTAGTATAAGGTGTAACAGGCAGGTGAAAGCCAAGTTGGGACTAGAAGTAAAGATGAAATGACAATAATACAAGCAGGCTTGGTCTCAGCCCACCCCCCACCTCACCACTATGTGCTAGCACTGCTCAAGGTAGGCATCCTGGATTGGAGACAGGAGAGATGCAGAGGGAGAGTGGGGGACTCTCTGGTCATTTCTCCTCAAGGAGCGGATGGGTCGGAGCCCTGAGGCCGCAGTAGCAGCCTTGATGCCATTCTCTTATGGCAATTTGGCCCTGTCATTTGGGAAGCCAAAAGGGAAGAAAATCCTTCCCTAATTAACAAAGCAGGAGTTTTAGATTACAGAACGGCCCGTGTCTCAAACCTTCCGCTGTTGGAGAGCCTGTGGGGAGTGCCCTAATAATAATTCCTCTTCATAAAGGGCCAGATTCTGCCACCCTTGCTAATACTGAGTAGTAACCATCAGCCTCTTGCAGACTCAGGGGCAACTCACGGTGAACAAAGGGTGGCAGAATCTGGCCCTTACACCTGACTCAGAGCCCAGTGGAGCCAATAGAAAGATTCCCACGGACTCCAACAGTCTTAGGATCAAGCCCGGGGCAGGGCTGCTGGCCTCTCTCCCCAGTCCAGGCAGGACTAACACTACTCCAGAGATGCTTTCAGGCCCTTCCCCCAGGGCATGGTTTATTCATTCAAATAAACACACAAAGTAACGAAAAACAAGGCCATTCCCCTGACCAATACAAGCTGCAGGGGCCCAGAGGCCTCTCACTCTGTACCCCTTTCTCTGCTCCAGACCCAGGAGCAAACCTCCCCCTCCTGCAACTCCCCCGAACTGAGCTCTCTCAGAACTTTACAGGCAACACCAGACCCCTGCCTAGCTGGGTCTGCTAACTGAACAAGGCTGGCCGGCCCCAGACGCTTAAAGGGGCAAACCACCCTGTTACACCCTGATTCAGGAATGTACGTGTGTGTGTGTGTGTGTGTGTGTGTGTGTGTGTGTGTGTGTGTGTGTAACTGAGCTCACAAACAGTCCTCTTGATGTTGATGGGGCTACTCACACGCTGAAAGTTATGCATGTGCTTACATACCTTCCTGAATTGGGCATTAAGTGGGCTCCTACATTACACAGACTGCTGCCAATTTATGGATATTCTTTTTTTCCCTCCCACAATCTGTTCATTAATCACATTTGTTTCTTCCACACTACTTACAACAACACACAACTATTCAGAAACAACAGTGCGGGAGCAAGGGAAAGACACAACTGGGTGAAAACAAAGTCATTTTCCAAGGTAAGTTTCACGGGGAAGCAAAACATTCCACAAAGTTACGGACAAAAGTTTGAAAATCATGTAAAATAACAAATGACCAGGACTTTCCACTGGCCTTTCACTTCCTGCTATCCCATTTCCTATCATTATCCGCACACTTTCCTTTATATCCTGGGACAGAAAATTAACTCACAGAAAATGTTTTTCTTTCACAACCTTCCTGCACAGCCCTAGGTTCCATGATCTGTTTTTTGGTTCTGTATTTTTAAACTCATTCCAAAAATAAATGTTCCCATTTTAGTATGAAACCACATTATACATCTTACAAAACTGCAGCACAGAGCTTAGCATTAACTGTCCAATTTGTGTTTCTCTTTTGGATTAATCTTGCAATCCGCACGTTCATGAATAGTTTCACTGACACCCCTGTGGCTACTGGTGTGAGTCGGGGACAACTGCTTTGTGGGCTGCAAGATCTGGTCCTTACAGAGCAGTTAAATAGATGCAGAATTCCAAACCCAGATCATTCTAAAACTCAGGGGAGTTCAAATCTGGGGTTTTGGAACAATTTGCTAAACTTGCATCTGGATCCAGGTTCTGCGTTTCAACACACTCCAAGTTCTGGGGTGACATGGTTTTGATTTGGGCTCATCTCTGCTGATAAACGAACACTAGTATTATGTTTTGAGGTTAATATGCAATTAAGTGCACTTATATATATTTTTTAATTTCGGTCTCTCCCACTCACACACTAAACAAACACCCAGGACAGAACAAACTGCTCATAGAGAGACATCAAAATATTTGTCTGATCGTATTTGTTTTGCCAAACAACAGATCCACACATATATGTTCACTGCAAATATATAGATAAAATTACCAAACTGAAGTTTATAATTTTAGAATTTCTGTGCCATTTTGCCCCGGTAACAATCAGAGTTATATTCTACCCATAGCTACTAAATCTGGACAGAGATGTAACAGACAGCAATTGAAATGAGAAATAAATAAGAGAACCTCTTTTCAAGTATTATAAGTAATGATTAGTGACCAATAGAGATTTTTAGTAAGGTTAGGGTCCAACCCTGCAAAGTGTGGAATTGGGGATGTTCAGCACACAGCCTGAGGAGCTCAATGCTTCACAGTCCTTGCACACCCAAAACTCCTAGGGACTTCAGTGGGAACTATGAGTGTGCAAAGAATGCAGGATCAGACCCTAAAAAGTTTACTTTATCAGGGGATATGTATACGTGTTCTCTTCCCTTTCATCTGGTAACTGCAATTTGTCCCCAAAGTACTAATGAATTTTAAATAGTCATAACAAATCCAAATAAACAGATCATCGTTTTACTACGTATTAGTAATTTTAAATGGCTGAGTACTTCTTTCCTTTGACTTTCAGCTGCTAGGGCAATCGGCTTGGTGAAAATGCACATTCTAACTGCCTGCCAAAGGAGATGGATTAATGGGCTGTTATATGTTCATTAGATTGAAAACATTAAAGCTGGAACGGGCCTCTTCATCTCATCCCTGCATCTCCTGGGAAATCGCAGCTGAAAACATGGCTAACCTCTCACCTGTGCCTCTCAGTATCTCTAACATCTGTTCTTTTAACTGTATTTATGGACACAATCCAGCAAGCCTGACTCACATGAAAAATGTCTATAGAAATGATCTCCTTCTGTAGGTTATTAGGTTGATTGCTTTAGAATCCTATTTTATTTCTGTAGAACTTTCTCAGATGTTGCTCTAACAAGGGGTGAAACTACAAATGTTCTATTGAAATCAAACAGGATTCCAAAGCAATCAACCTACAAACCTACAGAAGGAGATGATTTCTGCAGGATTCTTAAACCTGCCCATAGAACTGAACAGAGAATTGTAACCCTGCTCCCGAATTCTATAGCTTCATTCAAACATTCTATAAGAAGACCACCATTCTCTATGGAAATCTATAGGGCTTTTCCTAAAGGGGAGAGGCTCCAGCATGGGTCTCTAAGGATTACACAGCTGAGGAAGGGGGTGCCGGGACGAGGCACTCTCTTTGTAAAACATTTTGGGGGACAGTTTGCAGAAAATGCTTTACAAAGAAAGGTCCCGATCCTGCAAACCCTTCTTCAATGGGACTAGTTCCCATTGACATCAATGGGGCTGCAGGCATGAGTCAGGAGTGCAGGTTAGGTTTCTAGACAGACAGATGGACCTCGATGGAAGTTTCGCCATCAACATCAATGGGTCCAGGGCTTTACCCGTATTGCGTCCAGATGTAAACGCTGCCTCTATAAGGACACTCAAAACACACCACAAAGAGGGCGAACCAGCACTTACCATGGGCTTCTTATATTCATTAGGTTTGATGCAGCGGACGAAGAAGGGCTGGCACCCGCTGAGGGTTCTCATCAACAGCTCAAGAGATCGCTTGAACTGGCTGCTGAGTGTCGGTGAGCGCTTCCTTGTCTCTGCTCCCTGGAAGAGAGTGGAACCACAACATATCTGTCTCAGGAAATGAAAGGATAACAGAGCTTTTCCCCTCTAGCCAAGTCACCGGGAACCTCCTCCCTAGCTGGAGCGGGGGCGGGTGTGTGTGTGTGTGTGTGTCAAACGTGGTGCAGGGATAGCGTTCAGACTTACTGGCTGAGGAAGCAAAGGGGAGAACTGAAATATCATCTGTTTCTGGAAACTACATGGAGATTTTTCCCCATGAGGCTTTCGGATTCATAGTTTGCTATGAGTTGGGCCAGCTCCTTAGCTGGTGGAAGTCAGCACAGCTCTATTTACACCAGTGGAGGATCTGGCCCAATTGTGCGTATTTCCATCTCCCTGCTCCAGACAGTACATATGGCATGAGACCATGCAGTCAGCCAAAGGTGCCTTACATAATGCATGCCTAGCAAGGACTAGAGGAAATCCCTGAGTGTGCAGGAATTACCTCCGGGCAGAGGAACCCAGGAGCTTCATAGTAAAGTAAAGGCCATAATTTTTATTTGTCATGGACCTGCTTGATGCTCCAAACAAGGATCTGCACTGGCTTGTTGCATCGTTGAGATGTTATACAGGAAGTCAGACTAGATCTAACCATCCCTCCTGGCCTTAAAACCGATCAGTCTATAAAGTCTGTGAATAGAGACTTGGACCACAAGGGGGAGTGAGGTGTCTCAGCCCTACACTCTGGGTGGGCTATGTGGACCTTGGGTCTAGGCACACAGATGGGAAGTGGCTCTTGCCCTATCAGATGCACCGGGCAGCACAGCTGACTCATTGCCAGGGGTATTGTAATTTGCCGATAGTGTCATGCAAGACTCCGGTGATCCTTACTGAGTTTTGGATCTTCAGGCCCATAGGGACACAATCAAGCCCTTAAATGGCACCAAGGCATTTTCACGGAAGATTTTTGAACTTAGATTTGTTGACTTTCAGGGGATGCTGGCAAGGGCTGTCTATTTTCTCCAGCTTCCATTAAGTGGATTCATCAAACGCATCTTCTCTGTGTTTAGAAGAGGATATTAACTGGACTGATGGGGGGGACAACTTAATCTGGGGTGAGTTAGGGTGATTTTGTGGATGTCCATTCAATTTCTATTTTCTGGGTAGGTTTTAAAAAATCCGTTCAAGGCTTAGAGCTCTAGCTAAGTGTACATTACATTTCCATCCGCTAGCCACTTCTCCCTAGCTGGTGAAAACTATGAACAGTGTAGGTCTTGAAAGCCTTGTCAGATTAAGCCCCAGGAAAGTGCAGCAGAATTTAGTTTATCTGAGTCCTTTTTATCAAATTATCCGTGCTTGGGTTACGTCCTACAATATGCACCAATTACACTGATAAATCATAGCAATAAATCGTGTGTCCCTTGTCTTATTCAGTTCTATGGGGTTCAACTATACATCAAAAGCTATCTAGATGTTTAAAGAACGCTTATGGAAGATGTAGGTAACACCAGAGGACTCGGTTGAGTTGGGCACCAGACTGTAACTCCATGGGACATGGACATCCCACTAGATAATCAGTCCTGGGAGAATTCCAGAGGATTAGGTGGGAGGTCCCACAAAGAAAGGATTTTGCCATGCCTTTTCCAAAGGCCTTGCGTTCTTTACTGGCTGATGAGCAGGGGCTGCAGACAAAAAGTGGCCCCACTATCATGGGCAATATTTGCCAAATGTTATGTATTTTTCTCAGTTGCTAAAAGTGCCCATCACCAAAGTCTCTGGGCACTGCGCTAAACATACAAGCAGCACCTTGCTGGAGGACATCAACATTGAAGACTTTAACCCCGCTGGAAAACTCTCAGGAATTTTGAACAGCTCTGGCCATAGGCAATTGTACAATGAAGCCCAATCAACAAAACAGAAAGTCATCATGGAATTCCAAAAGGGAAAGTGAACAGTTCAAATCCAGCTCATGCACACACCAGAAAAACCCAGCAACGCCAGAACAGGAGAGTTTAGTGCGGCAACCGTTAGCTATCCCAGCAAACCTTCACACAGGGATACATTGCTAACATATGTAATTTATATCAACAGACACAGACCCGGACCCCTGCGAGTACTGTGGAGTTGGTGATAAATACCCTGTTAGCAGAGTCTGGTTTGAGGAGGACAGGTTGTGTCAGCGATAATACTGCTCGGATAGCAGGAGGGCAGTGGGATGGGGCTGCTTTAGATCAACAGCACCACGCAGCTTTGCTAATTCAGTGTAAGTGGCCACCTCCAGTGCAGCACGGCGGGCTGGCTGCTGGAGGGGTTAGAAGCAGATAGAGAGGCAGAAACCAGGCTTAGCAAATTCCCATTTTGGAAGTGAATGTAGGTGTCCTTTCCCAGCACAACGATCTGGGCCTGACCGGGAGGCCCTTGTTCGGCCCTGCTAGGGCGGAGGGGTCATCAGAAGCCTTCCAAGGCCTCCTAAAACAAGGAACACGAGGACTGTTTGCTGCTGGGGAGGGGGCCATCCTGCCTCTCTAGATTGCTTCCCAGCTTCTCCTCAGCATCCGCCTCTTCCCACGCATCCTGCCGCCAGCAGAGGGGCACGGTGCAGGTTTCACCTCCAGGCCTCAGTGCCTCTTCCAGTGGCATGACTGGGGAGACTGTTCTAACACAAGCTGCCAGAAAGCAACTTAGGTTCCAAACGCTCCAGCCTTTATATCAGTGATTCTCAACCTGCAGCCCACAGGCCGCTTGCAGCCCAATCAGCACAGAGCTGCGGCCCATGTGACATCCTCAGGGCCATACAGGTAGTATTGGATGTGGCCTATTTACAATGGTAAATAGGTTGAGAACCACTGCTCTATATACAGGCAGGGCTTATGTAGCCCACGACTCGCCCAATCAGAGTAGAGCACTCAGCGGCTGCAGGGTCCCCATTAGCACACAACACTTTGCGGCTCACCTCTGTACACAGGCCACTCTGAAAAATGCAGTGTGAGA
The DNA here is from genome assembly GCF_027887155.1 of Malaclemys terrapin pileata. Classification (NCBI taxonomy): domain Eukaryota; kingdom Metazoa; phylum Chordata; order Testudines; family Emydidae; genus Malaclemys; species Malaclemys terrapin. The sequence continues at coordinate 337,628,328 of NC_071505.1, forward strand.
TCCAGGGCCCGGGATCCGCACGAGAAATTAAATTATACACAAAAACCTCAAGCAAGGCTTTGGACCAGACTTCCCTCTCATGCTGGTGTAATTCCACTCACTTCAGTGGTGTTATTCCTTTGTACACCAGTGTCAGTGAGCAGAGAATCAAGCCCTTTTCTTTTATTCCAACTAAGGGGTCAAAAAGAGGAGTAGACAAGCCTTCCAGGAAGACTGGTTAAGGCAGTGACGGTGTCAGTTTCACCTTGAGAGAAAGAAATTCCTTTGCTCCAAAAGCAGCAAACTTCCATGGGTCAGAAGGTATCCCTTGGGGAAAGACCAGCATTCACATAGGTACTTCCTAGCTTTCGCAGTTTTAGCCTGTAAAAGTCTCTGGGGCAGGGACTATCTTTTTACTTGTGTTTGTACAGCACCCAGCACTATATGTGCCCCAATTGGAACTGGGGCTTCTGGACAATGCCATAAATATTGTACCTCAGCAGAAGGCTAGCAGGCCTCCCTAATGGCCAGCCAGGTCAGAAGTTTGATTTGGCTCTCAAACTAGGCTGGCCTAAAGTGAATAATTTCTCCACTTTGAAAAAAAAAACAAGGAGACTCAGATGACGTATGTGGGAGATATGGATACAGAAGGGAGACACGGGAAGGCATGCGTTCCACACAGCACTCAGACACGCTTCAGATACACTTCCTTCCACCACCTCAGATCAGCCTGCGTTCTACAGCCAGAAAACTGCATGCTGCCGTACGCAGTAACCCAGCGCGGGATACAAATCAGCACTGACTCCGCTGGCGGGACACAACACAGGCTTCTGCCCAGTGCTGGCCACTGCATCCCGCCGTGGTGTGGGGTGGTCACCCACTCCTGCCTGGGACGGGCTAAAGCCAGCCCTGCAGAGGGCTGGGGCTGTGTAAAGGAGCAAAACCCCGGCTGATTGGGGAAGTGGCTGCAGCTGGGGCCACGCCCTAAACTGAGCGACTCAGCCTTATAAGAAGGCCAGGGCAGCCAGACGCTGAGGAGTCCCCCTTTGAGTGGAGGGAGACAGGCAGGGCTGGCTGGCTGCTGGGGAACTCATCTGGGGACCTAGAGTGAGGCAGGGCTGGGTAAAGGCCTTAGGAGCTGGGAAGCCCTAGGCCACCAATTCCCCAGGCTGCAGGGCCCAGTTCTAGGCCCACCTAGGTATTGGGCTTGCAGAGGGGCAGCCTGAGGTTGGGTAAAGGCAGCCGGTCCAAACCCAACCTTGCCTGTGATGAGTGGCTGATACTGCAGTCTGCCCCAGTGAATGGGGGCTAGATGGAGACTGGGCAGTAGCCAAGACTGAGGCAAAGTGGGGATAGTGGGTGGGGGTTCCCCAGGGAGGGGGAGACCCAGAACTGTGGGGGTTCTGCCAGGGGGCAGCACCCCAGGTAAAAGGGCACTGGGGTCCTGGGAGGGACATGGGGCCAGAAGACAGGCAGATCACCAGCCTGCAGAGGGTGCTCTGGAGCAGGAATGAGCTAATTCCTGGAAGTAACCAGCAGGAGGCGCCGCAGAGGTGAGTCCGCTCCTCTACACGCAACAATGGTCAAGGCTGGAGCTAGGGCTGACACTAGCCATTTGGGTGCCCTACGCAGCCCCCCACATGGGGCTGTTTTGGACCCCAGGCCTCTGGGGGGGGGGATCAAAGAGAAAACTGTCCCCCAGTACGAGCCGGTGGAGAGGAGTGGGCTGGGGCCAGGTCGCTCCACTTCCTGCTGCCTGGTGAGTGCAGGGCAGCCAGGCCGACCCCACACTCACGGGGTGGCGGAAAGTGGAGTGACCCGGCCCAAGCCCACTCCGCTCTGGCTCCCAGCCTGGGGGGGCAGGGAGGAACCACCCCCCAGCACTTGGGATGTATTAGGCGAGGTATATCTAGTAGAGATAGGGAGGTCCTGCTTCCGTTGTATAAGGCGCTGGTGAGACCTCATTTGGAGTACTGTGTGCAGTTCTGGTCTCCAATGTTTAAAAAAGATGAACTCAAACTGGAACGGGTGCAGAGAAGGGCGACTAAGATGATCAGAGGAATGGAAAACCTGTCGTATGAAAAGAGATTAGAGGAGCTTGGGTTGTTTAGTCTGACAAAGCTAAGGCTGAGGGGGGATATGATTGCTATCTTTAAATATATCAGAGGGGTTAATACAAGGGAGGGAGAGGAATTATTCCAGTTTAGTACTAATGTGGACACGAGAACGAATGGATACAAACTGGCCGGGGGGAAGTTTAGGCTTGAAATTAGACGAAGGTTTCTGACCATCAGAGGGGTGAAATATTGGAACGGCCTTCCGAGGGAAACGGTGGGGGCGACGGACCTGTCTGGTTTTAAGATTAAGTTGGATAAGTTTATGGAGGGAATGGTTTAATGATAAAACATAGTAGCCAAGGAAAACCAAGCAATGGTACATGAACAGCATAATGGCCAACAAGGGTCAGGCTAGAGACTCTTGCCTATATGCTCGGGGTATTACTGATCGCCATATTTGGGGTCGGGAAGGAATTTTCCTCCAGGGTAGATTGGCTGAGCCTCTGGAGGTTTTTCGCCTTCCTCCGCAGCATGGGGCAGGGATCACTAGCAGGAGGGTCTCAGCCGATTGAAGTCACTAAAACACAGGATTGGGGACTTCAACGGTAGAGTCCAGGGAAGGGTCTTGCGGCCTGCAGCATGCAGGGGGTCAGACCAGATGATCATAATGGTCCCTTCTGACCTTAATGTCTATGAGTCTATGAGCCGGCAGTGCGGCTGGGAGCCAGCGGAGCGGAGCGGGCTGGGGCCGGGTCGCTGCACTTACCGCTGCTGGTGAGTGCGGGGTTGGGCCTGGCTGCAGTCCTCAGGGAACTAGGGGAGTGGTGGCGGGACTGGGACAGGGCTGGGGCGGAGCATGGGCGGGGGCCATGGGGAAGAGGCGGAGCAGGGGCTGGAGCAGCATGCAGCTGCGTAGGGCACCAGGAAATTTGATGCCCCAAATTTCCCAGTGCTCCATGCAGCTGCATACTTTGAGTACGGGTAGGGACGGCCCTCGCTGGAGCACCTGGGCATCATTCCTTAGCACCAGCGAGGACTGTTACTAGCCCATTGCTCTGGCAGACACAGTGCTTTTTGCCTTTACAGCGTTCAAGACATGCAGCGTTCCAGTTGACACCAGACCCATGTCACCAAAGCTCCAAGTGAAGGGAGACACATTGTGAATGAATGCCAAGCCATAGGGTGTGGGTGCAACCTGACAGTCCAGAAACCTGAACTCTCACTGACTTCCCTTGGAGTTCTGGGTGTGCAAGGAGCGCAGTGGCGGGCACTGAATGCCTCGTGGCAACAGTGAAATTCTTCAAAGAGGAAGAGGATCTGCACTCGCAGAACACCGGAGTTAATGAAAACGAAGACAGAGAGACACACGCCATCAGCAACACAAGACACGTGGCAGGTTGAGGTTCCAGACTAGGAAAGAGAGGATTTGTCTATTCCAGGAATGAAAGGAGTTCACTAAATAGGGAAGTATCTACATGGCTATGAGCAGCCGGGGTAACTAAGCAGCGTGTTGAGCTTGTGATTGGGGGGGGGGAAACCATCTTTCGCCTGCTCCCTGAAGCTTGTGAAGGATCCAGGTTTCCAGGAGACAAGGATGTGCACTGAGGGATCATATAGATTCTGTACCATTGTCTTACAGCAGGGGTTGTCAACCTTTTTTCATTTGAGGACCCCCTAAAAAATGTCAAAGGGAAGTGCAGACCCCTTTGGAAATCTCAGACATAGTCTGCGGACCTCCAGGTTGAAAACCATTGTCTCCCCGTATATTTTGCTACATACCTATATCTCTGTAAGTAGTGAGAGAGGGAATCAATGAGGCCCACAGGACAGAGTGCCGAGAACTGGGTTCTGTTCCCAGCTCAGCCACTGAGCTCGTGGGTTCGGCAAGTCATTTCACTGCTCACTATTATGATTAGTCCTAACACAGCACATCGTGCTAGGTGAGATAAGAGACAGACCCTGCCATGAAGCGCTTACAATCCGAATGACCAAACTGAGAAAGGGTGGAAGGAGAAACTGAGTCACGGTGAAGCAAAGTGATTTGTTCAAGAGTACACACAGGTCAGCACCAGAGTCCAGAACAGAATTCAGGTCACCCAAGTCAGTGTCGAGTGCTGTATTCACTAGACCATATTGCTGCTTGGTACCTCAGTTTCCCCATTTGAAATTTGGGGTCAGTGATACTTACCCTTCTTTATTATTAAAAAAATTATTGTGGTACGTCCTTTGGGGTTCCAATCAAGGATCAGGGGCCCATTATGCTAGGTACTGTACAGACATCAAATGAAGAGATGGTCACTGCTCCAAACAGCTTACAATCTTTGAAAAAGCTTTGAGATTGAAGGATGCAGAACGCTACTTAATAGAGCTAAGTATTATTGTCACCCTTGGATCTCTGTTACACAGATCATCAATGTCAGCACAGATTGAAAACATGCTCCCACATGACCATTCCACCGTTTGACTCAGTGCTTAACAATTACTATTTTAATTCATTATTTTTAAAAGATCAAGCTCTTCTGAGCCAGAAGAGAGCAGACACACGGAGGAAGTGGGTAAAACCTGTTTGTCCCGTTGTTTTCCTCAAACTCAAACTGGGCAGCTGCATTTCTAAAACATTTTCCACATTAATTCTCTCCTGTGTTTAGAACCCATCACATTTCAGCCTAGAAGGGATTGTTTGGTGTGTAGTGAAGTTCTAAAACTAGAGATGGGCCCAAATGACACTACAACCCACATGCCCTGGAAGTTAGAGAGCAGAAAGGAAGAAGATTTGGTTTCAAAATCTGGCTGTGAATTTCTTTTTTTAAATCAGGGCCTTTGTTCATAAGCGCCCACAGTGGAATTCCAAATTCAGCCACCCTGGAATGTTGCAGAGCTGGGAGAGGTTAAAATTCAGACCCACATCTGGATCTGAATTTTGCAAGTCAGGCCCATCTCTAATATAACCCTCCTGATATCAGAGGATTGTCGTGGAAATGCTGACACAACCACAATTCTAGCACCACAAATGTTATTCTCTATTATACTATATGCTACACTATAGCCAGACAAGAAGCAGGGAAGGATTGGAAAGCTATCGGAACCAGAGCGAAGTCTAAAAGTTAGTTTGGAAAGATCTCTGTAAGGTTTAGAGCTCCAGTTTGGATAAGCACCCAAAAGTTTAATACTTACGGTATCTGATCCTCTGGGGTCAGTTTGAGCTACCCTTAGAATAAGCCCGCTTGTGAGAATAGCCGTACTTCCAACTGAGCCGCCAATACAATCAAACAGCCCCCCTCTTTTCCCAAATGAAACTCTGAAGGGCTGAGTTGTGTGAAAATGGAACTGGCCCAGATCTTCAATTGGCGCAAATCAGTGTCGTTCCACTGAAGTCAACAAAGCTACACTGATTTAGGACAGACTAAGATCTAGCCTACCAAGTTCAATTAAAATTAACCATAATTATTCCAGTCTCAAAAAAGGTTTTGGTTTAAAGACCAAGAGTGTGGGCTAGTTATGACTTTATCCAAACTGGATTTCCATCATCCCTGGGTCCTCTGCAGAACCTCAGCGTTCCTGGGTTGAATCTAGCAAATACACACAATGGCTCATATTTCTGTATCTACGGAACAAACCCTAAGCAGATTCTGTGAACAAGATGGACAGCTGTAACAGGTTCATCCCAAACAACACAGGGGTAGCAGTGAACCAGCAAGAGCATAGTATTTATCAAAGAGAAGTGAACATTCAAAGAGGAACTCAAGTATTTATTTTACCTTTGGAGTGGGTGCTGGTGACTGGCCAAAAGTACTGGATGCATAGCCACAGAGAAACTACAAGAAGCAAAGGTAAAAAAGAGAGACAGAGAATAGAAAAAAGGTGAAAAGAAGGAATAACTAAGAGGGGAGTTCTGAGTTTTCTGTCAGTCCTTGTGATTCGGCACCACTCTCGCCTCACAGAATAATGCGATAATTCTCAGGACCGTGTCTATTTCTATCCTCTCTCCTTCCACTTATCTAAGCACTGGCCTCCTCACCACTTTCTCACTACTGTTGGTGAAAGGGCATTTGCCCCGCAGCTCCTGCCACCTGGAACAACCTTCCTGCCTCTCTCCGTATCATTTATTCTCCATCCCTTTTCAAACCCCGCTAAGAAACACATCTGCTCTCCTTCAGCCAGAATGTTTAATATAGAGCTTGTGTTACTGCTGATGGCCACTCTACCTTCCTTCCATGGGTGATGCCTTCCTTCACCAGGAGCGCCTCCATCGACTGAAGAGGGGCAGTGTGGGGGACTGAGAGCCAGGACTCTCAGCTCCGCGCAGCTGCCTGCTGGGAGCCCAGCTACCCCCCGGGAGCCCAGCTGCCCCCCAGGCTCTCGCCTCCCCGTTCCCTGCTGGGAGTGGGGGACAGCCTCCCGGGCGTCTCAGCTCCCTGAGCAAGAAGCCAGGGGTAGCCAGGCTCTAGCAGCCCAGTTTTCTTACCAAGAAAGCCAACAGCCGATGTAAGTAACATAGTGTCTGCACAGACTCTGCGTTGCCCTAAATACACCGATATAAGCCTCACTTAGTTAGCACCCACTTAGCATCCAGGCCCACCCAAATTGCTCCTCTGACCCTGCTCCCTGGCAGGAGCACTGAGCGGGACAAGCCCCCACTCCTGGACCCCACTCCCCGGCAGGAGCGCCAGGTGGGCGGGCGGAGGGGGGCAAGCCCCCACTCCCAGACCCCACTTCCCGGTAGGAGCACCAGGCGGAGGGATGAGGCAAGCCCCCGCACCCCAGCCACATTTCCCCAGCAGGAGTGTGGGGGGGATGCTCTCTTGTCCTGGCTCAGGGTCCCACAAAACCGTAATCCCCCTGTCATTGCTGCCCACCTGAAAGCCAGGGCCCACCCAGTTTTCCTGTTCTAGCTAGGCCACTGAGCTGGAGTTCTGATGTCGGTGTAGTAGGGCACTTACGGCGGTGGGACAAGGCTGTAGCGTGTACACTGACATACTTAGGTCGACGTAAGCTGCCTTATGTCGACCTAACTGCATAGTGTAGACCAGGCCTATGAGTCTAAGTGCTTTGGTGTACAGACTGCAACCCTGGGAGGTACTCCACATCCCCAACTCCGACTGAACCCAACGCCTTGCAGGACTGAGCTGTTTGAAAGACACTGTACAAAGAAAGTCCCCGATTCTGCAAACACACGCGAATAACTTTACGCAACTGGATACTCGTGGGCATAAAGCTACTCACAGGCATTAACACTTGGTGGATTAGGGCTTAAAGTTGCACAGTGTTATAGCAATACTCAGTTTGCAGCATCAAAAGTTCCCTATGCACTGAGATTAGGTTGATCAAACGTCATGCCTCCAGGCGGCGTCATGGGTTCCATCTGTGAACCGCTTTGTACTATTGGTTGGATACATTTGGCTGGGTACATAATTTATCTAGCTCCCTCTAAAGCATCAAAAATGGGTCACTGCTGGATACAGGATGCTAGATTTGATTGACCGGTGGCTTGATCTGTTATGGCAGCTCCTGTATGAGTCTCTTCTGGAAGGTACATTCAGAGATAGTCTCACCAACGCTCAGCACCGGGGGCCAAGCAATACAAGAAGGAAATCCTAGGCCAAATCAGCCATGCCTTAATCCTTTGTGCACAACTCTGCTGCTTGCAAAAACCTACGTTTACTGAAAGAAACCACCAAAAACAGTTCAAACCATTAAAAAAATGAATCTCTTTGCAGTTTTGTTGCATGATATTTTTAAGGTAAAAAGCTGGATTTGGGTATCGGAGGCTTCTTCCCAAACTATGTTAAGGAGGGCCACTTTAGGTGGGCTGCAATCGGGGGGGCATGTGGGATCATGTGCCACCCCAGATTTGCTGCTTGGCTTGTACTGAGCATGCTCACACAGACCGAGCATGTTCAGTAACACTGCTGAGGCCGGCTGCCCTCACAATGCCCCCCAACTATCGGCAGGCAGGGGTCGTCTCTGGCGGTAATGCAACAATTTCTCCTCTTCCAGTCCCATATCGGACAGGTGTTTTCAAATCTCGTAGAGTATGTCTACATCACAAATTAAGGTGCAATTGGAGCTCAGCTGGGCATACCTGTGCTTGCTCTGATCTCATTAGCATGGGTAACAATAGCAGAGAACCTTGGCCCAGACTAGCACCCTGGGTACGTGCTCAGGGTATCTGGTAGGCTTCTATTCTAGCCTCCACGGAAGCCCATACCCCATATCTACATTATTTTTGCTCCCGCTGACCATATTAATGCTAGTGCAGGTCTGCCAACCTGTGCTACCATTACATCTTAATTTGCAGTGCAGGCATACCCTTACTCCAAAAGCGGTGATCATTAAAATACCAGAGAGCAGAGACTGATACCATGGACAGATTCAGAGGAGAGTTACCACCACCACAGAAAGCTAAAACTACCCAAGAAGGGGTTATTTCAAGAAAGAAAATGTGATGCTCTAAAAGTTCTCTGTTCTTACATCTGAGACAACGCCAAGCTTGTGCACTCAGCTCAACTCTGCTGAAATGGATCACCAGTACTTGGTTTAGAATTTGCTGAAGAGTGCGGGCTGGAATTTAGGGGGTGACAGCCAGCTAAATGTGACACTGGAGAAGTCTGGCCAGCCGTGCAAGCCCAAAAGGACCTGTTTTATTGATCCTATGGATTACGAAAGTTTAAATTCATGCTGCCTCCCCACCCCCAACAAACAAGAATCATCTCCAAGGTGAACTGCCGAGCTTTTGAGGATGATTAAAAAAAAAAAAAAAAGAAAGAACAAAAATAAGAAAGGAAAACACAGCAAGGTACTTAAGCATGTGTGTTGCTTTAAGTACACGAGTCATCTCATCGAGGTCTAATCGTGTGCTGAAAGTCAGACATTTACTTCAGCACCTAACTGAATCGGGGCCTATATTCTTGATGCTGCTCCCCGGAAGTCTATGGGAGCTTTGCTGTTGCTTTCAGTGGGAACAGAACTGAGTTGTAAGGGCTAAGGGCAAATCCTTCAGAACTGCCTAGATGACTTAGGAGCCTCAATTCCATTTTCAAAAGTGACCTAGGCGCTTACAGGGAGATCTTTAAAAGTGCCTAAACTTCTTAAGCACCTAATTCCCATAGAGATCAACTGGAGTTAGGCATCTAATCTGTTTAGGTGTCTAAAGATGCAGCTAGGCACCTAGTGGGATTTTCAGAAGGGCCTAGGCACCTAAAATCCATTGAAACCAATGGGAGTTAGGCACCTAGGCGCTGTTGAAAATCCCCACTAGGCACCTATCTGCATCATTTGGCACCTAAATTTTGGTCCTTTAAAAATCTGGTCCTTAGTTGCTCTTGAAAATGTTATCCCTAAATCTTCTGCTGTCCCCAGGATTTGCCCACAAGGAATACACGTGTAGACATCCGATGACAAGGGCTGTACATTTTACATATCAAAAGCCAATAATAATCATAAAAAGCAGTTTTTCCTTTACTTTGGGACGCAGGGTTGTTGAGCTCCCAGTAAAGTCTCTGGGGATTGTAGATACATTTTTTCTTGAGCAAGCTGAGTATCTCACATAGTATTGTTTGAGACATAGTCTATGATCCCATAAGTAAAGCCCGTGTCGTAGCGATGCATACTAACAGGAGTTAAGATTGTGTCTTCAACCTCCACATGAGGAAGTTCCCACTCTTCAGTGCTTCCTCTCACAACCTTAACAACCAACCCATTAGCACTGTGGTTTGTATGGAGTGAATACATTATATGCTCTCCATAGGCCATGTTGTGGGGATGTAAGCTTTATACTTCACCTTTAAGAAAAGCAGATGTGGTAACTTGTCTCTCCGCTTCCATTGTTTGGAGACCCACAATTCTCGCCATCCCCTCCCCCAGTGCTTCCTTGGCTTAATATCTGGCTATGGTGTCATTTCACTACTGCTCTGGATGGTAACTGTTATGGACCTGTCTGTAACCTAAGGCTGGGTCTACACTACCCATCTGAATTGGTGGATAGAAATCGACCTCTCGGGGATCGATTTATCGCGTCCCGTTGGGACGCGACAATTGATCCCCGAATCGACGCTCTTACTCCACCAGCGGAGGTGGGAGTAAGCGCCGTCGACGGGAAGCCGCAGAGGTCAATTTTGCCACCGTCCTCACAGCGGGGTAAGTCGGCTGCGATACGTCAAATTTAGCTACGCTATTCACGTAGCTGAATTTGCGTATCTTAAATCGACTCCCCCCTGTAGTGTAGATGTAGCCTAAGACTTTAACATTCAGAGCAGAGATTTGGTTTTGGTTTTGGCTATCTGGTCTGCTATGCAGCGTTAGCTATCTATACATCTTTCATATTTGTAGAATAAAATAAAATAATTAATACCTATTATGCCAATTGCTGCTTTATCTAGGTGATGAGCTAGATAACAATATTTTATGAATGGTTCTGCTGAGCTGGGACTACTAGAGTGAATGTATCTAGGACCACATGCTAATACTGCGTTAATCTATTACAAAAACAGGTTTGGAGTATGCACACATAGTATCACCTCTGTAGGTTTCCTTGCAAATTCTCCCTCTCCACCCAGGAATCCCCACCACATGAGACTGGACAATTAAGTATCTTCCTAGGCGTGTTACCATAGCCACATCCGCTTGGAAGATTTGCTTGATAAATTTGTTTTTCGAGGAATGGACCAGCTGAATGATGTCTCCATGAAGCGTGTCCCTGTTTTTCTCCAAAAACCCTACAGGAAAAGGAGCAACATGTGTGTTAGGTGGCAGTGTGAAACATGAGCTAAAGTATGTCCTGCAGACAGCTGTTCAGTCATTTTGCAGCCTGATCGTATTGCAGACACTTACGGCTTGATCCAAAGCCTGTTGGAGTCATAGAATCATAGAAGATTAGGGTTGGAAAGACATCAGGAGATCATCTAGTCCAATCTCCTGCTCAAAGCAGGACCAATCCCCAACTAAATCATCCCAGCCAGGACTTTGTCAAGCCGGGCCTTAAAAACCTCTAAGGATGGAGATTCCACGACCTCCCTAGGTAACCCATTCCAGTGCTTCACCACCCTCCTAGTGAAAAAGTGTTTCCTAATATCCAACCTAGACCTCCCCCACTGCAACTTGTGACCATTGCTCCTTGTTCTGTCAATGAATCAATGAGAGTCTCTCTCTTGACTTCAACAAGCTTTGGATTGGGCCCTTAAGGATCATGAAGTGCCAATGAAAATTTGATCCTCAGCTTCCCTTTGTTATTATTATTAATTATAATCATGATTATGGTGGTGCTTAGGGGCCAGCCGAGGATGCGGTCCCATTGTGCTAGGTACACACAGAGGAGTGGACAGTGAAGATGTGATGGTGGCAAACTATGTTAGTGCTATAACTGGGTTTTCGGGTGGGTTTAGTTAGGGAGGGATCAGCTAAACGGAAAGACATTGGAAGAGAGAGAGGTGAGGGGGACAGATCAGGGAAGAAGAGGGAGAGAAGGAAGGAGGAGGGGCAGACATGGTGTGAGGCTGAGTTGAAGAGACTATGAGATTCCTTGTGCATGCATAACTTCGGGTATGTCAACACTGCAAAAAAAAGGTGTGTTCTTCACTCAAGCCCTTTAACTGGGGTTAAAATAGCAGCAAAGACATGGCAACCTGGCATTTCACTCAGGTTAGCAGCTCAAATTCAACCCCAGACTCAGCTATAACCCGAGTTCAGAGCAGAGTTACTGTGTCTTCACTGCTATTTTAACCCGTGTTGGTTAACGGGGGTTAGCTAACCTGGGTTAAGAACACACCCTTTGTACGCTCAGGGCATTTATCTCCACGTGCAAACGACAATTTCCATACACCTCAGCCACTCGCGTTGGCATTAATGGGCAAATTGGGTTCAGGCATGTAACTGTGTCATTCGCATGAACAAATGACAGAGCACAAAAGCCCTGCATCACACAGGACATTTTGAAAATCCAGCCCAAAGTGGTCAGTCAAGAAGCACACTTCTAGCCGTATACGCTACTGCTACTCACTCCGTCCACCCGCTGTACAAATGGGCCTACTCTGAAACGCTTTAGCAAAAACGTTGGAACTCCTGGCCCTCAAACCCGACCTCAGCTATGGTCAGAAGGAAGAGGTTACTTTTATGGATTTTAGTTCTTTAAAAAAATACTTTAAATTTTTGTTTTTTCTGAAAGCAACTGAAGCCTCCTGTGACTCCCATTAGCCCCCTTCCCTCTGCGCTTTCTTTTCCCCATGCCTGGTAAGGGGAAAGGTGCTGAACCAGAAGGTGGCTGGGCTCTGTTTGTGAGTGGGAGCCGCATGGCAGCAGGGAGCTGGAGAGAAGCCCCAGGAGTTGCGCACAGAGCCGTGTGTGGAACAGGCTGCAAGTGCCGGACATCAGAGCTGGGTGCAGGTCCGAGTGGGAATTATGGGGAAGCAGCAACAGCTGGGCAGAGAGTCAGCACAATGGGGCCCCCAGTGAGAGACGCTAACTGAGCCTGGCCTGGAAACCTGTGAGCTCCTGTTTGCTGGAATAGAGACTGGACAGGAGAGGGCATCCAAGGCACTAGACCCGCAGAGCCCTGACCCTCAAGTGGACTGCTGGTGCTGTCCTTGAATTGTTATTGTTTTAGCTTCTGTACCTAGGGTATCTGCAACCTTCCCCTTTCCTGCCAGCCCGTTCCCTTAGCCATGTCTGAGTGGTTACTGGGACCCACCAAGGCTAGTGACTACATGGCCCCTGGCTGCTGAAGCACTTACAGTGCTTGCCTCCGAGTTGCGGTACACCACGCATGCTGCTGGCACCCGGAGGGTTTGGTGTAAGGGGTAGCCACACTAATTACTCTCCAATTTATTTTTATTTATTTATTTGTATTGCAGTAGGGCCTACAAGTGGGATCAGGTCACCCTGGTGCTAGGCACTGGACAGACACCTGCAGACCCTGCCCTGCAAAAAAGCCTGGACGGAGAGGAGGAAAGAGAAATGATCATTCTCACTGCGCGGCATTTAGATGCTTAACTTTCCGCAATAAGGGTGGAAATGCTGGCCAAAGTTCTTTTCTTCTAATCCCAGAAGGTGCCCGAAATCGGTCTTTGCCTGGCATTTTAAACACAGACCCACACACAAAGAAAGGAATTAACGGGAAACAAACCGGGCAGGAATGACAGCACAAATCATTAATATTTCCAGGATACTCCCTTCTCAGTGCTCCCTTGTCATAACAAATGGCATCTACAGAGCTGAGGGTTCTACAATGGAAACCCACCCTGTCTCTCTCCCCCACCCTAACCAAGCAGCTCCCTAAAGCCAGCCCACAGTCACAGATACCTTTGGTTTCATAGTAGACAACACCAGCAAAGTGGTTAATGCCAAACTGGGTTTCATGGTTATTCTTCGGCGGGATGTAGTTGGTGTTTAGCTTGTGCTGGGAATTCAGCTTGTGCAGCATTGTGGTATCTGTACCCTGCATAAGTAAGAAAAAGGCCAATGTTTGTCCCATTAAAATAGTTCTCAAATAATCAGTGTGTTCCTTTTTCATTAGGGCAGTGGGATAAGAGTTTGTTTCAACAAGAGATGCACGGGGAGAAAAAGTGAGACGAGTAATTTAAAATAAAAACAATCTGACCACATCCTTCCCTAACAAGGCTGTTGTACGTACACTCTCACCACCATAAATACGAGTTTGTTTGCAACCGTGACAAATGGTGAAAGAAAACTTGAGACGTCAGTAAAGGCAACAAATACGGAACCTAAACCCCTCTGTGCTTGATCCACAGATAATAAAAGTCTGTTACAGCCCCACCCAGATAGGGTCGGCTCTTTCTCCGAAGCTGTGCTTTTAGCTCTGGTTCCGTCTCTGGTGTGTCAACCAAGAAGGCAGCTGTCACAAATGCACTTGGTAGATATATGATATAGTGCTATATACAGGATGGCTTCCCCACTTTTTATTAAAGTTGCAGTCATGCAATCAGGGAAGAGAAACAATACCATGTGACTGAAGTGACCAATCGCACAATGGTAATACTGAACACACAGATGACAACATATCAGCCCATTGGCTACAATTGGTTCGCATGAAACTTGTGTCGTAATTTTGAAATAGTAAAACTCAGAGTGAATTTAACAACACACAGAGAGGTGAGACTGGTGGAGTGACTAGGATGAATGTTTGGCCCCAAACATACCTTGGGGAACTTACTCTCCTCGTCAATGAGTGATATGATGTTCATGGGTTTGATGGCGATCATGTCCAAGGCATCCTGGTTGTCGGTGAACTCTATGTGCTGCCAGTTAATGTTCTCCAGGTTGTACTCCTCCTGCTCCAGCTTGAAGACATGGCGCACGAAGAACTGCTGCAGGTTCTCATTTGCAAAGTTGATGCAGAGCTGCTCGAAACTGGGGAGATGAGGTTGGCAAAACCAGATTAGATTCACTGTATGCCCCTGATTTCCCCCTAGCTGTTCCTCCCTTCGCTTCCTATCCTCTAGGGGATACTCACAAGCACTTTAGGCCACTCAGTGAGACTGACGCTGGCTGAGTATTAACTCAAAAGGAAGAGCACCAGCTGCTGAGACCCTAGCACCATACATGTTACCTTTGGAGGTCTCCCATCCAGCCTACCCCTGCTTAGCCTGTGAGATCTGGTGAGAGTTCACACTAAGGTGGTTTAACTGCAGGCAGCTGGAGACAGGGTTCTGCAATGCCATCTCAGGATTTGTACCTGTTCACAGTGAAGTTCTCAAAGCCGAAGATATCGAGAAGACCAATGGACCTCCTGACACTCTGTAGTTCGTGGGAGGGAGGCCTGTAAATGGCAGCATTGATCTTCTCCACAATCCACACGAAAAGCCGCCCGTAGATTCCCTGAATCATCAAAGAGACGGAGCTCGGTGAGACATGGCTGTGGTTCACCCTGCTGGCCTGACACCTGTGGTGACATCCCCTCTCCAGTACAAGCCCCACAAACCGGACTTTCCCCCAAAGGACGCATTCCACAGCCAGGTGATTGCTTCAGAGCGGCAGCCATTTAACACAGAACAGGGGGCTAAAAGCTGCAAGTGCCCAGCTTGCAGGCCAGGAACATGCAGCTTGCAGGTTTATATTAAAGACAGCCCAGTGCAAACCCCCCGATCTGAATACACCCAGACTTCGGTGGGCTTGGCTCTGGGTGCAAACTGTGTGCTACAGGTCCATCTCTAGTCTGCGTTGCAAGATGCAATTTCTATCTGAGATCAAATGTTGAAATAGCCATTTATCACTGGCTGCCGGCACTTCTAAACCATCCTCCTGCACTACTATCCACCACATGCAGATCAGTAGAGATGCGACATTGCTATGTAAATAAAGACAGTCCTCCCTCAGTAAGGCCCTGCTTCCTTAAATGGCACAGCAGCAGCCAGCCAGCGTTAACTGGTGCTGCCTCAGCGTTCCTGGGACTGCAGGCCTCAAAGCGGCATTACTTTGTGTCACATAATCCAAGATAGAACTTAGATAATATTTGTACTTCAAGGTCCAAGAGACACAGACAAGGTTTTCATCTTGAGGCCAAAAGACCAAAAACATCAAGACACTTGATCACGGCCTTGGATAGGCCAAGAGACTACTTACACTTGATCTTAGCTCATAGCGATGGGCCTGATCTAAAACCTCAGATCCAAATCCCCACAAACCTGGAGGAAGTTCCCATGTGGACGTGGAGACAGATCTGAACTTTGCAGGTTTGGGGGCATCCTCACTGCACACCAGTCAGGCAATTCAAGGAACTGACCTGCTGTACCTGAGCCAGGCGCTAGGGGGCAGGGTAGGTCTGCGCTTGCCTTCGAGGATCAGGGCACTGTTTGTGTGGTACACCCTATGCTGGGATACAAACAGCATACCTCCTTCGCACCATAACACAAGGCTTCATTGCCCCCGAATCCACGTGGGCTGTGTCCTTTCTGATGCTACTGTAACACCTACACAGACCTCCTCACAGCATAGTATTTCTGTGCTGTCTGTCTTTCTTTAACTTACTGCTACAGATAAGCCTGAAGCATAACATTCAACTCTGGGGACGACTGATGGCACCGGAGCCACTCTGTTTTACACCCGCTAAGGATCTGGCTTTGGGTTTGGGGCTGTTGCACTTCCTTGAAGTTCAGAAGAGCTCAGACTTATTGTGCTGGTTCAACCCATTAAAGACAGACCCCAAGAGCTACATTTGGATGCTGTTTGAGTCCAGATGGACTCAGGTCCAGATTTGAAACCTGAGGTTCTGGCTTAGGCCCATCTCAGCTCACGACATAGCCCTCTATGTGCTCCCCATAACTGGCACTAACACGGAGCCATAGATGGCAAGGCCAGACTGGGCCATTAGATCTAATCCGACCTCCTGCATAACACAGACCAGAGAACCCCACCCAGCGACTGATGCCCCGATTGAGATCAATAACTTCCTAGTGATGGAGAGTCTAAATCAGTTTGAAAACGGGCGGGTGTAAAAAGAAAACACCAGAACGAGCGCACGTTGTGCGTTACCTTGACAAAAGCGTCCCTCACATCCAGCGCCTGCTCCATGCTGAGCGGGGTGGAGACGGTCTCTCCTCTCGTGATTATTGTGCGGCTAGTAAGGCAGTTCATCACATCCTGAGGGTCCACCTGAGCATGGAACAACAACATACAGCTGATTGATACAGAACACAGACAGCTGTTTGGAAAGATGTGGTCTACTGGTCTGATTGCAGGGCTGGGAGCGAAGAACTCCTGAGTTCCAGTCTCAGCTCAGACACTACCTCCACAGTCACTCCCTTGGGTGACTCACTCAACCTTTCTGCCTTGGTTTACCCAGCCACAGCCGGGGGCTAACATCCACTCATTTATGCCACAGAGGCTTTTGCAGGGATGGATTAGTCCATGTTTGTAAAGCCCTTTTAACCTGTGAAGTGCTACTGCACATTAGTGCAAGGTGTAACCGGAATGTGATGAGAGCACCTAGAACAACAAAACCACTTTTCCTGGGGTTTATAGGTCTGATCCTGCAAATACTTATACACCTGAGTAACTTTACAGCACCCTGTAGTCTCAATCTTGCCAGGGGCATGCCCAATCCTTGATGTAAATGAGAGCAGCCTCAGGGCTGCTCTAACCTATGCATCGCACTCTAGGGGCCAGGAGCCCAGTGGTCAGAGCTACAAAAGGTGTGGGCCATTCCAGCAAGTATATGTCACCAGGGGAACCTCCTTATGCCTGGGGTTCTCCCCAGACAGAGGTTTCAATCAGTGTACACCCACTTTATGCTGCCAGAATAGGATAAAGCAGCTGGATCACAAATGGCAATTAGGCTCTCTACGTCCTTCATGAGCAGAGACTGCTTCTACTTCTGTTCGTACAGCACCCTACACAATGAGTCCTGATTAGACCAGGGTCTCTGGGCACTATCATAATATAAGGCATAAGCAATCCCAGGAAGAAACAAACAAGGTAATATGACAGAAGAGCAACTGACCTCCAGTAACGAAGCCGCAGTGATTAACGACGCAGAGCGAACAACCTCGCAGGCATCCAGGTTATCGTACATCCGTGCTGCATGGGGAAAGTCACAGAGAAGACATGTGCAGAAGCTGCCTGTGTGGTCAGTCTCTTTTCATCTAGGTTACAGAGCGCTCCCTGACCCCTTCTGACTGCCACGCGCACCGTACACCCACAGTCAGTCTCAAAGGACGGATTAGATCAGAAGCTTGTAACGTATGGCTCAGCTGGGGACGGTGACGAGGCCAAACTCCTCTTGTAGCTCCCGATGCAGGACCTTGCTGCTACATCCCTTCGCCCTTCTGGGGTGAGGCTCATTTCCTAAGCTGCAATGGTCCCATTCCATGGTGCCCATGCAGAGGGAGGCAAGACCATGATCCCGCCTCCTCCCCACTGCCCAAAAGAGATGGGGGGGGGGGGACTTCAGAAGTGCCTGACCCTTAAGAAAGTGGCTCAGGGTAGGGGAAAGGCACCACCCCTGTCACACCCACATGCTAGCCAGGCACAACAGAGCCTTAAAAAAGGAGAGGAAAGATGGTCTGATAGTCAGCACATTAGCCTTGGGCTTAGTTAAAATCCCTGCTCTGACACAGACTTCCTATTGGCCCTAGGGCAAGTCACTTAGGCCCAGATTTTAAAGGTATTTAGGTGTAGTGGCGGGGCTCAGACTCTCAACGCCTAACTGATTTAGGAGCCTAAATCTCATTGTCAAAAGTGATTTAGGCACTTCAGTGAGTAAATCCCATTGACTGTCAGCGGGGTTTTGGCTCCTAAGTGCCTAAGTCACTTCTGAAAATAAGACAGAGGCATTTTTGAAAGTGTTACCCTTAGTCTCTCTGTGCCTCAGTCCTTCATGTGGCAAATGGGATAACAGCACTGCTCTGCCTCAGAGGGGGTTCTGAGGATCAATACACTAGGTCAGGGTGTCAAACGTACGACCCATAGGCCGGATCCCAGCCAGACGAACAGTTTCATCCGGCCCGCCGACTCTCCAGGGATCGGTGGGCTTGTCTATGCAACCCCAGAGTCCTCACAACAGGGGTGTGATTTGTAGAGTGCACCAGCATGCTTCACTCTAACTGCCCCGTGTAGACCCTGCTAGTGTGCATTGACGTAGTCCTGTTTCAAACAGGACACTAAGGAACATTTAGTGCGTGCCAGCAGGTTCCACCTGGAGGAGATAGAGCACAACACACTGGGGTGCAATCTACAAATTACATGCTCATAGTCCAGACTCCGGCGTCGCAACCCAGCAGGACCTCACGTACAGGTTTAGAACCACATGGTAGCATTTAAGGGGCACTGGAGGGACATACAATAAATGAAAGCAATTGCCAACATGGTTTATATTCATCCAATTCTATTTGAATCACTTCTGCTGAATGTGGCCCATGCCAAATGGTAGGGTATCGGATCAGGCCAGCCATATGGAATGAGTTTGATACCCCTGATTAGAGATTGTAAGGTGGTCAGATACCATTATATTAAGGACCACAGATGTTCCTGGGGTAGGTAGCTAGACAGACTGCTCCAGGTTGATTTTCAGAGGTGCTGAACACTTGCTGCTCCCACTTACATCAAGCATAATTTGGGGAGCTCAGTATGTATGAAATTCAAGGTACACATTCAATTCCACCGGCAAGCTCTTTGGGCAGAGACTCTGTCTTTAGGCAGTGTGGGCTAGTGGGCAGGGCACTAGCCTGGGAGTGAGGAGATCTGGGTTCTCTTCCTGGCTCTGACACTGACCTGCAGGGTGACCTTGGGCAAGTCACTTCCCCTCCCTGTGCCTCAGTTTCCCCATCTGTAAAACAGGGATAATGCTACTGACCTCCTTTGTAATGCACTTTGAGAGCAACAGGTGAAAAATACTAGACAAGAGCTAGGTATTTTGGTTATCTCACTGGCTGTGGCACCTGGACAATGTATCAGCATCCGAGTTAGTTCAGCATTTAAAATAAATAAATATGCAACAATTTTCCACTTACCTTCATACCGCAAATTCCCCATATGCAATATGGCTGCCAGGAGTTTTGAGATCTCCCAGTTCTCAGTGTCGGTGAACATCAGGACTTTCATTGCAGAGCGAATGTTTGCATACTCCTTACTGTCGTCTCTGCCATCACAGGTAGTGCAGTTACCCTGGGAAGGAAGGGCAGTGACACAGTGTGTGCAGTGCATGCAGGAAGCCGCATAGGTACAGAAATCTGTAGCCATATTGTATACTGGGCCCTAGCATTTTCCACACTAAAGTCAATTGAAAAAGAAATCTCATATTATGAGGTAAATCCTCAGTTCTCACTCAGCTAAGTTTCCACTGAAGTCCATGGGCATTTTCTAAGCAATGAATGAATGAAAGCTGACTATGGACCTCTGGAGTTGGCCCTACTGTAAGTATTCTACAAAAGTATTGTCCAAACAGACCTGCAACGACACCACTGCCATCCATCTATCCCTGTGTCTGACTGAGATCAGCATATGAATCATAGAATATCAGGGTTGGAAGGGACTTCAGGAGATCATCTAGTCTAACCCCCTGCTCAAAGCAGGAGCAATCCCATGGCAGATTTTTGCCCCAGATCCCTAAATGGCCCCCTCAAGGATTGAGCTCACAAGCCTGGGTTTAGCAGGCCAATGCTCAAACCACTGAGCTATCCCTCCCCCCGTGGATGGAGAAGAGCTGACCAATGTTAAACCCTAGCAAGATAGTGACAGAAGAAAACATGCCAGAAGTTTGGGACACTTGGCCACAAATGGTCAAGACAGACTGCAGTACAGGAGTCCTCCCCTTCTGGACTCCTCACTGATGCTGGGCTGCAAGGAACACTTTCCACCATCTCCAACTGTTCACCCATGTTGATGATAACTTGATTATACAGGCCTTTGCCACCTCCCACTTGGGTTATGGCAGTGAAATCTACTTGGGCTTGAAAGCACAGCCCTGAGAAATCTCCAGCTAGTGCAGACTGCAGCAGTACACCTCCTCAGAACTCGGATCACTGCATGCTCATCAGCCCTGGTCTCCACTCATGCTAGAACATCACGTCACATTGAAGGTCTCGGCCCTCATTTCCAAATCAACGTTAAATGGTCTGGGCTGAGCATACCTAAAAACAGCACCTCAACCGTCCCACTCCTCAGGAGAAATGGAAGTAGAGACGCCCCGACGTGCAGGAGACAGGACGCCTTCAGCGGCTAATCTAAGGCTGTGGGGCTCACTCCTGTAGGAGCAAAGAGCTACCACAGACCTCTAGGCTGGATCTCAAGTTTGCAACAAATCTCAAAGCTCCCATGTGGGTCCCACACGGTTTCAGGTTAGGGAACATTTCTTGCAGCTCTGCTTGTAACTCCCTTATATACAGAGATAATCAGGAAAAGTCACAAGGCCCAAGCAGTGCTCCCCGAGATCTTGCTCTGCTGGTCTTACCATAGCGAGGTAGTTATAATCAGTGGCTTTCCCAAGACCCAGCTTCTTTTTCTGTTCTGGTGTCATTCCTTTCAGCATACAGTAAAATACATGGTAATTCCGCTCATCCTGGGCCTGGAGCAGAAGAGGAAGGAATCAGTTCTGCTAGGACAGTGAGCCTGCTGATAGCCAAAGAAAGGAAAGACCAATCCACAGCCCTGCCTTTTCTCAACTGCCTCACCTGTCTGCAGACTCGAGATTTCTCCAGCAGGTACTGCTCAATCTTTGCCCCTTCGATGGCTCCCCTCTTGTTGAAATGGATGTCGATGTATTTACCGAATCGGCTGGAGTTGTCATTACGAATCGTCTTCGCGTTTCCAAAAGCTGTGAATAAGCAACACAATACGGCAGAGGTGAGATCTGTACCCAGACTCAGGAAGGAATCTGTTTGGTCTAGGGCAACAAAAACAAGACACAAAATGGAGCAAGGATGGCTCAGGGGATTGGTACCAGGTTGCACAGACTTTCATCTGTGGGTCATAAATCCCAATCCAACCCAGGGCAGAGAAAATGGGGATGTTTATGGGGAACTCCTCCCAGAAGGGGGTTGCATAGGAGACAGTGTGAAGGAAGAGACATTTATCAGCTCAAGACAAGGGGGGTGATCTGAACTAAGTGACGGGTGAGAGAGATTATTTTGGCAGCAGCATTTTGGATAGACTTTAGTGGGATAAGGGTCAAAAGGGGGAGACTGCAAGCGGTGAGGTGGAGGAGGATAAGAACATGAGACTACGATTTGGCCTGTGGGACAGAAAGGAATGGTGGGTCATCCATGGACATGTGCAGCTGCTACACCAACCACCAGAGGGAGCCCGTGTTCAACAAACAATACAAATCAGCACATTATAGAGATTAATTAATTCAGATATTAATTTAAGGAATATAGGCTGCAAACAAAATGCATCCTCCAGATCACAGCAAGATCTATATACATAGAAACCCGAATGGAAAAATCACACTGACCTCAATGTCTGTTTTATTTCTACAACCATGAAAGGCTTTTTCTGAATTTTGGCTACAGATATCCCCATAAAAAGAGCACCTATTAAAATAATTTGTCATATGTCACATTCGAGTGGGAGGTTAGCACCGGGCTCCACCACTTAGTCTATCAAGGGTAACTCCACAGGAGTTCCATCAAGTTCAGTCCTGGGTAGGCCGTTACAATAATGCTCTTTTTTTAACAGTTTCAAGCCTCTACTGTAACTTCGGAAAGATAATTAGTTTAACCCACAAATTAAAGGCCCAATGCTGAATCTCCTAGACAGACAAAACTCCCTTCTAAGTCTTATTACTTCATTCGATCAAGTCTGTTCCCCACTGAAATAAGCCGTTGATCTTGTTATATGCCTGTCCACCAGGGTGCCTAGCACTGCTGGCAGGGCACCTGGCAGTGTTTTAGAATCTCAGTAACAGTGGGCCAGATTCTGGGACCCTTGCTCTGTTTAGTAACGAACTCCTATTGACTCCTTTTGAAGTAAAGTACTATTGAGTAAGGACATTGGAATCTTGCCCAATGTTCTCAATGATGCCTGGGTAAGATTGTGAGTCCGTATTCATGGCAGTGAGCAGTCAACTCACAAAAGTAGTGCCAGACTATTCATGGGAGTCCCTGCTCACCTATGTAAATACGGGGCTGACAATGTGGCCTTCCTTATGGCTTGAATCTTCCTTGAACTCGTTTGTTTTTTCCTCCTGCCTCATTCAGAATTCTGGCTCTCCACATTCATTCCACAGCAGCTTTCTAGAACCAGAAAGCTGTTATTGTAGCTTAAAGTGTTCAAAACTGATCAAAGCACAAGGTGGGATTGCTATGATTGTTTTTTCTACTACAAAGCATTTGGTTCTGAGGCGCTGATCAAATTAAACACAGGCTTATGTTAACCAGGGAGCGAAACCAACGGAAGGTGCTGTACGGAATCGTTACCAAGCAAAACCTTCACAGCTGTTCGCTGAGCAGAGTGTCTACGTCATGATGGTGACAGATGTTAAGAAGAGCACACAGTGCCCATTTCTGCACCAGAAGCAGCACACAGATAACCCCCTTTATTTTTTTTCAAAACTGTACGAATTTTGACTATATTTCATTTAGGAAAATTTTTTGGAAAAAACAACATTTTGAAAATGTTGACCCTTTTGATTTTCTGTTTCTAAACTGCTTTTTGTTTAGATGTTTATTTATTTTATATATTTATTATATATTTTTATATGAACATTTTTTTAAAAGAAAAAAAGGGTTGAAATCAAAACGAAAAGCTGTGAATTTATCAAAACAAAATGTTTTGATTGACCTGAAATGACATTGTCATGGAATTTCAGTTAGTAAAAATTTCAGTGTTTTGGCATTTTGTTCCAACTGGGGAGGAGAAAAATGTTGAAATCTTTTTTTTTTTTTTTTTTCCACAAGATGGAAAATCTATTTTCTGACCAGCTCTAGGGTTGAGCTCTTTTAAAAGTCTGATCCCAGTGGCGGGTGTTGAGCTCATGCATTTCTGGCTCTCACTGTAGATGGGAATGCAGTTTAATTTTAGCAGAAGTGTTTCCCTCCACCCACCATCTTTTCAAGGCTCACCTTCTAAAATGGGGTTTGCCTCCAGCACCTGCTGCTCAATCCAGGAATGCTGCCCGCTGATAGCAGCCAGGAACTGCAGGATCAGTTTAGTGCTCTCCGTCTTCCCTGCACCAGACTCGCCACTGTACAAGTTGAAAGGAATGCACGTGAGTAAATGCCCTGTCTCACCACTGCCAGGGCCCTGGCTCTGCATTCAAACAAACAGGCTGGAAATCTTGAGGCATGTGTTTCTAGTACAGGTGGACTCTACATTTGGATTTCAAACACCCTAAACTTACATGTATTCACAGATTCCTAGATTCCAAGACCAGCGGGGACCATGATGACCTCCTGTCTAATACAGGCCATAGAACACTCCCAACGTAATTCATATTTGGTTCTGGGGATTTTGTATGGCCTATCATGGGGATAGGAATCCACTGCAGGCTTAGGATTCAGATTTGATTTTGGGTCAGGAGCGCCACCCAAAGTTCGATGGGGCCTGTATCTTAAGGTTGGGGTCAGGCCCATGCCCAGTTTGAACACCGTCGATAAGTAAGGCTATGATTCCGTCACAGGTATTTTTAGTAAAAGTCAGGGACAGTAAACAAAAATTCACGGAAGCCTCTGACCTGTTCCCGAGCCGGGGCAAAGAGAGCGCTGCTGAGGCTTGCAGCTGCTCCAGCCCCGTTGCTGCTCCTGTGGCAGGGGCTGACCCAACCCCAGCTGCTGCTCCGGCGGCCCCAGGGCTGGGCTGGCTGCCGGTCAGCTGTTCTGGTGGTCCCTGCTCCGGCAGCCCCTGCTCCGGCGGCCCCTGGACTGACAGCTGCTCCAGCCCTGCCCCAGAAGACATCCCAGAAAGTCAGGGAACTCATGACCTCCGTGACAGAATTATAGCCTTATCGATAAGCAAATTCAGTCCAGCATTATAGCCTTCTGAGAGTGTAAACATCAAGACGACAGAGGAATCAGTTTGGATCAGAGAAACTTGCTTGTGTTCAGAGGACAGCTAGTTGGCCAAGTGAAGCAAGTTCTCTGTCTTGTTTCAAGCTGCTGAACTGCATTAAGAGACAGCTACGAATACACTCTGTACGTCTAAAACATTACACTTCCACGGAAGCCATTTTTATAGATGCCATGGGGCTCTGATGCTATTGCAGACAATCCATTTGAGCGTAATTAGGAGGGGAGGGGATCTGTGGGGAGAAGGAGGGGAGATTGTCTGCCTGACCATCTCTCTATTGAGATCAGGTCCACAAAAAGAGTTTCACAGCACCCGAGGGAGGGCTTGATTCTGCCACTCTAATTCATACTGGGCAGTGTCTTACAGTGCTGGTAGTCCCATGGATTTCAGCCGACCTACTCGGGAGCAAGGTACTGCTCCAAAGCAGGTGCTTCGACAGCTTAGCTATGGAGTAAGTTATGGCTGGAGGCAGGAATTTCTGGGTGTAATTAATTCTATGGCCTGTGTTATGCAGGAGGTCAGACTGGGTGAAGATAATGGGCCTTTGTGGTCTTCAAAGCTATAGATCTCTGCATGTATAGTCACCCTAGGAATAATGGGATGAAAT
Source organism: Malaclemys terrapin pileata (assembly GCF_027887155.1). Lineage (NCBI taxonomy): Eukaryota > Metazoa > Chordata > Testudines > Emydidae > Malaclemys > Malaclemys terrapin. The sequence goes on from NC_071505.1 coordinate 337,653,420, forward strand.
TAAAGAGAAAGTTTAAGGTGGATATCAGAGAAAACATCCTGAGATTCACCTTGATTAGCCTGTGGAATAATTACCAAAGGAAGTGGTAGAAGGCCTATCACTTGGAATGTTAAAAACAAGGCTTGACCGACCCTGCGTTCACAAACCCACCTTATGATGCAACACTGGTCCCTGTTGTTGCGTTGCATGTTGTAGTAGCAATTGTCAGCTATTGCGAAGATGTGGGGGGGCATCTCCCCAATCTTTTTGTTGGTGTACAGCCGTATCTGCTCTGGGGAGTAGATAGGTAACAGCTGGTAGGGGTTCACTGCCACCAATATCGAACCTGTATACGTCTAGAGGAGAAGCACAAAGAGGTTTATCGGGACAAGGCGCCCCACCCGAGCAGCTTTGACACCCAGGAACAAAGGCAAAGGCAAAACAAGACCGGGATTTTCAACAGCCACCGGAAAGGCGCTGCTCATTTCAAAAAGCCATTTACAGGATGAATTCTGGAGTCAAAATGAAGCAAAAGCCCCAACTGTGCAAATCAACACAAACCAACCCAAAACTCCGAGCCAGATTTCAATCACTGTGAAGTTTAAATCTGGGTTTTCAACATGGGACCATCTCTTCAACAAACATGGTCAGAGCCACCAGAGACCCACATCTGTCAGGTGCATTACGAGGGACCACTGCCTGGACTGCCCAAATAATACAGTTGTTTGCAGCGTTGTTGTAGCCCTGTTGTTTAAAATTTGACAAACAGCCCAAATAATAAAGGTATGTCACAGAAAAGGCCTTTGATCCATCTCTACCACAGATCACTCAGGAGCCTGGAGCTGGGCTGTGATATTGGACAGCTACTCCCTGGGGACCTTTGTAACATTCCCACGACCCTCCTTTTGTGATACTCCTTTGGAGATGTCATGGGGGTGGCAGAGGAGGAAGAGAGTGCAAGCAGCCCCTCCCTCTGCACAGTCACGCTGATAGCAGCCTTCATTTGGCAGGAGGTGCTGGGGAAGTCAAACAGGGGGGACATGGTAGCATGGCTGGCAAAGCTAGTGGCCCCAAAAGAGGAGTGTCTGGGGACAAGGATCCCACAGGTTCACTCCCTGTTTGTGCTGGTGACTCCAGGCAACACTGCAGACAGATTGCCGCTCATTAAAGGCTGCCGCTTCTCACCAAGTTCCCCCTTAGTGCCTCGGGAGAGTACAATTACAAGGGCATAATGCCTCTAGACAGGCCTGTTCAAGGTGCATCTTCTTTCTCCCCCCCATGCATCATGGCCCCTTACATGAAACCAGTTATAGGAATTGACCATGATCCAGGTTGAGTATCCTAAGATGAGCGTGAGTGATCGTGCCAAGGTTAACTGTTGGCACCTCAGTGCAGCCTCTCTAACTGAAGGGGCCTACTGCAATTTAAGAAGTGCTGCACTGACTGGCATTCAGAAGGGCAGAATGGTTTCTAACCCTTGGGCAGTACAATCCTTTGCAATCTCTAGCTCTTGTGATTCATTTCTAGAGGGCTTCTCCTAGGGCTTAATGCCTGCTGGCCAAGGAAGCTAATTGGCTGGAGAAGAAAAGGTTACTCGCCTTGTGCAGTAATTGAGGTTCTTCGAGATGTGTGTCCCTATGGGTGCTCCACTCTAGGTGTCTTCGCGTCCCTGCGCCTCAAATCGGAGACTTTTGGTAGCAGTGTCCGTTTGGCCTGCACATGTGCTCTCCCCATCTTGCGCTGTGCTTTGCTGTTATATAGTGCTGTGCAGGCAAACTGCCCTCAGTTCCTTCCCTACCGCAGAGCTCATACGGAAGAACCCCAAAGCAGAGGGGAGGAGGCTGAAGGTATTTTTGGTAGGAATTTGGAATGCGGTCACAATGTGATTTGTCCTTTAATAAAATTTTAAAGGAGGGTATGCCATTAAGGCCCCTCTTTCTCCCACTCTCTGAGCTGACGTGATGGCCACTAGGAATGTGGTTTTCGTAGAGAGGTGTGGAAGTGAGCAAGTGGCCCTAGGGTCAAAGGGTGATCTTATAAGGCAGTTTAAGACAAGATTAAGGTCCCATACTGGTGCGGAGTCTTTGATTGGAGGGTAGAAGTTACCCATACCTTTAAGCAATCTTTTTGTTGTAGGATGAGCAAACACCAAATGATCATCTGTCTTCTGGTGGAAAGTGTTAATGGCTGCGAGATGCACGTTTACTAAGTTTAGAGATAGGCCTGATTTCTTTACGCTTAGGATGCAGTCAAGCACAATCGGTAGCAAAGTGGATGTAGAAGTAATCTGTCTTGCATCACACCAGAGTTGGAATCTCTTCCATTTTTGAATGTATGTGTGACGGGTAGTTATTTTTTCTGCTAGGTAACAGTACTTCCTTCACGTCCTCAAAACAGTTCATTTCTAAGCTCTGGAACCATCAAGGAGCCATGCTTTGAGCCAGAGAACTTGCAGATTTGGGTGATGGATCAAGCCTGCATCTTGAGAAAGAAGATGAGTAACGGGGTGGAAAGTAATTGGTGGACAAGCCACCAGATGAAAAAGGTTCAGAAACCACGTCTGTCTTGGCCAGGTTGGAATTATAAGAATAACTCTGGCCTTTTCTTGCTTTATCTTGAATATCACTTTGGATATTGGTGGAATTGGTGGAAAGGCCCATAAGAGATGTCTGTTCCATCTGAGCAGAAAAGCATTCTGAGAGAACGGTGACCCAGGCCTATTCTGGAGCAGAATTGGGAGCGTTTCTTGTTCTTGGCTGTGGCAAATGGGTCTATCTTTGGAGTTCCCCAATGTATGAATAAGCTGTGAAGGATGGTAGTGTCAACTTCCCATTCATGATCTTTGGAAAATTTTCCACTGAGAATATCCACTGTAGTGTTCTGTATGCCCAGGAGGCAAGTTGTTGAGTTGCCGATCTGCTGATGAATGCACCAGGTCCACTGCCTCGGCACACAGGGAAGGTGATCTTGCTCCTCCCTGGTGGTTTATGTAGGCTATACATGCAATCTTGTCTGTCAAAATCTTTACATGTTTGTCTTTGATCATTGGTGGGAAGTGTGAGCCTGTGTTCCTGACTGCTCTCAGCTTTAGTAAGTTGATATGTAGTGTGGATTCAAGAGGGGACCATTTGCCCTGAACAGTGTAGGTGTCCAAGTGGGCTCCCCATCCCATTAGGAATGCATCCGTCATCAAAATTGGTGGAGATGTTCGTGTTGTTGGAGCAAATGAGACTGGAGGTAATAGCTTGGGGCCTTAACTAATGCATCAAAATTGTTGTTTGGATGTAGAAGGTTGTGATGTTGATGATTGTGGGGCTGTCAGTCTCCATTTTTGTAATCCCTGTCTGTTCCTTTAAGGATCATAATTTCTCTGGGGAGAGGGAAAGTCAGTAGGGCCAAGATCTCTGTGCCATCTGGCACTTACTACATCTCCTTCTTTGGGCAGGAATGTAAATACCCAGAGAACATAATGTGATCCTAGAATATTTTAATGTGTGTAAGGATTTGTCAGTTCTTTGTGCAAACAATTTACATCCCTCAAAATGGAGGTCCTCCACCATAGCTTGCACCACCCTGGGAAAGCCAGAGAGATGAAACTAAGATGCTCTCCTCACGACAACTGCTGTGGAAATGGAATGAGAAGCTGTATCTGCAGCATCCAGAGACGCCTGCAATGCTGTTCTCACAAGGAGCTGACCCCTCAGCAATGATCACGGAAATTGCTCTTTCTGATCCGACAGGAGGTGTTCAATAAAGGCGTTTAATTTAGAATAACTGGTATGCCATGAGGGCTTGATAGTTAGCGATCCTAAATTGCAGGATCACTGAAGAATAGGATTTATGTCCAAATAAATCCAGTCGCTTCCAGTCCTTACATGGTGTCGTTTTAGCGCGGTGTTGTCTGCCACGTTCATTAACGGCATTGGCAACCAGTGAATCTGGGGAAGGATGAGAAAATAAAAAGTCCCTGTTTGTAGAGGGCACATCATATTTTTTGTCCGCTCTTTTGCCCGTTGGGGGTATTGTGGCTGGTGTCAGCTATATAGTTTTCCCCGGATCAAGCAATGCCTCATTGATGGTGAGTGCAATCTTTGCTGATGACAGTGTCTATAGGATGTCAAGCAGTTTAGGTTGTGACTCTTTGACTTCTTCAAGTGGGATTTACAGGGAATCCACTACCCTCTTAAAGAGATCTTGAAATTGCTTGAAGTCGTCTGCTGTAGTTGGAGGAGAAGGCGGCATGACCACCTCATCAGGAGATGAAGAAGAAATGTTGGTCATCGGAATGGCTTCCTTGTCTAGTCTCTCCTCTTGTTCCTCAAAAGTCTCCTCTTGAGGATCGGGGGTCTGGCTATTGATGCTGAAGATCACTTTCCTTTATCCCTCTGGGTGATGCTAGAGGACTTCAAAAATTGTTGTCTATATGCCACCCATGGGTTCTATTATAGCCAATGAGATGGTGGAAAGGGCATGAGTGGGGGATCCAAGGGTCTCCATACCAACTTAGTGGGTCTCTTCTACTCTAGTAGCAGATTGAAGGCACATGATTTTCTACCTGACTAGCTCTCTAGTACTGTAATGGAGAACCTTGGACAAACACTGAGTATAGGTCATCCCCATCATCTTCCTCATCGTCGCTTGACAGGGGTGGAGCAGTCATAGATGGTGGAGTAGAATATCTCGATACCACATGTAAGTCCAGGGATGTGGGTGTAAGCTGTACCATGGTTATGTCGGTGCCTAGTAAGGGTGATTCAAGCATCTCTGAAATCATCAAGTCTTTGGGGAACTGAAATTCCTGCAGTACCGGAACAGCCATTGGTACCATTGAGGTCAGCTGAGTAGATGACGTTGAAGTGGAGAGAGTCATCGGTTCCAGAGGCCCTCTGTGTTGGAATGGCCAGCAGATGTCGCTGTAGCCTTTTGTGGTGCTGGTGTACTTAATACCCACTGTCTACAAGACTCTGTAGTGCCGTTCTAGAGGAGTTGGGTTTTTCTTTGCCACTCCTTTCTCCTGAGAGTTACGATCTGCTTGAGCCTACCCTTTTAGGATCTTTGGACTTACTGGTGGTACCAATACTTGAGGATCCTGCAGCCTCATAGTTATCTAGTCATGGGTTGGTCGGCACCGAGGTTATTGACCGTGCAGGAACCTTTTTCTTTTGGATGATTCCCTATTTGGAGAACTAGTGGCTTATTTTTTGAGACTTTCTGAGAAGAATTCAAGGATTTCCTCTTTGAAGTCACTGGAGAGTTTTCATCCAAAGATGTTGATGGGATCACTCTCTCTCAACAGGGACAGCTGTCCAAGGCGGGTCCCAGGCATAAGGCCGGAGGCTGGTTGGCGTGAGCTTTCCATCATGAGCAGTCTACATTTTAGCCCATGACTCTTTCTGGTTCTGGATTTTAATTTGAGACAAAACGTGCACTTCTGAGGCATGTGTCCCTCTCCAAGAGAGCGAAGGCAGTGGGAATAGCCATCGCTGACAGGAATGGCTTCCTGACACGAGAGGCAATGTTTAAATCTGGAGGAGTCGGGAATACCCTTTTCAGGGTTCACTTCCCGAATGGGAAGAACTAGAGAAAGCTAACATGTAGGAGATAACTATTCTACAAGCAAAATAAAAAAAAAATTTTTTTTGAAAGAAATGAAAAGAGAAGAAGGAAGTATTAACACTAACTGAAGCTCTATTACTGCTACGGAAAATTAGTAAAAAAACCCACTAAGTAGAACCTCTGTCAATGGGCTCTGCTAAGGCTCCGTCTCAGGCCAAGAGCAGTTGAGAAGGATCTGAGAGCGGTTTGCCCACATAGCGCTATATAGCAAGCGAGCACAGCACGAGACAGGGAGAGTGCAGGTGCAGACCAAATGGACACTGCTACCAAAATTGCCGATCTTAGGTGCTGGGATGTGAAGATCCCTAGAGTGGAGCACCCATAGGGACACTACTCAAAGAAGAATATCCAGTTTATAGAAATAACAGACCAGGACAAGAGTCATGTATCCCAAGCCGAAGGTTAAGGACACAATCAGTGTCAAAATCCTTTATATTTGGTGGACCAAGTAATGAAAAGACCAATGCAGCCAAGAAATCGCTATCCAAAGAAAGAGCTGGTCATTTTAATGCCCAAAATAATATGCCTTACACCCTTTTAACAGCATGTTCTACTACCACCAGATGGGAGGAGCAAAGTAGCCCATTCCATGGGAAACTTCCCTGCATCCATGATAAAGAACTCTACTGGCTTTAACAGGGGGTTGAGCTGCCTGGGAATGCAGCCATTGTGGCCAGCTTTCTTAGACAGCCAATAGGTGACTGACCCTAAACTTACGTAGAGTGAACAAGAATGTTTTTGTGGTTGTTTCAGGCAATTAATTAAAGATCCCTATTACAAAGTAAGGTACATTCCAGCTTTCTCTTGCTAACATATGTTGCAAGTTGCAGATAGAGTGAGTTTGAATTTTTACTCACTTTTGGAAACAGCATACTGGGCCACTGCTCCTGAGAAGGCCGGACTAAGAGACCAGCATGGGCAGCCCCAGTTCAAATTTCTCCCACATAATCCTGCTAATGTGCCTCAATCCTGATTTGGAAGGGCCATCTCTAGGCATGGGAGGGTAATTCCCTCTCTATGGCCCACTCAATCCTTGGCATCTGCTCAGACTTTCAATCGGGCTGCCAATTAGTGCCAGCTGTGGAGGTTTTTGTCATAGGAACCCTTGCCCACTGGGAGCTGGACTGGACCCCCAAACTCATTTCACAGTCAACAAAAGGTAGTAACTCTCTGATTGAATCCTGGGCTGGATTTGAAAGCACACCCTAAAAGATGTCTGAGGTTTTCATGCTGCTTCATAACTTGGTGAGATTTACAAGTTATAAGGCATTTCTAGGCAATTGTAGGGACATGTTTAACAGTGCATAGAGGCAGAAATATCCCACTTCGTGTTCTCTTCACTCATTCTCAGAAAGACTGACTTTGCTCCTGGCGTGAGTTTGTGACATCCCCATATTCCAACCTTTGGTGGTAACTTGTCTGTCCTGGCCAAGACGCGTGACACTGACTACGGCCAAAGATCTTTTTAAAGGAGTTAACCATTAGTGGCAGGAATGTTTTCTTGATGTTCCCACTGACCTTTCCCTTGTGATCATTGAGAGACTGTCAGCATAAACTCCTGTGTTATCTCAAGAGATGAGCTTGGTTTGACTTGTTCCTAGTTGACAAATACACACAGCTTGCCCAATTTTAACAGCTGACAGCATTCAAGACTTTGGCCCCGAACTGATGATGGGCCAAAGGGCAGCTACAAGAAAATATTTGCAATTCTCGTTTCCAAGTCTGGTTAAGAGTAAAGCCCCTCTGTTTTGGTGTAAAGATCAGCTTGGCTGTACATATGAGTGATGGTTCTACAAAAGCCAACGGTTTACACCAGGAAATGCTGTTCCGCTGCAAACTTGTTACTGCCCGTGTGACCTACATTTTCATGAGCCATGTAACAAATCCACTCTGCTCCTGATTCCAAGAGCACCCCAAACTCGTCTTGGCTTCAACTGGAGTTTTTGCTGCTCAGGGAATGCAGGGTCACACCATGACCAGATACTCCTGCACTTTAGCAACCCTATTCAAAAGCAGATAGACAAAACCCTGCTCAGTAACCCAGTGTCGCGACAAAACACCCCTGCTATTCAGCACAGTTTTTCTCAGCACATACAAGCAGGAGCCATGCAGAACAGCGCTCGCATAACCCTTTTCATTTTGTCGTGGTGGCTTATTTCCTCCAAACCGGGCTATTATACATAGCTGGTTACAGCCCTGTCCACCTGGCATCACATCCGCAGACTCGATACTTTGCTCTTCTAGGAAGAGGCCACATTTCTGTCATTGTGGCAAAGCGCTGCAGCCGAAGGGATAATGGTTTGGATGCATTCACGGGGCAGCAGAAAAGCAGCGCAAGACAAATGAGAAACGCCACAAATGGTGAACGTCAACGAGCGAGCCAGCGGATGACATGACAATGCATTGCGGCAATGGAAGGTGCCTCGATACCTGTGTGTGTGTTATACTTACCCTCCCACCACAGTTAGTCTTAGGGTTAAAAAGGAAGGAAGGAGAAAAAGGAAAATACATATTGCATTAGAGCAGGACTACAAAAGTCTTTCGCCAAGTCATGGCGAAGCTTTCCCCCCGCAGCCAGCTGAACCGGGAAAGACACAGATTGTCAGAAACCTCATAGCAAGATTCAGCAGTGCCAGGAACACCCTCAAGCAGCGCAGGCCTGTCACGGACCATACTGAGTACTATCACTTTGGGCTGAGGAGAGCAATTGTACCTCATGGAACCGCTGCCTGCTGGGTTGGTCTCTACCACCTTGGCTCCATTCACAGGGGCATATACAGTTTCGCAGAACACCCAGCCACACTTCCCGACACTCTACTCACTTTTCCTCTGCCATGGTGATAGATAATGTAAAGGGATGGTTTATTCACTTGTCAAAATTTCTCTCTCTCTCTGACCAACCCACCTCACTCCCCCCCCACCCCCCCAAAAAAACCCTTAGCGATGTGAGAACTAAAAGCCAATCTGTTTTGCTCTTCGTTGGTCAAACAGATTTTAAAATCTTTGACCAAAATCTTAAAAAATTGATGCTTAAAATTAAGCTCCTGAATGCATATGTAGCCATAGGTGGTGTTCCTGTCCTGGGAGAGCGCCAGCAGCGGAGACCTGGCCTAAATATCACTGCAGTCTTTTTGCAGACAACGCACAAACAGAAACAGGGGCAAAGCTCATGGAATAAATTCGTTGCTACAAATGATTGGCCCAGCTGTACTGCCCATCTGTCCAAGCCTGTGCCAGTCCCTTTGTCTCCTTCCCCAGCTCTGGGGATATCTTGGGATGTGCGTTCCTCTAGCAGCCATCTCATTTTGCTGTAGAACCGAAGCAGTGTATGGCTAAGGGAACGGTGCAGTATTTCAGCGACTGCTGCAAGCCTGGAGTTGTTAAAGAGATTAAAAATTCATCATTGCTTAGGGGATAAACTCCTAATGAGAGACAGATATCTGGGGCCGCATTTCGCACATCTAATAAAAGGTTAATGCGCTGTCTGGAGGCACAGACACCCAGCATCCACCAAGCACTCAGAACTCAGCAACCAATCTCCTGTTAAAGAGGGGACCTGTTCCCCGCTGCACAGAAACCCACAGGAGGAGATCCACCCACTCCTACCTCTAAATCAGCAGCCATTCACAGTCTTTGTGCCCTGGTCAGAGCTAGGCGGGTGCTCATAGGGGCACCAGCCTCTCCAGGGCCCAGGCCAGGGCCATCTGGCTGGGCGCAGCGAGTGATGCGGGCTGCACCCAGGCGTGATAGCCCTGGGCTCTAGGAGGCCTCATGCCCAGCAGCACTCCTGCTGTAGAGGTGCACATCAGCACGAGACTGGCTTCCTGGCACAGTGGCACCCTCGTATTCCCCTCCTCTGGCTTCCTGCTTCTTGGTTTCCGTTTGTTGTCTCTGTCGCTTTTCCTCCTCGAACTCACTCTAAAAGAGCCTCCCTCTTTGCCCTTCCCGCACGTGTAAAACTAGGGACAGGACATTTCGATGGACTTTCTTCCCACGAGGGCCTCCACTTCCCAGAAAACGACCACAGGATCCCGCCCTGCCTTTAGGGCTGACACCCAGGCATCATCGCCTTCTTCCTTCCCCTCTCCCTCTCCCCCCCACCCCCCATGCCTGGACAAGCCCATTAACGCCACTACCTGAACCTGCCAGCAATGCTGCTGTTCAGACATCCCCTCCCTTGGACTGTATCTGCAGCCAGCCTATGAGAAAGGGGCACCCCAGTCTCCTATATCAGCCATCACTGATTGCAGGGCTGGGGGCCTGGAAGTCCTGATAGCTAATGGTGGGTTAGACACTGAATCCTACTGGGGCCTTGGGGCAGCATTTACAGATTAGGCTCCTAAATCAATGGCACAAGCATCAGAGGCACTGAATGCTTGTAGCTTCCATTCATTAAAATCTGAAAATCCGGCCAGTTATTCAGGTGCCTGAATGTGGATTCGTAAATGTTGGCTTTAACTTCCCTGTTCCTCAGTTTGCCCATCTGTAAACAGGGGCTAATACTAATTATCTGTTTCACAGACTGTGGGAATTAGTTGGTTCAACCTTTGAAGATGGATGTATTACTCTCATTGATGCCTATGAAAGACCCCAGATACAGGGAAAGCAGAATATTGGAACTGAGAGGAGAATCTGTCCTCAGTCAATAGCACTAAGAAGCAAGAGACAGCCTCAAAAACGCTGCGTGAAGACATGACTGCAAAGCAGCTGACCTTTACCTTTACTCAAGACAACTGTTTGTTACATATAAACCAGCTCGCCTCACCCTCACCTACTTCCCAAAAATGCATATTCCAACCTAAGAGGCTATGTTAACCCTTCCCATCGCATCAGCACATTTATCTCTAATTAAACAAAAATGTGAAGGAATCATCGTCCACTCAAAGCTACCAAAAAGTTACTGGGAGGATATTTTCAGCAGTTGCCCCATCTCCACTGTCTTCCACCCTTCAAAATCCGTACAATGTAATAGCTGGTGAGACATTGCACACTGGTTCCTGCAAAGCTGAAGGTGTATTGTTCAACGTCAGGAACAGTGGGCTATTGCTACGGTTAATATTTTGTCATGGTTATTTTTAGTAGAAGTCAAGGACAGATCATGGGCAATAAACAAAAATTCATGGAAGCCCGCAACCTAAAAAATAATGGGAGGAGCTGACCACTGGGGGGGCCTGAAGCCTGAGCCTGTCATGGGGGCTCTAGCCCCACTGCTGCTGCCGGTGGCTGACAGCTCCAGCCCCACCACTGCGGCAGGGGTGCAGTCAAAGAAGTAACCGAGGTTCCTTAAAGTCACGGAATCCGTGACCTCCATGAGTAAATGGTATCCATAGTTATTGCTAAACCTATTTTGACTGCCTTGTTTCTTCATAGGTTTCAGGGCCGGAAGGGACTATTAGGAGGATGCGGTCTGATCTCCTGCATCACACAGGCCAGAGAATTCATCCAGCTCTGGAACCAAGCCCAGCATTTATGAGAGATTTGGAAAAAGCTGATGTAACATTTTTTCTCATTTTCACATGCCCCCAGTTCCATCTGAGGCAAGGAGTGGAGCTGGCAAAATACCAAAAGGAAAGGCTGCTCTTGCCATATTTTTGGCCTACCTGGAAACAGGGTCCACTAGAAGTCTCACAAGTAGAGATAGGCCTGAACCAAACTCAAGCATCTGAACACCCTCAAACTTTTGCAAGATGTGTGTGTGTGAGAGAGAGAGAGAGAGAGAGAGACCAAACTCAAGCATCTGAACACCCTCTAGATGACCCTAATGGTCCCTTCTGGCCTTAAAATCTACTAGCCTTTGAATCACTCCTCTTTAAATGAAATCCTTAAATTGTTTCAAAAAAAGACCTTGGAGGGTATGTCTACACTGCAATGTAAGCCCAGGTTAGTAGAACTCGAGTTAGCAGACCCTGGGTTAGTTAACCTAGATTTTAAGCACCTACACTCATTTGTAACTCCAGATTAGGAATTGTTGAACCCTGTATCTACACTGTATTATGCAGGCCTGAGTCCAATCACCCATGTCCCAGACTTCCTAGTGTGTTCCCAAACTATGGCCGCACTTACCCTTTGTTCATGGTGCAGCATGGAAAAACTTGACTGCCCACCAAACTTGACTGTCCAGAGGACAAAGAATGTCTGTCTGGGGGATTGTGGGATACTTCTGGTGGATCCCAGAGCACGAGTCCAGTGGGGCTGCATCTACACGGCAATGCAATAAGGCTTGAACCATGGTTTAACTCACACACTCCATCCCTGGGGGGTCTTAAGACTCTGGGTCCGTATGATTTGTGGGATTAAGGTTGAGTTTGAGCCCTGAGTTTATACTGCAGTGTAGGCAGAGTGAGGGCAGAAAACGATGAACTTCTGCCATTGAGTGCCTGCAAGCCTTACAATTTAAGAACTGTCCTGAAGTGCCCCGCTCTTACGTGATCACATTGACTATTTGGCAACATCGAAGAGCGTGCCTGCATTCACCCCAGGTATGTTTTACTGCAGGCACAAAAATATGCATCTTATGACCCTGCAACTGCAAGCCAGCAGCCAGAGATTCCACAACTTTGAGAAAACAAACAAAGACCCTTTGAACTCTGACTCCTTTCCTTTTGGAGTTGTAATGTTATAGTAGAACAACCGTGCAACTCAATTTACCTCCACATTATGTCCTAAATTAAAACCAATGCAGCTGCACAGGTGCCACGTAGGGCAGAATCTGGGTTGTGGAAGTGTTAGAACCCGCAGTGCAGCATCAGGAGGAAATGGTTGAGTTTGTAAAGCTAGTGAATTGAGCGTACCAGGTACGACATCACTGAGAGACAAACCTGCAAATCCACAATGCTGATTTTACAGTTGCTTTGCCGAGCACTTAAACAGCACTTAAAGGGGCGTTAAGGTGGCGTGTGCATATCAGGAATTTAAGAGTTCTAAGAAAAATATCGTAGCAATCAAAACGCAGCTGAGAGAAACCAGGAAATTCGGAATTAATAAGTCTTAAGTGCACACCCCAGATATTGCAAGGTCACTGTGGGAAAATTGCCTTGTCACCCCCCAGGTTATTTAATTCCCAGAGCCTGTCACACTGTGTGGATTCTTCAGCCACGTCCCCTATGCTAGGGATCCTCAGTTAGGTCAGCTAAACATGTTGCGATCTTAAAGGGCGCCCAGGCAAATACCTGGGGATCGTTAGTCGTTACATGGGCCATGGGATCTACAGCTTCCACTTGGACAATGAGAAACTCAGTTTAATGCTTCACCCAAAGCACTGTGCTCCTAACAGTGCAGAAACTCCCTGCACTCTGGAGCCACTCTCGGGTGTAAACCCAGGCTCCCATGTGGGACTTCAATCCACTCGCCCAGAGGTGAGGGCGCAGCGCTCCCCATTTGGTCACATAAAAGGACTCAGATTTAATTAACATCCAGAAGATATATCCTTTCCCCAATTCAGTAAACCCGCACGTGCAATGGCATCTCACGTCCTGCATGAACGGCATGTAAACTTTGCAGCAGACATGGCAGAGAATAGGTACGCATGGGGCTTGGACTAGTGCAGTATATACATGAAAATAAGCCCAACAAAGCTGGGGTGAGATGACTTTCTCCAGGTGGGCACTCACATAGATAAGGTGCTCTCGGTAACGGATGAGCAGGTTCCGCAGAATCCCAGCTTCATTCAGGTCCCCCAGGCGGATCATGTCCTCCACCCCGTGGATAGAGGTCGGGTGCATGGGTTTGATGTGGCTGGCATTGTGAGGGAAAATCCAATGCTCCTGGAAACAAAAAGGGGAAAGAGGTCAAATGTGAGCCTACCACGATATACACCCTAGCCAGATTCGGAAAGGACAGGATGAAAGGATTATGCAGTACAAGTGGCATGACAGCCATTAACTTTAAAGGATCATAGTGAAAAGGAAATGATCTCAGATCCCTGCAAGACCAGGATATAGCTGTGTTTTAAGGCTCCTAGACTCAAGGGCGGCCAGGCGGCTCTGCGTATTGCCCCTGCCTGCAGGTACCACCTCCGCAGCTCCCATTGGCCGCAGTTCCCAGCCAATGGGAGCTGCGGAGTTGGCGCTCAGGGTGGGGGCAGCGTTCAGATACCCCCTGGCCACACCTTGCATCTAGGAGCCAGAGGGACATGCCAGTCACTTCTGGGAGCCACACGGAGCCAGGGCATGTGGGAAGCCTACCTGAGCCCCGCTGTGCCATCGACTGGACTGTTGCCTGTTAAAATCTCCCGGATTGCCTTTAATAGTCACTGAGAGATGGAGGCTGATTCTGGGAGATTCCCAGCCAACCCGGGAGGGTTGGCAACTCTATTTGTAAAAGCACTAATCTGAAGTATTTATATAGGCCCTGCGATAGAGTGCTGGGAAGCAGCACCTGAGGCAGCTCTCTGGTGATTGCAACCACAGGTAGTTGCTCTGGAGTAGCCCTGATTAGGAAGAGCTGTGCCTAATTGGTGGATTGGGATGGGCTGAGGAGAGCCCCAAAGGCTAATTAGCGCATTACCGGAGAGGTAAAGAAGGCATAGCAAGGACAGGAGAGAGTGACAGGCTTCTCAGGGAAAGAAGAGATTGCTCAGGGGAAGAGACCCTCTGCCTTTCCCTCTCCTTGGCTGGGCGAGCTAAGGATTGTATGTTATGATAACTACACAGCTGCAAAGGTTTGCAAAGGTGGTGGGAAAGAACAGTGTAAATAAACTGCACAAAGCGTTTCATCAGAAGCAGGTCTCTGAGTGGTTTGTGGCTAGAAAAGAGACAGGAGCAGGACAAGGCCCTGTCACAGCCTCCCCCCGGCCCTGCATCACTGTCATGTCTGACCTCACAATCTTTGATATATTTATCCTCTCAATCCCTCCCCCCCGTGAGGCAGGGCAGTGCGTGTGACAGATCCAGCAATTTCCTGCAGTATCCTTGAAAAACCTTATTGTATTGAGTTTAAATCTCTTTGGAGTCCATTGTATTAAATGCAAGGCTTATGTTAGGGTTACCATATTTTAATATTCCAAAAAGAGGACACTCCACGGCCCCCCCAACTCCGCCCCTTCCCACTCCAACTCCACCCCTTCCCCTGAACGCTCCGCCCCCTGCTCCTCCCCCTCCCCTGCTTCCCGCGAATCAAATGTTCGCGGGAAGCCTGAAACAGGCAGGCAGGCAGCCAGCAGGTAAGCTGGGGCTGGGGCTGGGGTAGGGGTAGGGATAGGGGTGGGGGCGGGGGGGTGCGAGGAGGCACGGCCCAGTCCGGCCCCCCAGGCCGAGCGGCTCCCTCCGGCGGCCGGCCCTGGCCAAGAGGGTCTGGCCCTAGTGTCTCCGGCCCGGCTCGGCTCGGGCCCTGGCCCCGGTTCCGGCCGAGCGGTGCCGGCCGGCAGCCAAGCACCCCCAGCCCCGGTCCCAGTGGCTCCGGCCCGGCTCGGGCCCCAGGTCCGACCGAGCGGCTCCGGCCCGCCCCGACCCCAGCGGCTCTGGCCCTAGCAACTCCAGCTCAGCTCGGGGCCCAGGACACTGGCCCCGGTCCCAGCGGCTCCGGCCCGGCTCGGGCCCCAGGTCCGACCGAGCGGCTCCGGCCCGCCCCGACCCCAGCGGCTCTGGCCCTAGCAACTCTAGCTCAGCTGGGGCCCCGGGGCACCGGCCCCGGCCCCAGCCAAGCGGCTCCGGCCCCAGCCCCGGCCCCAGCCGAGCGGTGCTAGTTGGCGGCCAAGCATCCCCAGCCCCGGTCCCAGCGGCTCCGGCCCGGCTTGGGCCCCAGTTCTGACCGAGTGGCTCCAGCCTTGCCCTGGCCGAGCAGCACCGGCCGGCGGCCGAGCACCCCCAGCCCCAGTCTCAGCGGCTCTGGCCCGGCTCGGCTCGGACCCCGGTTCTGGCCGAGCGGCTCCAGCCCGGACCCAAGCCCCACGACCCCTCCCTATTTTCCCGGACATGTCCGGCTTTTTGGAATTTCCTCCCAGATGCAGATTTGAGGACCAAAAAGCCGGACATGTCCGGGAAAATCCGGACATATGGTAACCCTACTTATGTATTATTGTTAAGACCCCGATTATGTCACACAGGTCACGGGATCCATGACTTCCATTGACCTCTGTGACATTTTCTGCCCCGGGGCTGGAGCTCCCAGCTCCCACCCTGGCAGGGGGGCCCTCTGCAGCTGCCCAGCCTCAGGGGATGGCGGGGGGACGCCCTGGAACTCCCAGCCACCATGGCAGGTGAGGGGACCCTGCAGCGGCCCATCCCCTGTGGGCGGTGGGGGACCCCAGAGCTCCCACTTGCTGCAGGTGGCGGGGAACCCCCCAGAGCTCCCTGTTGCTGGGCAGCACCCGCCACCCACACCCCACCCCGAGCTGCTCAGCCGCTGCGCAGGTGGGATCCTGGAGTTCCCACTCACCGCAGTGGCAGGGCGACCCTGGAGCCCCAGCAGCAATGGGTGCTGAGCTGAACCCGCCTCCCCATTTTGTCAGGGATATTTTTAGTGACAGTCAGGGACAGGTCACAGGCTTCCATGAATTTCTGTTTATTGCCCGTGACCTGTCCATGATTTTTACTAAAAATATCCCTGGCAAAATCTTAGCATTAATTATTGTGGGCTGGGATTGCATGTAACTTCTAGTGGGGAGATGGGATGGGAATCCTAGGCCATGTTATGAATTTCAAAGGACTATAGTGAACAATGTGCCAGACAAGGATGGGACAAACCGTATCAAATTCCCACCTCCAGTCATTCAAAAAACCCAGGCTTTTGAAGCTCCACCCTAAAGAGGAGACCACTGTCTACTTATCATCTGGTCCTGGAATCTGAAGATCAAAGGCACTTGTTCATAACAGCCTTAGCTCTGAACTTGTAGCCAGAGAAAACCCCTCGATGGGCTCTCAATGACTGACTTCTGCCAAAGCCTTTGATGGAATTGGGGTGATCTCTGGTAAACTTAAGCTTATTAGAATGCGTGCAGGTTCTTTGATTGATTTTTAATATTTTCTTTGTAATGCTTTCACCTTAAGAATACATGTGCTTGCTTAAAAAGGGCTGTGTGATAACTTGTAACTGCTAGCAACTGAAGCTGTTCATAGCCTCTGGAGAGAAAGCAAAGCTCCGACGCTGGCTGTTTAGGCAGTCTATCGCAGTATAGACCGGGAATGGTGCAGCCTGGAAAAAACCTGGTCAGTAGGGAGAGAGACGTGGGCCTCTACCTGAGAGATGTGATGGCTAAGGAGTCAGTAGCCTAGAGGGGATATCCTTGCTGGACCACGGAGGGGGGAGTACAGGTGCATATGCCCTGAAGTGTGCCAGTGCTATTAGCCTCATTTTACAGATGGGAAACTGAGGCACATAACGGGTAAGTGACGTGCCCAAGGTCATACAGGAAGCCTGTGGCACAGCAGGGAATTGAATAAGGGCTCCCATGTCCCAGGCTAGCACCATAACCCCTGGACTATCCTTCCTCTCCAATAAAATAAATTGGAAACAGGAAAAGGCTTAAACAAGCCCCTTTAATTGGGTCTGAAATAGACAAGTTGTACACTAGCTACTTTGTGTTACTGCATTGTCTTGTGATGGTCTCCCTTGTCAGAGTTATTCCCCTCCCCACACCCGCCCGCCTGCTTTCCCTCCTTTTGTTTGTTACACCTCCTCAGTGCATCTTGTCTTCCACCTATGTCCTTGGGGGCTGGGACTATCTCGTGTTGTGTGGCCCCAATCCAAAGTCCATGGGAGTTTCTGGAAAGAATACTATTGATTTCAATGCGGTTTGGATCATACTGTGCATCTGTACAGCACCCGGTGCTTAATCCTATTTGGGGCCCTATATCTGACACTAATACAAAGGACACACAATCACAATCCTCTTCTCCTTCATACATACGTTGCCTTCATCGTCCACCACCTGGATCTGCCCAGAGTCACAAAGCTTGACCACGGCTCCGATGGGAACGTCGAATTCCCGACCGGTTTTGAGGTCCATCCATACATAATCCCCCTGAAACAAAACAGAGGAAAAGTTTGTTCTCAGTAAAGATGAGCAGAAGAACACATCACTGCAGGGAGGACTAAACGTTCCCGGTTAGAGTAATTTCTGAATGTTTTACTTCCAAACATGGGTGTGAGAACAAGCGACCTCCTTTGCAGTCCATACAATACCCACCTTCTAGGTAGTGCTTTTCATCAGTAGACCTCAGAGTACTTTACAAAGGAGGGTAAAGTATCATTGTCACCATTTTACAGATGTGGAAACTGAGGCACAGGGGGAAGTGACTTGCCAGCAGGCCAGTGCAGAGCTGGGAATAAAGCTCTGGTCTCCTGAGTCCCAGTCCAGTGCTCTACCCACTAGGTAACACTGCTACCCCTTCCTCATAGGAGGGTAATAAGGCTATTGTGAGGCAACTACGCCTCAGCACTACAATATATGCTACCTATCTCATCCATTTTGGGCAAACTGACCTGCTGCTAATCAGACAACTACTCATGGGAAACCATTTCACACTGTAAAATCTAGTCTGCCCCCTTTTCAATACATTTTAAAACAACATCACAGGCAGAGGGTGGTTATGGGAGGGACATGAAAAGTAAACCAACAAGAGACACAGGTTCAGTCTGACTTGAACCCAAAAGCCTCCCCCACCAGAATCAAATGCACGGACAAATGGTCCCCATCAGCAAGTCGTGCACGTTCAGTACTGCCTGAGCCAGTGCAAAAAGATTAACAGAGGGGTTGGAGCAAACATGGCCTTTCCTCTGTGCAGCGGGTAGGTCTGAATCTGCACAGGGGCCCAGGGAAAGATGCTGAGGGCCCGAATCTTCCGCTGTGCCCGTTCTCACATAACAGTAGGCAGGAGACAGGGGAAAGATGGTTTATTTTGCCGCTGGGCAGTGAATGTCTTTGGCTGGAGGTGCGGGGAACTGTGCTCACATTGCAGATTTTTACTATTAAATTGAATTGTAATTGCTGCAAGCGTTACAGAGAGACCATACCTGCGGATGAATGAGTCACACCCATCTCTAGTCCAACGTATAGCTGACACTGAAGGGAACCTGGAACGGAGGGCAGTGCCAGTGTATTGTTTGCAGACAACAGGTTGTTATCTCTGCACGTGCAGCAGTCTGACTTCTGCTTCCAGTTCACTCTCACCTCCTTCATAGAACAGCTTATTCTCAGTCCAAGCAAAAGTGACTCCAACACAAGCATGGCACTGTGACTAGAAAGCAGGCTTTCGACATCTCACTCTGCATTCCCCACTGCAGTCAATGGGAATTTGGCCTAAGGACTGTCAGATCAGGCCACTAATGTGACCCCACATTTCCTACACGGGTTTTAAATTACTCCTGTGCCCGAGATGTTCACCATTGTCCTCAAAGAGGGAAGAACCAACCTTCAATGAAAACATGACATTCTTTCCTGCCGCTAAACCTGATCCTGGGAGGTGCAGAGCCTCCTCCAATTCCACTGCCGGCAAAGGGAGTTAAGGGCCCTCTGCACTTTCTGCAGCCATTTCTTACATAGTCAACTAACAAGGAAAATAGAACAACGCTAAACATGCATCACTCTTGTCATCTACTCAATGGGACTGGAGAGGATGATTAACCCTTTGAGGGTCATATGGTCCATACAAGGGGCTGGACTAGATGACCTCTTGAGGTACCTTCCAGCAGGGCCGCCCAGAAGGGGGGGCAAGTGGGGCAATTTGCCCCAGGTCCCAGGCCCTGCAGGGGCCCCGCGAGCCCTGGCCGAGAATCCCTTCCCTGGCTAGAGGCGCCTTTTTAATTTTTACTCACCCAGCGGCGGTCCGGGTCTTCAGCGGCACTTCGGCAGCGAGCCCTTCACTCGCTCCGGGTCTTTGGCGGCACTTCGGCAGCGGGTCCTTCGGTGCTGCCAAAGATGTGGAGCGAGAGAAGGACCCGCTGCCGCCGCCATCGAAGACTCGGAGCGCCGCCTGGTGAGTACAAGCGCCGCAGCGGGTGGTACCTTTTTTATGTCCGTTCCCCCGCTTTGCCTCAGGCCCCCTGAATCCTCTGGGCGGTCCTGCCTTCCAACCCAACATTTCTTTGATTCAATGAAACCTATGTCCAGAAATTGACTTAGGCGATGCACTGTACCTCAGTGGTTCCCAGCCATTTGAAGGTGGAACCTCCACCTTTTGCAACAGATTGCTAGATGGCTGTCCGCCAGGCCTTGGGCCAATTGCTACCATCTCTTCTTTCCTCTTCTCATTTCTTCCAGCCCTTTCTCTCTCTCTCTCTCTTCCTCTTCATCCCTAGGATCTTGTTTTTTTCTGTTCTATGTATGTTTTTCCTTTCTATTTTTAATGCAATTTTATATTTAAGCTCCCCCAAGCCACCGGACAGCTCCTGGCTGTTCAGGCTGGGGATTGTCCATCCGCGAATCTAGGCGGAACTGCATGCGCTCTTGCTGCTAAGTGGAGCGGTGTGAATAGTGGGAGTCAGCAAGTTGTTGTTTGCACTGCTGTCTCTGCCTCCATGGACTGCTACCCTGGGAGCTACTGCAGCAGCATCAGGGAGGGAAGGCAACGTCTTCAATGTGTCACCCAATCCACAGCACAGTAATGCTTTTGAGGTGGGGATCCCGGATCCCGCAGCTTTCTCCACTCCCAATACTTCTCCGCTCTGCACCCAACTCTTGCCAACCCCGAGTGTTCCAAAATCATGAGTCAGGCCACAAAAAAACATGAGATTTTTTTTTTCAAATTAATAAATGTTAGACTCGTCTTCTTGGCCTTATGGTTTCTGAGCCCTTAGGGTGAACTTGCTTCACCCTTTTGCTCTGTTCTCCTCGGCCAGGCAGGCTAGAAGTGTGCTTGTTTCTAAACGAACCTGAGGTTCTCAGGTAATCTCTTGCTTCCAGCAGCCATGCCCTTCAGAGAAACCACAAATATTCCAGGACTTACGATAAGATGGTGAGAGTTGGCAACACCAGTATCCCTACGGTGCTAGCTTATTGTATTAGCACACAATCAGGCACTGTAATATGCTGCCTTTTGCCTAAATACTGACTGTTAAAGTCATCATTCAGGCCAGTAACTTAAGCAAACTCTCACTGTTTTCAGGGAGCTTTTTCCTGAGCAAGGTTTGAAAATTCTAGGCCAGCTCTGACAATGGCAACCTTATTGTTTAGTACCATCGCATGGTAGTATCCCTGGATTATACAGCCAGATGCATATAGAATGTTGGCAAGTTATAATTAAAATACACTATCTTGTTATTAAATAGTCAACTACTTTAAACAGCTACCATAGCTACCAAGTTTTGTGCAGCTCCACGAATAGCATTTATGCACATTAATTATTGAGCAAATTTCCTTATTTACATCTGATTTGCATATATATGTATATTTCAGCTTGTTTTAAAATGTAGGTGTGACGGGTTGGACCCCCCTTCTGGGATAGCACCTGATGTGCTGGGATTTCACTGAGCCTCCCCTGCTCACTCAGCCTGGGTTCCCTCTTACTGCTTTGCTGGATTAAGCTCTCCGGCCTCTTGCAGCGCATGCACACAGGTAGGGCCACACCCCGCTGCAGTCACAGACTGAAGTCAGCTCCCCTAGCACTCACATGCCCCGCCACAGTGGGGTACAAACCCAAAGGTTTTATTAAATTCGCCCCCTCCCTCAATGTGGAGGGAGATATGCACAACTTCTTCCCCCCCCCCCCCGTTAGAAATTACATAAACTGGGTTATATTATAAACAAGAAATAAGTTTATTAACTACGAAAAGTGAATTTTAAGAGAATATAAGAGATAACAGACAGAACAAAGCAGATTACTGACAAAATAAAGCAAAATATGCAAGCTAAGCTCAATATACTTAAGAACAGGTTACAAAAATGCAAATTCTTACCCTAAATGTTATTTTAGGCAGGTTGCAAAGTTTCTGTGGTTCAGAGTTCCAGTTATATTCCTTTTCAGACTGGACCCCTGTCTTAGTCTGGACTCCCCCCTTGCCTTCCCTTCAGGTGGCTTTAGCAGTCTTTCTTCTCGGGCAGACAGGCCATGGAGAGGAGGAGTCCTGTTTGCCTTCCTCCCCACCCTTAAGTAGGATTTGCATAAGGCGGGAATCCTTTGTTTCCCAAACTTGACCCCCCCCCCCCCCGTCCCGTCCAGTGGAAAGTTACAAGAAGTCCCAGGTAATGTTTAGTATCAGGTGACAAGACCACCTGACTAGTAGTGTCAGAGTTACGTCCCCAGATGCCTCCCAGGAGGGAAAGAGATTAGTATCTTCATGGTTTTGTTGTTCCTTCCTGATGGCTCATCATATTTGATGGCCTGTCATCTGGGGGGGTGTCTTCCCACTACACACCCATTTGTAATTGTTACATAGTCCATATTTCTAACTTTAGATACAGAAATGATACAGGCATATATATTGGATAATCACATTCAGTAAATTATAACCTTTCCAGTGATACAAGATCCATCTTGCACAAAGTATATTTTAGTTATGTCGTATTCATACCATAAGCATATTTTCATAAAGACTATGGACTGAAAAGTTACAGTATGGATTTAGATCTTGTGAAAGGCTTCATCCAAGATTGACAGACCTGGTGATGAAGCCCCAGGCGAGTTTCCCTACACACACTGCCCTGTCAGCATGCCACACTCTTGATCTGGGATGGAGACTTCCTCGGCAGGGGGAGCCAGAGCCTGGGGATTGTTGAAAGTTTCCCCTACTCTTCCCCTCCCCTCACCAGCCTTCCCTATTCTGCCATTTTCCAGACCCTGCCCCCTTCTCAGCTCCCCTATTTGGCTCCTCATATTCTTGCTTTGCCTTTTCTATTAGCAGAGACCTTCTCCTAGGGCTCTATGCTGCTGTGGCACCAGCAGGGGGACTAGAGAGAGCAAAGACAGACCTGGCGGTCTACAGAGGAGGCCCCACATTGCCCCCAATGGCTGAGAGATGCTGCTACAACTCCTGCTCTCAAACCAGCTGGGTGCGTGAGGCTCAACTGGGTTGTGCGAATGCATGAGTGTCTTAGCACTGACGATATTGCCTAATACATAAACGGCTCTTTACAGTCTTGTATTTTACATTGCAGTGACAGCAACTGGATTGTTACTAAAGACAATTTCGTGCATTCAGCCTCTTTGTTACACAGGGTGAGGAACACAGCAAGTGGGTGGATGTAGCCACTCAAATTCAGTGGGCGTCAATGAACGTTGGCTGCGATTCCCTGTAACTTTTTGAAAAGTTAGGCTCAGATTCTCAGCTGGTGTCAATCAGTAAAGCAGTATTGCATTAATAACAACAACAACAATAATATTTGTTTACTGTTGCAAAGTGCTTTGAGATCCTCTAATGAAAGGTGTTATATGAATCAGCAAACCAATTGATGTCTCTGAAAGCATTCCAGTTTATATCAACGGAGGCTCTGGCTGTTACTGTTTAAAAAAAGAATCTTATAATGTGGCTCAAAATGTCTTCAGCAGTACCTGATAAATAAGGAAAATAATTCTATGTTTAGAGAATCAAAAATAGATACCTTATCTTTAGAACCAATAGAAAAATTGGTAGAAGAGGAAAGAAAAAAAGATATGGGTAAAGTAAGTGACATATTGTTCAATCATATATCAGTTTAAATTGTATACTTTAGCACTTATATAACTTCTTTAAGTGGAGGAGCTCAAAGCATTTTACAATAGTTGACAGTATTATCCTCATTTTATAGTTGATCAAACCAGAGTGGACAGAACCCAGGTCTCCTATTCTAAGCCCCTAATTGCCAGAGAATACTCAAAAGTACAATAAAAATGACATTACACCTCCCAAAGAAAATATTTTATACCTGTGTTCTGGTGGTCAGTACTAAGCAGCCGAGTTTCGTGGCCCATTATGTCACCAGACACAAATACATAGCCCAATATCAGGAAGTATAGTTGATACTTCTCTTCTGCTGTATGCCACTGTACTACAGTAGCAACAACAAATAAATAAATGATTTGACTAGCTAACATACTGGATATTAATTTTCTCAAAATGCCCTGTACATACACATTAACATTACATTTGTTAATACTGGCCAAAAAGGCAATTGTGATGGCCTGGACTAACTCAACTAGACCCACCATATGCCTATTTCCTTTTCCTGCTTGATGCAAAGCTCACAGAAGTCACTAGGAGTCTTTGCACTGACTTCAGTGGGCTTTGCATCAGGTCCAATAGGAACAAAAACATCAGAACAGGACATTTCATGGTGATTGGCGCTGGGCCATTAAACAGCTCAATTAAACTGGTCAATAATCCTCATGAAATGTCCTGCATCTTGGCAGTTTGGGGTTAATTCAAGATGTCGGGCGCAGCACCACAGAACCAAGAACACTTTCAATCATTTCATAAATAGCCATATCTGAACCAACCAGTAGCAGCCACCATGCTAGGCACGTTCCAAACCCTCCAGACCCTGCCCCCAGGAGCTCACAATCTCAGGACAGAGGCGAGGGGAGGGGGAACAACAGGCAATTTATACACAAGTCAACTCGATTCACTGTAATCAGCACAAAGGAGGTGGTGCAGGTGCAACTGTGTGAGAAGCTGGCACACGCATTCTACAGGATCAAACTGTAATGTGATCTAGATTTCAAAGGAGTCTGAAAGCCAGTGTCAGTGTTTAGAGCCAGTGGCCCTTATCTTACCGATAAAAGAGTCAGGGGTTTCAAGGCTTGGTTGACATTCCGGAGCAGCGTCCATTTGCCCTGGTCCTTCTCTTCAGCCTCCGCCGCATTGGGGCATTGCTGCATGTTGATGGCTTTTGCCTCTTTAGCATTCTAGAGAGGCTACTGCACTATATGGACCTCTTCCCTGGTTCCTACACATACTCCACTAGCTGGCACGGAATCGTCGAAGATACCAGCTGGTTTGCTTTATGCCTCCTGTTGCAGAACAATGATCACAAGCACTCACTTCTGCTGCAAGGCACCGTTTGTCTTGAGTCACAGTGTGGTTCTTGGAAAAGATTTTCTCCTAACAGGAGAGTTTCCATAGAAGAGCTTAAGGAAAGCTTTAGCTTCCTGGAATATGCTAGAACTATCCCATATCACTTTGCATTGTGGGAATCTATCTACTGAGCAGACAACTGTGCGTTTCTCCACTTACAGTCCTCCCAGCGTCTCCAGTAATGGGTGATCTTTGGTAGTAGATGAAAAGGAA
This sequence comes from Malaclemys terrapin pileata, assembly GCF_027887155.1. NCBI lineage: Eukaryota > Metazoa > Chordata > Testudines > Emydidae > Malaclemys > Malaclemys terrapin. The sequence continues at coordinate 337,678,152 of NC_071505.1, forward strand.
ACTGCAACCAGCAATTCGGCCTTGAGGCCTCCTGAAAACGTCACTGTAAAATTCAAGGCAAAACTCTTTATTTCACCATGACTTCTTTCCTTTCCCTTCCTTTCTCAGTGAAATAACTTGTCAGCCGCTTGATGTCTGTCAGGTCTGAGACGCTGAATACTCTTGGATACTTATTAATCCACAAGTGTAGTCGTCCCCATGTAACACATGGCTTTTAATTAACCTAATGCCTTGCAACTCCAAATTAACCAAAGCGCAGTGGGAACCCAAAACCAAAGGCCATCTGGATTTTCTTTAAACTGATCACCCACAGTAGTTCCATAGCAACTGGATTTTAAATAATTGAGTGGGAGGTGGTCTGAGACACACTACTTGCATAGCTTTATGGGATAACTCAGGCTAAACTATAGATTGAAATTACCTGCAAGTGTGAACAACAACATAATTACAGTATGCTTTGCTTTTCTAGGGCCCGATCCTGCAATCCTTGCCCATGTGAGTAGTCCAGGGAACTGCTCTCATAAGGACTATTTGTATGAGTAAGGGTTGCAGGTTTGGACCCCAATCGCACTGCTCATCTGAGGACCCCAACTCACTGCATAAACATGAAATATGACTGCCTGGGATTAAAGTCCCTAGGGACCAGAGTCAGCAGAGTGCATTGTATTCCAGCTCCATCTTCATCAGCTCCTGCCACACACCTTAGAACACCTCCCCCCAACCTCCAGATGACCAGTTCAGGATTCCCCCCCACCTGGGAAATCATCAGTTGCCCATTGAAGGCAACGTAAGGTCATTTTGCACCACTAAGGCTTGTCTAGACAAACAGTCAGTGCAGAGCAAGCCGGAGTGTACATCTACAGCACACTAGCCTGCCACACACTGCATCCGCGTGGGCCCTGCTCCTGTGAACACTTTCACCTACTCTGCTTTGAAATGGGAGCAGGTCAGTGCTCACTAGGGAACTTTTAGTGCGCGGTAGCAGGTCCACAGGGACAGGTAGTGCGCTGCAGATTTACACTCCAGCATGCCGCACACTAACTGTTTGTCTAAAGAAGCACTAAGTGACTCTAGCTAGGAGTAGGATCTGATCCCTAGTCCCTGCCATGGGGAGATCAGAATCTAATTAGACAGTGAGAGTACAGACCAGACCTATTATGCAGCATACAAAGACCCAAGCATAGGGACAAAACTCTACATCCTTACTCAGTGATTATCCTTCCTTAGCCAAAGCTTCCACTGACATCATGATTCCACTGACTTCCCATTCGGCCTGTGGTGCAGAGGAGAGTTACACTTACCCCATCTAACACCTGTCATCGGAGCATATCAAGGCAAGTTATGCTCATTAACAAATCATCCCTCACACCATGCCTGTGAAGTAGGTGCTCTTAGATCTATTTTACAGAAGAATAAACTGAGGCACGGAGAAGAAACATGATTTGTCCAAGATCACTCACAGAGTCAGTGGCAAAGTCAGGAATAGACCCCAGGACTTTTGAACCCAGTCCCTTTGATCTAATCACTAGCCCATTCCATCTCTCCCTTTGGATGAAGGTGAAATGGACCCAGAAATGTCACCCCTCTCCACCTCTTTCCCAATCACCTTCTAACTTGGTCCACTGCAGTTTATTGCAGTGCATGTAGTTCTTAGCTGGGGATGAGCCTTCACGGCTTTCTTTTCTTATCTGTGCTGGGTTGCAGCTTCTCACTTAAATATAATCTCTGCACTTTGTAACAGCAGAATTTTTCAGAGCTATAAACCCAGGCAATAAGAGGAACCTTTGCATTTCTAGTGAAAGGCTGAGGAGCTGCTCCTCTTCCCTTCTATGCATGTCTACACTCTTTGTCCTTCTGGGGGAAGAGGACTAGACTGGACTTCTTTGGAGACCATCACACGTCTCAATCAGCCAGAGGCACTTGTATCTGAGTCATAGGCCACACTTCTTTCCCTTAGCAGCAGCTTGAGTGCATTGCCTCTGCGACAATCCCATCCAACTGAGCTTGGAAATTAAGCCCCTATCTCCAGCCTCAAGGTATAGAGCAATACCATGGAGCCACCGGATGGACCTATACCGCTCCTCTTAAAGGAACGTGCTACGTGTAGAGTGGGTAATACAGGAATACACCTAGGGGAATAAGGGAACAAAGGGAATGGAGTCAGTCAGCATCGCCACCCGTTTTATATTACAGCTCATTGTGGTAACACTAGACCCACTGACACAGAAATAGATGTGTGTGCGGGAAGGCCACTGAACACCGCAGATATTATTGATTATCTCTATTTCAGTAGCATCTAGAGGTCCCCGGTGTAGTAGGTGCTGAACATATACATATTGCATACACACCGCAAGAGACGGTATCGGCCCCGAAGAAATGACACTGTACATCAGTGGTGGGCAACCTGCAGTGCCTAGTTCCCATTGTAATTCTCCCAGTGGGAGTTAGGCACCTAACCTACTTAGGCACTTCTGTAAACGCCTATCTGCTATGTTTAGCTGTTCTTTATTATTCGTTCCAGGCCTTGCTGCTACAGTGAATGGTGAGAACATCTGTCCCCTTTAGGCCATTGCTCTTCCTGTCCTTTATTTCTCTTCCTTCCCCATCCTCCTTTCTCTGTTTCTCTCCCTCTTCCTGCTCTGTCCATTTCTCTGCATTTCCTTCCTTGCAGCAACGCCCAGAGGGCTGCACTCCCAGCCCCTTCCCCAGTCCATCCACTAGAATGGACACTGACATGCCATTTAAAATTATTACTCCAATCAGAGTAACGGTGAGGCAGGGTTGTGCACACTCGGAGTCATTGTCTCAGGCTGTCTGCAGACTCAGGTAGGTGTCACTGCATCGGTTACAGTCGGTTTGTGTCTGGAAGGTTCTCGCCAAGCAGGCTAGTTTTCTGACACTCCTGATGAAGGAAACAACATTCCTGAAATCTTTTTTTAAAGCATTATTGCAATTGGGGGGTGGATGCAAATGTTTTACATGCATCCTCTTGGCTTCAGCCCAGCTACAGGATCGGAGGTTTATGTTGAAAGCTACAATTTAAATCTTCAGTTCTGGATGTGCAGACCATGCAATGCACTTTCAGCTCTTGTTGCCATGAAGACACCAGCCACTTTATGTGCTGCTGTCAACACACAATCACACATTGGCATTTTGCTGGAATTCACTGGGGCATATACAGTCCATGCATGTAGGCCACAGACACAATTACTATCTAAGGGCTGGTCTCCACTACAAACAGCTTAATGAAGTCGCTCAGGACTCTGAAAAATTTCACACCCTGTGCGATGTAATTAAGTCGAGCTAAGCCCCAGTGTAGACCTGCTAGGTTGATGGAAGAATTCTTGTGTCAAACTAACTACCACCTCTAAGGTCTGGTCTACACTGTGCGGTGGGGGATCGATCTAAGATACGCAACTTCAGGTACGAGAATAGCGTAGCTGAAGTCGACGTATCTTAGATCGACTTAGAATCACTTATTTCGCGTCCTTGCGGCGCGGGATCGACGGCCGCCGCTCCCCCGTCGACTCCGCTTCTGCCTCTTGCCGTGGTGGAGTTCAGCAATCGACGGGAGAGCAATCGGGGATCGATTTATCGCGTCTACACTACACGCGATAAATCGATCCCCGATAGATCGATCGCTACCTGCCCATCCGGCGGGTAGCGTAGACGTACCCTTCAGAGAGGTGGATCTACTACAGCAATGGAAGAAGGCCTTTCACCACTGTAGGAAATATCTCCCCTACAGTGCTACAGCAGCACAGCTGCAGCCCCGCAGCGTTTCTAGCATAGACATACCCTACATCACACGCATGGCTAGAGCGCTAGGGCCAGAACCCTGGTCCTTCATTTCCCAAACCAAAGATTTTCACTGCCTGTCCGAAAGCAGAACTTTCTTCATTGATCGTGGAAGCATGTTCCTCGTGTGCCCTATGGGAACATGGCAAGGGAAACATGAACAATGGAACACATGACACACAGACAGATCAAGCCCATGGCAATGCTACTCACAGAGCAGTTTGCCATTCAAACCCCTGCTTGCACACAGGTGCAGCATCATTCACCCCTTAGACTGCTGGAGAGGCATAAAATACATATATCATTGAACTTACATCACTGCTATTAAATGCAGTTAAGGTCCAATTCTCCTCATTTACATTAGTATATGTCCACTGACTTTAACAGAGTTACTCCTGATTTACCCCTGAGAGGAAAATCAGGACTGCGTATCACTATTCTACATGCCTATCTTTAGCTGCACCACTGCTATTAGTCCATGGGAAATGTGGGGGGAAAGCCTTGAGTTTTGACTGGACAAGATGGCACCCTATGCCAAGGAATTGCACATTAATAATCAGTGACCCCAATAGGGAGCTGACACCAAAAGAATTCTGCTGGTCCCATTTCATGAATAAATGAGATTCTCTTCCTGATTTCTGATGGCACATCAGACACCAGCTGTAAGCCAAGGTACTGTGCTACAGGAAAGTGCTGTCAGAAACAGAGGGATGGCGGCGAAGGGACCGTTAAATAATTCAATAATCAATGCACTGTTAGTTCATCCTGTAACTTTGATACCTGAGCAACTGCTGAAAGGGGAAAGCAAAAAGCCATGCACAAGTTTAGAGATTTCTCCCTTGGCGAAAAGGTACAATCACTACTGTGGGGAACTGAAATAATGATCAGGATCTCTCCCGGATGGAGCAGAGTTGGGCGGGGGGGGGGAGCGCTAATTCAGCCTCCCGTAAGCAGGTTCAACTCCCATTCAGCTCTGAATTTGGTCCCAGGTCTATTCACAGGAGCTTATTGTTGACTGCTTTGGATTTTGGGACTCAGTTGCTGACTTTGTATGCTAGGAGTACAGAAGTATGCTGCGACTGATCAGTTAATTCGCCCACAACTCCTATTGGGTGGAGAGCAGAATTACTGAACGATTGAATCCTGGAAAGCCCCGTGTCTTTATAAGCAGATTAAGCAGGTTTCACAGTGGCATCTCCAACCAAGGCAACCATGATGCCCAAGTATGTTCATTAAGTCCAGCACAAAAGGTAGATGAATCTGGGATCGACGGTTAGGGCTGATCAGTGCAAAGGTGGAACAGGAAATTAGGAGATGAAACTAATTAGCCACAGCCCTGAATAAAAATGGAGACAGAACCAGGGAAACATCATGTTTAGGGGAGTGGCCGGGTATGACAATACAACATGCACATCAGAGAAACCTGGGAGCTGTAACATAACTATGAGAGATAAAGACAGGAGGAAACCAACAAGGAGAAACAATAATGCCCAGTTGGTTAGTGATCACTGACACACTGGAAAGCCACCGTCCAAGGACTAGACCTCATGGAAGGCTGGGCAGTGGCTGAGCCATGCATTCCAAGGGATATCCTGGGGGTTTCCTAACAAATGCAGGGATAGGGAACTGATTTGATTCCAGCTTTGTGTCTGTGTGGGGGGGAGAGAAGCAGCAGAATGGAACACCAGAGAAGGCAGCAAGAAAGCCAAGATAGCCAGAGAGACACATGTTGCTTGACCCTGAGAAAAGCTAAGAGAGTGAGAGAGAGAGATCTTTGGGTAAAGGGCTGCATAAAAAGAGGCTTGAAACTGTAAGCAAAGAAACTGGCTCCAGCTGTTTGATTCCTACTTTGTTCATTTTTCTATAAATAAACAGATTGCATCAAAGAAATACTTGACTCCATCATCCACAGAGGCGGCTCCAGGCACCAGCGCAGCAAGCGCATGCCTGGGGCGGCAAGCCGCGGGGGGTGGCGTGCTGGTCGCTGTGAGGGCAGCAGTCCGGCAGCGTTTGGCGGCATGCCTGTTGGAAGTCCACTGGTCCCGCGGCTTTGGTGGCAATTCGGCGGTGGGTACGCCAAAGGCGCGGGACCAGCAGATCACCCGCAGAAACGCCACCGAATCCGCGTGACCAGCGGACCACCCGCAGAAACGCCGCCAAAGGCCGCCTGACTGCCGTGCTTGGGGCAGCAAAAATCATAGAGCCGCCCCTGATCATCCATTTCTCCTCCTAACAGAAACAACCCACAAGACACTGAATTTTGACCAACCGCTTAGGTCAAAAAGGGGTAACATTAGGTTTAATCTGATTTTCTCTCTCTGTAAGCCATTTGAATCTCATTATTCTGAGGTGAAGTCCAACAACTTTGTGACCCTTTCTGAGATCTGGAGAAAACCGTATCAACCCTGAAGCATTTAGTTGGGATATCTCCCTACGATGTGCCACCACACAGACAATGGCTATGGTTTATGGCAGAGAAGTTCAGTGGACAATAGCTGGTTGGAAAACAGAGAACTTTCTTTAGGAAAAAACATCTCTGAAATTTTGAAATTTTGAAAAATGCCACCCAGTTCTGTAAGACTGGTGGGGAAGAAAAAAAGCAAGAACAAAAATTGAAAGTTTTTCACAGAAAATTTGAAAAACATTTCTCCCGACTCTACAAGCACTGATAGTAATAGTGAACTAAAAGATGACCTGTCCCTTTTCTAGTCTACATACTATATAGAGCCTTATCATATTTTCTTCACCACAGGATCTTAGTGTCTTCCAGTAGTTCCCTAAGCAACATGACTTCACAATTTGTCATGTGTAGTTCATTCTCTCTCCCATTCCTCTCCCTGGGGCAGAACTGTGCACGTAGGGGAATGTCTTGTATTGGTAAGGTTTGGGTTGTGGAGATTTTATTTTTAAGTGTCCATGCTGCTGTGTGTTTAGGTTAGAGAAGGCAGGTTGAAGAAGTGCATCTTGCACTTGGAGGGGAAGGTGAGGAGATTAGGGTTGCCAACCCTCCCGGTTTTGCCGGGAGTCTCCCAGAATCGGGCTCCATCTCCTGGAGGCTACTGAAGCCAAACCAGGAGATTTTAGGCCGCTAAAAGTCCAGCAGCGCAGCGGGGCTAAGGCAGGCTCCTGCCCCTGCCCTGAGCACTGACTCCGCAGCTCCCATTGGCCGGGAACTGTGGCCAATGGGAGTTGCAGGGGTGGTGCCTGTAGAGGGGGCAGCGCGTGGAGCTCCCTGCACCTCCCCAGGCCGCAGGTACTTACCGGCCTCTTCTGTGAGCGGCGTGGGTGCCTTGGCCCTGCTGTGCCACCGACTGGGAGATGCCCAAGGTAAGCACCACCAGGCAGGAGCCCGCACCCCTCACTCCCTCCCGTACCCCAACCCTCTGCCCCAACCCTGAGCCCCCTCCCGCACCCAAACTCCCTCCCAGATCCCACACCCCCTCCTGCACCCCAACTCCCTGCCCCAGCCTGGAGCCCCTTCCAGCACCCAAACTCCCTCCCAGAGCTTGCACCCTGTACTCCTTCCTGCACTCCAACCCCCTGCCCCAGGCTCAGCCCGGAGCCCCCTCCCACATTCTGAACCCCTCGGCCCCAGCCTGCACCCCCTCCCACACTCCAACACCCTGCCCCTGCCAGTGAATGTGATTGAGGGTGGGGGAGAGTGAGCTACAGAGGAAGGGGGGATGGAGTGAGTGGGGCGGGGCCTGGGAGAAGGGGCGGGGCAGGGGACAGGGCAAGGGTGTTTAGGTTTGTGTGTTTAGACAATTGGCAACCTAGATGAGATTTGTGATGGTCCTAAGTTTTCATGAGAGTTCGTTCCATAGCCTCAGACTGGCTCTTGAGAAACCTCTGCCTCCTACACACCCACCTTATCCAGCAACACTAACTTTATTCCTTATCTTTCTCAGTGTACTAACAAACCCATCTGGCTGGGCAGAAGCAACACACCGTGTCTTTGTTCACACATGTTAGTAAGGATATGAAAGTATCAAAAATCAAGCCCAAAATTCTATCTCAGGCTGACAAACAGGCCTGTATACTAACAAGTTATACTGGTATAGAACATAAGAACGGCCATATTTGGCTAGACCAAAGGTCCATCTAGCCCAGTGTCCTGTCTTCCGACAGTGGCCAATGCCAGGTGCTTCAGAGGGAATCAACAGAACACAGCAATTTATCAAGTGATCCATCCCCCGTTGGCTAGTTCCAGCTTCTAGCCGTCAGATGTTTAGGGACACCCAGAACATGGGGTTATGTTCCTGACCATCTCGGCTAATAGCCAGTAATGGACCTAATGTCCTCGAACTTATCTAATTATTTTTTGAAGGTATAAAGGTATCTTATATTAGTAAGCTATAAGCACATTTTTTACTGGTATAACTATGTCCACACTACAGGGAGTTGTACCACTTTAACTACACTGGTACAGTTAAAGCAGAACAACTTATATGTGTAGACAAGGCCTAAAATACAAAAAACAGAACTGTCTTCTCTATCACATTCTCTTTACTTATACATTGATGTATTGTCATGGTTACTGCTGAGTGTGGGAGGGGAAAACTCTCACAGACTAGCAAAAGATCAGATTACAGCTCAGTAATTAACATGTCTGTGGGGTTAGTGATGTCACTGCTTCACAAACATGACGCTACATGGCCTGCTGAGACCAAAACGGTGTGTCCAAGAGGAAAATGCCAAGAAGAATAAAAGAAAGGGTTTAAAAAAAATTATTAGGAACACTTAAAATCACAGTGCTGCTAACGTTTGCGATATTATTGTTAGTCGCACGATATTTGGCATTTTCTTAAAGCGCCAACTGTGGGAATTCAAGAAGTTACAGGAGAATCTTAGCTGAAAGTTTCTAGCCTTCACAGATGAGAAGAGCTTGAAAAGATGAAGTGTGTGTGCACCGTTAGGACTCAGAAACCAGAAGACAAATAAACGGAACACAAAATTTATTACACCTCTACCCCGATATAACGCGACCCGATATAACACAAATTCAGATATAATGCAGTAAAGCAGTGCTCCGGGGGGGCGGGGCTGCGCACTCTGGTGGATCAAAGCAAGTTCGATATAACGCGGTTTCACCTATAACGCGGTAAGATTTTTTGGCTCCCGAGCGTTATATCGAGGTAGAGGTGTATTTTTTAAAAAAAATACCATGATTTTAAACCCAATCGCATGATTTTTGCCTCATGATTGTTAAACTGTTAGGGCTGGTAATACATGCTAACTTATGAGGACTGTGAGAAAAAAATCAAAAAGGTCTTCAAAATAGAAGAGAAAAGCAAAGAGAATTAAGAATTAAGCTCCCACTTAAGAGCTTTTTGCCAGTTGCTGGAACTGTGCCATGGAAGCTCCCTCTCTCATCTTGCTTGGAGAATCTCCCCAAATTATTTGCCGTTCACCCCCTGGAGGCAAGGAGGATGGAAAACAGCCAATCAGTTCTATGATCTATTCTGCAATCGAATACCAGCAGCACCCTCTGTTGTGTATATTTAAAATTACAGAATGCAATAATAAGTCCAAGACACTGTTTCTTGGAGATTTCTCATTGGACTTTAATTCAGCTCTCAAAGTAATGGTGCCTTAAAGAAAAGAGAGTGAAGGAGAAATGAGAATGAATTTAATCCCAAATGTTCACATTATCATAACCTGGCAGAAAGGCTTTGACAGAGTATAGGAAATTCAAAAAAGAGCAAAGGGACAGGAGATGGGGACTTACAAGGAAGGATTGAAATAATTAAATAGATGACGTTATGAGTATAATATAATATCTCATTGAAAGGTGACAGGACCTTTACCGCATTATATCCAAATTTGTGTTAATCGGGTTGCGTTATATCAAGGTAGAGGTGTAGTATATAAAAATGGGCTTAACTCAGTTCTGGAGGACTGCCGATGCAAGCATGGTATCAGATAGATACACATTACAAATACACGTCTTGGTCTGTTTCCATAAGAAATTTGCTGATAGTTCTCAGCACACAATAGACCAGCAGCAGGTAAACATGGTTAAGTGTCTCCCTCACTTCCTCACTGGACACAAGCATTGTACAACTGTACATGTCTAGTTAAATTCAACAACCTGTTTGCCTGGCCCAGACCCTAGCCGTTTTACAGGCTTGCCGTGCAATAAAACACCTTTACAGAGTGACTGGCAGATCATGAAATTGCAGCATGTGACCTTCAGAGTCGTTTGCCAGCGATGGCTCTGGCAATTAAATGAATTGGCCCATCCTCAGAGAAGCACATAAATCATTCACATTCCATCCCCTCTGGCTGCAGGAAAGGCTCCTGAGCGGAGGTATGCAAAACGCTGGCTGGATTCTGTCCCTGCTGAAGTCAATGGGAGTCTAGCTATTGACTTCAATGGGAGCAGCGTTTGGCTCTCCCCGCTTCTGCGCAAAAAAGCAAATATTCTTTTCCTCAAGGCCCAGCCCAAGTGATGGTGGGGGAAGGGAGGCAAGGATCCTCCACCCCCAGGCTGAAGAACAGGAGTGGAGCACGAGTCCAATGGGAACACTGGGAGTAGCCTCCGCGGACCTGCCATCCTCTTTCTGTAGGCAGAAGATCTGCATAGGAATGGTTTCGCAGTCCCTTCTCCCACCCCATCTTACCCAGATGCCTCCCTCTTCAACAGCAGGAAGGGATCCCTTTGTGGACCTGAACTCTACGTACACAAGAGGTCACAAACCCAGGTCTTGAGCCGGGGCCCACTGAAGTCAATGTAATGTCTCCCATCAGGCTGACTTCTCATCTTGCTCTCTTCTGAGCAGCAGTTGCCAGGGCAAAGACGACTCATATCAATAACAGAGGAAGAGGCAGGATATGCCCCAAATATCTCATTGTCAGGTTTGTTAAAAAAAAAAAACCCAAACTTATAAGTGAGCCCTCTATCGTAATGGCCCAGAACACTAACCCGATTTGCAGCAGAATTACAATGGTGTATTAGGCCACTGGTTTGGTAGAACAACTGATTGATCTTTTAAAATGTATCCATCTCCATCTAATTGTCTCGGTTCTTGTATGGCCTTCTTCACCATGACAGCTGGACATCTCTGTGACGTTGTGCAGTCTATATGGTTTTATAAAAACTTGATAATAAGTCAATATAATGTAACGGAGATAGTTTTAGAGAAAATACAGTAATAAGTGAATGTAACGTAACTGGGATATGCTTCATCCAAAAGGTCTCTTGTAAGGTATCATTACAAAGCTTCTTGTGGCACCTTTGAGACTAACAGAAGTACTGGGAGCATAAGCTTTCGTGGGTAAGAACCTCACTTCTTCAGATGCAAGTAATGGAAAACTCCAGAGGCAGGTATATATCAGCGTGGAGATAACGAGGTTAGTTCAATCAGGGAGGGTGAGGTGCTCTGCTAGCAGTTGAGGTGTGAACACCAAGGGAGGAGAAACTGTTTCTGTAGTTGGATAGCCATTCACAGTCTTTGTTTAATCCTGATCTGATGGTGTCAAATTTGCAAATGAACTGGAGCTCAGCAGTTTCTCTTTGGAGTCTGGTCCTGAAGTTTTTTTGCTGTAAGATGGCTACCTTTACATCTGCTATAGTGTGGCCAGGGAGGTTGAAGTGTTCTCCTACAGGTTTTTGTATATTGCCATTCCTGATATCTGACTTGTGTCCATTTATCCTCTACGTAGTGAAAGGATACGCAAGAGGATAAATGGACACTTTCACTCTATGCATCCGAAGAAGTGAGGTTTTTACTCACGAAAGCTTATGCCCAAATAAATCTGTTAGTCTTTAAGGTGCCACCAGACTCCTTGTTGTTTTTGTAGATACAGACTAACACGGCTACCCCCGATACCTGAAGAAGTGAGGTTCTTACCCACGAAAGCTAATGCTCCCAGTACTTCTGTTAGTCTCAAAGGTGCCACAAGACCCTCTGTTGCTTTTTACAGATTCAGACTAACACGGCTACCCCTCTGATACATTACAAAGCTTATAATCTACCGAGTATGATCATCTGATTTGTATAAATGTACCACTCTTGTATCTAAAACTAGAAATATAAAATGTAACTCTGAGGGCCTATTGTAATTGTGTAAAGTGTGGACCATTAATGATGGTTTGGAATCTTGATGACTCCCATTGTCTGCAGATGGCTGTATTTACCTGTGAGTCTTCCTGTATATGTGTGTGCTGGCAAGTGAGTAATGAAGTCTTGCAGTGACATGTGATCATGTCACCTGAACTGGAATCCATCTTTAACCTGGTGCTTTTCCAGTGAGGGGGGGTGGAAACCCAGAGGGACAAAGGGTTCCCGCCTTATGCAAAAGATATATAAAGGGGGGAAGAGAACAGAGAGGAGGAGGAGCCATCATGAAGAATCCCCTAGTTACCACCTGAGCTGCAACAAGAGCTGTACCAGGGGAAAGAATTGTGCCCAGGCCTGGAAGGTGTCCAGTCTGAGAAAAACTTACTGAAACATCTCTGAGGGTGAGATTATCTGTATTTAGTTTGATTAGACATAGATTTGCGCATTTTATTTTATTTTGCTTGGTGACTTACTTTGTTCTGTCTGTTACTACTTTGAACCACTTAAATCCTACTGTCTGTATTTAATAAAATCACTTTCTATTTAGTAATTCACTCAGAGTATGTATTAATACCTGGGGGAGCAAACAACTGTGCATATCTCTCTATCAGTGTTATAGAGGGCGAACAATTTATGAGTTTGCCCTGTATAAGCTTTATGCAGGGTAAAACGGATTTATCTGGGTTTAGACCTCATTGGGAGTTGAGCATCTGAGTGCTAAAGACAAGCACACTACTGTGAGCTGTTTTCAGGTAACTTGCAGCTTTGGGACAAGTGATTCAGATCCTGGATCTGTGTTAGAGCCAGACAGGAGTGGCTGGCTCAGCAAGACAGGGTGCTGGAGTCCTGAGCTGGCAGGGAAAACAGGAGCAGGGGTAGTCTTTGCACATCGGGTGGCACCTCCCAAGGGGGTTTCTGTGATCCAACCCGTCACAATCTCCTAAGAACAAGAATCATCTTACAAAACTCTCTGTTCTTTCTCTGCCCCCAAGAATAGCTTCAAAGTCGTTCTGGTTGGAAATTTTTTTGATGGAACAGTCGGAAAACGCTGTCGGGGTGGGTATTTTATTTTGGGACACTGTAGATGGATGCCTAGGCCTTGTCTATACTAAAGGGAAATCTCGATAGAGCTACGCAATTTGAGTTACGTGAATAGCATAACTCAAATCAACGTAGCTTAGATCTACTTACTGCGGGGTCCACACTACACGATGTTGACGGGAGACACTCTCCCGTCGACTCCCCTTACTCTTCTCGATCCGGTGGAGTAAAGGAGTCGACGGGAGAGCGATTGGCAGTCGATTTAGCGAGTCCTCACTAGACCCGCTAAATCGACTGCTGCTGCATCGATTGCTGCTCGTCAATCCCCCGGTAAGTGTAGACAAGCCCTGAGAATTTCCCATCTGTGAAATGAGGATCATAGCAGTGCTTTACCCTACAGGGAAGGTAAACACATTAAAGATGGTGCCGTGCTCAGATGATCCGGTGATGGGAGCCACAGAAGTACTTTAGATAGAAAGTTTGCACCATTAGGCATGTCTTAGGCCTGGCAGATTTATTATTATGTATATTAAAAGATTGACTGAGAATCCAGGCCCAATGTGCTAGGTGCTGTACAAACATTTATTTAAAAGACAGTCCCTGCCCAAAGAATTTGATATCTAAGCTCTAACAAACCTAAATGATCCCAGGATGCAGAACTCACAGGCAGATGGAATCCTATCTTCCATAAACCAAGTTACAGGCAACCCCATATGAAAAGGCAGAAGACATTCAAACCTGGCCTGAGATTGCTCATCGTGTCGGTCTCATGCATCGTACAATTTATAATCCTCAGTAAGAACATCTCCCCAGCCCGCGGCTTCATTTTCTGTGCACAGCTACCCCAGCATTTTAATTGTCCCATAAATTTGATGGAAAAGATTTGATGCCGGGTGCTCTTAAAATGCCACGTCTCGAGCACTGCAGTTAATGAATGGCTCCCAACGATTCACATTTCAATCTATATGCAAATGTGTCCTCTGCTTGGCTCATGCTGGACTTTTCATCACGGTATGACTGCTATCCAGGGAAGCCTCAGACTCGTAGATCACACAGGTACAAGACATAAATGGGAGAAGACTTAAATTATTCTGTATTTATGAGGCAGCGAATATAAGCTGTGGGCTTATGCTTTTGTTTTTAGAATACCATGATCACAAATCAGCCCCTGGAAGGCCTACAATAATGCTTGCTTTATTTTTTCCTCCCTGCTATCAAAATATACACAGCAATCGATCACTTAAAGATACAAAGTCGAACACACATCATCCAATATTATCCAGGAACCTCATAAGGCATGTCAGCTATGAGTGAAGATGATGACTGCTGAGCATGGCTTGGGGATGTTTATAAATGGATTGTGAGATTTGATATAGGTCTCTCCTACTTCCATCTCAGAGGAAGAAAGGGGATAAAAAACAAGAGCACAGAACTATTCCTGCCTGTATACTATATAAACGGGGATGGGCCAGGAACATAGCATTTGGATAAGAATCAGTTGTAGGCTGGGGTTTGAGGCTGAACCAGTGCTAATGCATTGGTTAGAGGCTGAAAATATGGCTCGCTTTCTGTTCATGTTTTATTACCTATCCCCCAACCAGTCTGTTGATGAAACGATCTGTTTTGTTGTACATCTAATCTGTGGGCTCTCTGAGCCAAGCACGGTTTTCTTGTTAGTAATCAGTACAGTGGGGCCTTGGACTTTCATTTGCGGCCCCTATGTGCTCAAAAGCTGTTATCATGAGAGTTTGACCTCAAAGGCCAGAAACCTCTCCATAAGGGTGAAACAGAATGAAGGGGAAAAATCTTGTCGGATCAGATGTGCCGCATATTCTAACCATCTTAGCGCAAAATCCCATGGGAACTGTCTTTTTGTGTGATTTCAACTACATCTGAAACATCAGCAAAAAAAAAACCCAACAAGCTCTGTTTGGTTTTGGATCTGACCCAGAACCAAAACCACAGGGAGGAATCCAGATCCGGAGACCCAAACCTAGACTCACTGAAATGCAAAAGGCCTGGGAAAGGAGGATGTGTCCCATTTCTCTGTACCAGATATAACGAACTGAGATTGCATTGGTTCGGTACTGACTGAAAGGAAAGTGGCGCCAGCTGAATTATGCCACCTCTTCCTGAGGCATCTAGATGTTTCTTGGAGGTCTCCTAAGGAAGCATATATAGCTTCATCCTGCTTTTTTTGTAACACCTGACAGGACCACAGCTCCAGAGGGCATGGGAGCAAGTTACTTATAATAGGAAACTAGTGATCAGCAGGTAAAAGGAGTGTCCTATGGTAGGAGATATCCACTGACGTATCATTGTGTACTGGAGACAATATTGGAATCTGATGTGTGAACAGTCCTTGAGGATAAGCTGAAAACTCCAATCTGCCCCTGTTTCACTAATCCATTTTATGCCAAAAGCTAGGGATGAGAACACCACTCAATCACAGACCCCTGGCTTTGGTATGCATATGTAGGGCAAAGAGGGAGAGGTTGATGTAGCTGGTTTGTCAAGGATAGGGTTACCATTCGGCCGGATTTATCCGGACATGTCCTCCTTTTTGTGCTAAAAATAGCGTCCGGGGGGAATTTGTAAATCACTCAAAATGTCCGGGATTTCCCCCCTCCCCCGGCAGAGCAGAGCGAGCGGCTGGGAGGGCTGCAGGGAAGTCACGGGCTGGACTCCGGAGCAGCTGTAGAGGAGCTCCGCCCTGCATTCTGAGCCGGCAGCTCTCCCCTGCAGCCCGGCTCCGGCAGCACTGTGCAGGGCCAGGGACCGGGTTTTGTTGTGCTGGGGAGCGCAGCCACGTGTCCGGCTCGGCTCGCACAGAGCCCAACACCCTGTTCTGAGCAGCAGGGTAAGGGGGCCAGGGGGCAGGAGAAGGGGCAGGGAGGTTCTGCAGGGGGCAGTCAAGAAACGGGGGGGGGGGGGTCGGGAGTTCAGGGGGGGGCTTTTTGGGGGGAGTGGAGAAAGTTTTGGGCAGTCAGGGTACAGGTAGGGGGTAGGGTCCTGGGGGGCAGTTGGGGGGGGTTTTAGGAGGGGGCAGTTAGGGGACAAGGAACAGGGAGTCTTAGGTAGGGGGTGGGGTTCTGGAGGGCAGTTAGGAGCAGGGGTCCCAGGAGGGGGCAGTCAGGGGACAAGGAGCGGGGGGTGGGGGGCTGGGAGTTCTGGGGGGGCTGTCAGGGGGCAGGAGTGAGGAGAGGGATCGGAGCAGTCAGGGGACAGGGAGCAGAGGGGTTTAGATGGGTCGGGAGTTCGGTGGGGGTTGTCAGGGGGTGGGGAGTGGTTGGATGGGGCGTGGGAGTCCCAGGGGTCTGTCTGGGGGTGGGGGTGTGGATAAGGGTTGGGGCAGTCAGGGGACAAGAGGCAGGGAGGCTTAGATAGGGAGTGGAGTCCTGGGGGGCAGTTAGGGGCAGGGGTCCCAGGAGGGGGCAGTCAGGGGACAAGGAACGGGGGGAGGGTTGGGGGTTCTGGGGGGGGGGGCGGGAAGTGGGAGGGGCAGGGGCGGGGCTAGGGCGGGGCTCCTCCCGTCCTCTTTTTTGCTTGCTGAAATATGGTAACCCTAGTCAAGGAAGGAAAACCTGGTGGAGAATCTGTAGTCATGTAGTTAGGATCTATTTAGTAGGTGCCCGGTACAAAATTCCTGGCCTAGTTCTTTACTGTGTACAAAAGGAGGGTGTGTGTGTGAGAGAGAGATCAACATTTAAGGCCCTGTGCTGTCCTTTATGCTTAAAACAGTATGAGACAGGCGCACAGGCCTCTCAAAACAGGGCTCTTGGTGAAAGGCCCAGATTTCCAGGGCTTAGCTCTGTGCCTGGATTTCCATCTATATAACTGAAAGCAGAATCTCTCCATCTAATCTTAAGTGCCTATCACCCTGGTAACCAATGACCATGCAACAATTAAAGGTACAGCACTGTGTGTGTGCCCTATGTGGCTGTTTTCTCACAGCCTCCCTTGGTTCTGGCATGTGAACTTGATTTCCTGTGTCTGATCAGCTTGGTTTTTTGCTTTCTTCTTTCCTTCTCCTTCAATCTTCCTTGCTGCAAACTGGAGCCACCACTAGGAGAAGGCTTTAACAAAGAGGAGCAGTTTCTATTTAGCTCTGAACAGTCAGAAAACAAGGGCATGATGAGTAGATTCAACTCCCATTGACATCTAAGGGGGTGGCGGAAGCTTACATCAGGCCTGAATTTGGTCCTGGGGAAAGAAAAATACCGCTCACGGGAGAGCGCTGATTTTGTTGCATGTGTGGGTTTTTTAATATGTTTGTTTGTTTGTTGGTCCAGCACAAGAATGGGAGTTAAATGGTGTCTGGACACAGCTTCATGGTGTGATAGTCTATAGGTCAGCTGAGACCTTTGGGATGATTAGGTAATACTCTCAATGCAAGGCAATGCTCTGGGAGTTAACCACTTACCACTACATTTTGTGTGTGTTTGTGTGTGTGTTGTGTATGCTCGCATCTCTTTGGTTTTATTTCCAGATCTAAAAATGTAACTGCTTGAACTGAAACAGTAAACACTGAGGATGAGTCACTGATGTTCTGTGCAGCCAGACAAGCTCTCATTAGGTTACCAGACAAGAATCTGGAAAGGCCCCGCTCTTTTTTCCCCCCTTTGTATACCAAAAAGGAGTTGCCAGGACCAATTTGCCAGTGACTAAAGCGGATAAGTGAGGCTCCCAGCAGGCTCTGCTACAGAACAATATTTCCTTTTCTTCTAATTTGCTGAGTGGAAGGCATAGAGAGCTACATATAAGCCCAATGCAGTTTCTCTTCATTGCTCAGAGCTACTCCTTCCCAACGAGAACTCAGGTCTCAAGGATCAGTTCCTCCAAGAAAGATCCAAGAATGGGCCTGTTTCTTACCTATATCAGATTTGCACCAACATAATTCCTTGATTCACACTAGCGTAAGTCAGAGGAGAATCAGGCCATTAAAATGAAAGGAGCTATACCGACTGACAATGTGATGGGTTGGATCACAGAAACCCCCTTGGGAGCTGCCACCAGATGTGCAAAAGACTACCCCTGCTTCTGTTTTCCCTGCCAGCTCAGGACTCCAGCACCCTGTCTTGCTGAGCCAGACACTCCCGTCTGGCTCCAACACAGACCCAGGGTCTGAATCACTTGTCCCAAAGCTGCAAGTTTACCTGAAAACAGTTCACAGTAGTGTGCTTGTCTTTAGCACTCAGATGCCCAACTCCCAATGGGGTCTAAACCCAAATAAATCCGTTTTACCCTGCATAAAGCTTATGCAGGGCAAACTCATAAATTGTTCGCCCTCTATAACACTGATAGAGAGATATGCACAGTTGTTTGTTCCCCCAGGTATTAATACATACTCTGAGTGAATTACTAAATAGAAAGTGATTTTATTAAATACAGACAGTAGGATTTAAGTGGTTCAAAATAGTAACAGACAGAACAAAGTAAGTCACCAAGCAAAATAAAATAAAATGCGCAAATCTATGCCTAATCAAACTGAATACAGATAATCTCACCCTCAGAGATGCTTCAGTAAGTTTTTTCTCAGGACTGGACACCTTCCAGGCCTGGGCACAATTCTTTCCCCTGGTACAACTCTTGTTGCAGCTCAGGTGGTAGCTAGGGGATTCTCCATGATGGCTCCTCTCCCTCTCTGTTCTCTTCCCCCCTTTATATATCTTTTGCATAAGGCGGGAACTCTTTGTCTCTCTGGGTTTCCACCCCGCCCCCTCACTGGAAAAGCACCAGGTTAAAGATGGATTCCAGTTCAGGTGACATGATCACATGTCACTGCAAGACTTCATTACTCACTTGCCAGCACACACATATACAGGAAGACTCACAGGTAAATACAGCCATCTGCAGACAATGGGAGTCATCAAGATTCCAGGTTTCAGAGTAGCAGCCGTGTTAGTCTGTATCCGCAAAAAGAACAGGAGTACTTGTGGCACCTTAGAGACTAACAAATTTATTAGAGCATAAGCTTTCGTGGACTACAGCCCACTTCTATGCTATATGCATCCGAAGAAGGTGCCACAAGTACTCCTGTTCTTCTTTTTATCAAGATTCCAAACCATCATTAATGGTCCACACTTTACACAATTACAATAGGCCCTCAGAGTTACATTTTATATTTCTAGTTTTAGATACAAGAGTGGTACATTTACACAAATCAGATGATCATACTCAGTAGATTATAAGCTTTGTAATGATACCTTACAAGAGACCTTTTGCATGAAGCACATCCCAGTTACGTTACATTCACTTATTACCGTATTTTCTCTAAAACTATCTCAGTTACATTATATTGACTTATTATCAAGTTTTTATAAAACCATATAGACTGCACAACGTCACAGACACCAGCTGGGGATATGGCCCTCTGAGACTTTTTGAACATTGAAGAGGTGGGAGGGAATACATTGTGGGGGAGGGAATGCCATATGCAAGTTGTCTGCATTCAAGGAAAACAAACACACACACACACACGGGAGAAACAACTCTGAAAAGCAGAAAGGTCCAAGCACTAACTTTTCAAGGAGCATCAAGAAGTGCACAGGTATATTTGTAAAAATCTTTATCACACCCAACTTATTCTTGCTGGCAATAAGCAACCATCCATAACCTGCAACTCTTCAGAGCACGGTATTAAAATGGAAACTGTTCAGATGTAAACCTTTGGCCAGAACCTTAGCTGGTGTAAACTGACATACTTCCCCTAACTTCAATGGAGCTGCACCAATTCACATCAGGCTGAAGATCTGGCCCCATACATGTAACAATAAAGATGCGTGCTCATGTTACCAATGCCCTTTTAGCTTATCACAATGGAGAGGATTTAAAATATTTGTGGGTTTTATTGTACTTCACTTATAATAAACAGTAAAAATCAAAAGAAGTGAGTTTCCCTGTGTCTGTAGCCAGTTACACACGGTCTGATTCTCCAGTGTTATGTTTAGGTTTTAAGAACTTCAGACAGAATGTCAATAAAATGTTTCTCCACATTTTTTGTGGAGGTTCTCTTGAAAAAAATTAAACTGAGAAATGTTAGATTTTTGAAAATAAAGTTTAAATGGGGTTTGTTTGTTTTCCATTGAAAAAAAATGGAAAATATTTCAACAAAACAAAAAATGTCTGTTTTTTCCAAAAAAGATCATTTTTTGTAAAAAAAAATTTCAACAGAAAACATTCAACCAGCTCTCATTTCTTTTCATAAGGAGCCAAGTTCCTTATTCGTTTATTGCACCCCCTCCTTGCCCATGGAGAGATTTGCTTAAAGAAGGACTAAATAATAAGCGAATAAGGATTTCAGGCTTTTATTTTTTTTTAATCTTATTTTTTGATCTCTATCTACTTTACAGTAACACTTGAAATGAATGGAAGCTTTACAAAGACTTATACCAGAGCAGGCAGTGGGACTGTTAATTATTTATACGCTAGAGATTTTGTAAGGTTTGCCATAGGCTGATGGTATTTGAATTATTAAATGATCATAGAATCATATAATTGTAGGCCTCTAGAGGTCATCTAGTCCATTCCCCTGCACTCGTAGCAGGGCAAAGTATTATCTAGACCATCCCTGACAGGTGTTTGTCTAACCTGCTCTTAATAATAGCCAATGATGGAGATTCCACAACCTCCCTAGGCAATTTATTCCACTGCTTAACCACTCTGACAAGAAGCTTTTCCTGATGTCCAACCTAAACTGCCACCACAGGAGGATTCCCCAATCCACTCTAAGGCCACTTGAAATCTGCTTTGCACCACTGGAGAAGCACAGACAGAGTGAATGGGACTGAAGATCTGGCTCACTATAGATCCCAGAGTAAACTTTGATATGCTCTGAATACTTCTGTACAATGACTATGTGTGTTTCTACTAATATACGACCACAAAAGCTTTCAGCATCACAGTTTGAAGCAGGGATATTCTGATCTGAAATGTGCTGTTCTTTAAAATCGGCATCCAGTGTTGTTTTTATTTCCGCTGTCATTTTCCTTAGTGTCACTAATAAATCAGCCAAAGGCAAGTGTGCAACGTTTTATGCTGATGAAAAAAGAAATTAATCCCTTATCTAATCTAGTGAGGCGCAGTTTGTTTATCGCATGGCTGATGCTCTCGGCAGCTCAGTACAAGATTGCTGGCTATGTTTCTGCTGCTCCATTTGATTTTGGGTGTTCCTGACAAGGTGTTAGGTGTTCCTGACAAGCCAATTTTAGAAATACCTAGTCAAGGACAGGTTTCAGAGGGGCAGCCGTGTTAGTCTGTATCAGCAAAAACAATGAGGAGTCCTTGTGGCACCTTAGAGACTAACAAATTTATTTGGGCATAAGCTTTTGTGGGCTAGAACCCACTTCATCAGATGCATGGAGTGAAAAATACAGTAAGCAGTAGATATATATATATAGATATAGATATAGATATAGATATAGATATAGATATAGACAGCACATGAAAAGATGGGAGTTGCCTACCAAGTGCGGGGTCAGTGCTAATGAGACCAATTCAATTAAGGTGGAAGTGGCCTATTCTCAACAGTTGACAAGAAGTGGTGAATATGAAGAGAGGGAAAATTACATTTTGTAGTGACCCATCCACTCCCAGTCTTTATTCAGGCCTAAATTTGATGGTGTCCAGTTTGTAAAGTAATTAAATTAATTCCAATTCTGCAGTTTCTCACTGAAGTCTGTTTTTGAAGTTTTGTTGTTGCTCCAATACATCTGTTAGTCTTAAAGGTGCCACAGGACCCTCTGTTGCTTTTTACAGATTCAGACTAACACGGCTACCCCTCTGATACTCTTACAGGACAGTTAGCCCACGAAAGCTTATGCCCAAATAAATGTGTTAGTTTCTAAGGTGCCACAAGGACTCCTCGTTGTTTTTTCTAGTCAATAGTGTCCAGCATGCCAGATTCTGCTCTTGATTACACTAGTGTAAAGAGACTTCACTGGAGTCACTCCACATGGCCACCTGGATAAGGGCTTGATTCTGCAAGGCACTGAGCATGCTGCTGCTAATCCAGACAGAGGACCTGCTTTGCTGGGGCAGGGCCAGAGTGACGCTGGAACAATTCACGTGCTGAAAGTTAAACACGTGCTTCAGTGCTTTGCCCAATGAGAGGGCAACTTTCAATGTCCTAAATGAGAGCAGATTTTGACAGGCTCTATATCAGGAACTTTGTTGATGCTTTTTAAAGACACCCATAGTTCCAGTATACGCTAAAGCAGAACTTCAGTGAAAATCAAGGTCAAATATAGACGGGATTATCCCTTGAAGAAAGACTATTTTAAAAATGTCCATATCAAACATCTGCAAGCAGCTCTCACCATGCATCCCTGTTTGGCCCCGGACAAGAAAATATAAGTAGTGCATTACGTGAGGTAAAACTCTTTCCAGTTAATCTGGGCTATACAGTGCAATGATTTCCACTAAGCCAATCAAGGACTCAGGCTAATGGGCACAAGATGTGTGTCTTTCGACTGTCCCTTATAAAGGGATAGAATAGGCTAAAAATAACCCAACCCCAAAACAGGCCTTTTGTTAGCTAACCAAGAGACATTTTAAAATGAGCAGCTCTAAAGTACAGGGAACAAGTATCTTACCTGGCGTAGAATGACCATGGTTCCTACGTAAACACATCAGCAATTGCCTCTAGTAGCCCTGAAACAGAAAAGAAATTGAACATTGAGATGGTTGACAAATTCCCTCACTCATAGCCTGATCTCAGAAATGGTGTGATGGCTTAAGAGATATAACTCTTCAAAAGGTGGACTTTGGGAGACTTACAAACAATAGATGGGACTGTAAAGTTAATGGCTTTATACCATTCGTTCTAGACAGCAAAAGATAAGCTTCTAATACATCCACATTAATACCGACACATTGCTGAATTAGACAAGCTGGCCTCCTAGGGTGATAGGAACAGATTCTCTTTGTTGATCTTTTTTGCAGGACATTTGAATATTTGTAAACTGAATCTGATAAAGTTAGCCAAAGAATAACTGAATATAGATATTATGTTTTATTATTTATTTGAATGGGGCCCTTTTGTGCAAGCTGCTATCCAAACCAGTAGGAGAAAGACAATCCCAACCCCATATTGCCCACAGCAGTTAGGCCAGGTGAGGGCTGCCTGAAAGTTTTCCACTGAAATAGTTTTTCAGTGGAAATTTGCATTTTTGGCTAAAAAATACTTTGCACAAATTGTTTGCTTTCCTTAGAAAATATTGACTTTTTGTTGTAAAAACAAACAGCTGAAAACCAAAACTTTTAATTCAGAAATGTCAAAATATTTCTTTATGATATTTTGGATCAAGATGAAATGTTTTAACACCCCTGAATCAAAATATTTTATTTTGGGTCAGCTTGACATTAAACCATATCCTCCAGAGACATCACAGTGCCTTGAGGGAGACTAGTATCAGGGGGTAGCCGTGTTAGTCTGTATCTACAAAAACAACAAAGAGTCTGGTGGCACCTTAAAGACTAACAGATTTATTTGGGCATAAGCTTTCGTGAGTAAAAACCTCACTTCTTCGGATGCATAGAGTGAAAGCTACAGATGCAGGCATTATATACAGACACATGGAGAGCAGGGAGTTACTTCACAAGTGGCGAACCAGTGTTGACAAGGCCAATTCAATCAGGGTGGATGTAGTCCACTCCCATCAACCTCAGCCTGGACCAGTCCACACAAGAGATCCACTTCCTGGACACTACAGTACAAATAAGTGATGGTCACATAAACACCAACCTATACCGGAAACCTACTGACCGCTATACGTACCTACATGCCTCCAGCTTCCATCCAAGACACATCATACGATCCATTGTCTACAGCCAAGCCCTAAGATACAACCGAATTTGCTCCAACCCCTCAGACAGAGACAAACACCTACAAGATCTTTATCAAGCATTCGTAAAACTACAATACCCACCTGGGGAAGTGAGGAAACAGATTGACAGAGCAAGACGGGTACCCAGAAATCACCTACTACAGGACAGGCCCAACAAGGACAATAACAGAACACCACTGGCCATCACATACAGCCCCCAGCTAAAACCTCTCCAGCGCATTATCCACGACCTACAACCTATCCTGGAAAATGATCCCTCACTCTCACAGACCTTGGGAGGCAGGCCAGTTCTTGCTTACAGACAACCCCCCAACCTGAAGCAAATACTCACCAGCAACTACACACCACACCACAGAAACACCAACCCAGGAACCTATCCCTGTAGCAAACCTCGTTGCCTACTCTGTCCCCATATCTACTCTGGCAACAGCATCAGAGGACCCAACCACATCAACCACACCATCAGGGGCTCATTCACCTGCACATCCACTAATGTCATATATGCCATCATGTGCCAGCAATGCCCCTCTGCCATGTACATTGGCCAAACCGGACAGTCCCTCCGCAAAAGAATAAATGGACACAAATCGGACATCAGGAATGGTAACATACACAAGCCAGTAAGTGAACACTTCAATCTCCCTGGTCATTCTATCACAGATTTAAAAGTCACTGTCATTGAACAAAAAAACTTCAGAAACAGACTTCAAAGAGAAACAGCAGAACTAAAATTCATTTGCAAATTCAACACCATTAATCTGGGCTTGAATAGGGATTGGGAGTGGCTGGCTCACTACAGAAGCAGCTTTTCCTCTCCTGGAATTGACACCTCCTCATCTATTATTGGGAGTGGACTACATCCACCCTGATTGAATTGGCCTTGTCAACACTGGTTCGCCACTTGTGAAGTAACTCCCTGCTCTCCATGTGTCTGTATATAATGCCTGCATCTGTAGCTTTCACTCTATGCATCCGAAGAAGTGAGGTTTTTACTCACGAAAGCTTATGCCCAAATAAATCTGTTAGTCTTTAAGGTGCCACCAGACTCTTTGTTGTTTTTGAGGGAGACTGCTGATCTGACACTTCCAAGAGCTACTGCAGTTGTCTATGTGTACTCTAAACCACCTGCTGAAAGAAAGGATGGTCTAGTGGTTAGGGTGATAGCAGGGGACTTGGGAGTTCTGGGTTCAATTCCTTGCTCTATCACAGACTTCCTGTGTGATCTTAAGTAGGTCTCTTTGTCCCTCAGACCATCTGTAAAATGGTAATAATAGCACTTTCCTACTTCACAGAGGCATTGTGAGGATAAATACATAGAAATAATAAGGTGTTCAGATACGGTTGTGATGGGAGTTCTGTAAGTACTCAGTTTTTTTATATGGAACAGCTGCCATATGAGGAGAGATTAGTAAAACTGGAACTTTTCAGCTTGGAAAAGAGATGACTAAGTGGGGATAGGATAGAGGTCTATAAAATCTTGACTGGTGTGGAGAAAGTAAATAAGGAAGTGTTATTTACTCCTTCCCATAACACAAGAACTAGGGGCCACCAAATGAAATTAATTGGCAGAAGGTTTAAAACAAACAAAAGGAAGTTTTTTTCACACAACACATAGTCAACCTGTGGAACTCCTTGCCAGAGGATGTTGTGAAGGCCAAGTCTATAACAGGGTTCAAAAAAGAACTAGATAAGTTCCTGAAGGATAAGTCCATCAATGGCTATTAGCCAGGATGGACAGGGGGGATGGTGTCCCAAGCCTCTCTTTGCCAGAAACTGGGAATGGGTGACAGGGGCCGGATCACTTGATGATTACCTATTCTGTTCATTCCTTCTGAAGCACCTGGCATTGGCCACTGTCAGAAGATAGGATACTGGGCTAGATGGACCTTTGGTCTGACCCAGTATGGTGTTCTTATGTTTTGGAGAAAGAGCTCTACTACTTCGACCACCCAATGCAGGGCAACTCTAAAGAGTTTAAACAAAAGGCCTCTGTGCCTAACTGTGTCATAGGCGGCAGTCAAATCCAAGAAGATAGCTCCCGTCTTTAGATTTTTTGAAAACTGTTTTTGATAAAGGTGGTCAAGGCCAATACCGTTCAATGTGTACATCAATGACCTACCAGCTACACTCTTGTGCAAGTTTATCTATGCTGATAACACCAAGCTCACTCCTTCTCAGAAATTGACATGGTCTTGAATGAAGAAGCTCCTGGCAGACTATTGCAGTCAATGGTGCCTGCAGCCGAGCTTTTCTAAGACCGTTTCCAGTGTATTCCATCTGCACAATGCACGCGCAAGCCACGAGTTAAACGTTTTCCTCAACGGCTAACGCCTGCAGCATGATCCAAACCCATTTTTCCTTTGGTGTGATATTAGATGGGTCATTAATGTACCGCAACCATTTGAGGAAGACGGCAGCCAAAGTTAGCACTCAGAACAACCTGCTCAGAAAATTGGCTGGCTCAACCTGGGGTGCAAGTGCCCAGACACTTAGATCATCAGCCCTTGCCCTCTGATATTCAACAGCAGAGTACTGTTCTCCTGTCTGGTATCACTCGTCTCACACGAAGCTGGTAGATGTAGAGCTTAACAAAGCTATGCGTATTGTTACCAGAACTTTATGGGCAACTCCGTTACCATGGCTACTGATACTTGGTAACATAGCTCCGCCCCTTATTCACCATGAAAAGGCCTCTGTCAAGTTGCTGGCTAAGATTTGTGAGAATAGCGACCTGCCATTGTACGCAGACCTCGTCTACCACCCACAGCTCGCCTGTCTTCTAGACGCTCTTTATGGTCACTTATGCCACCACAGGACATGATGGTGGAATCTGGTTGGCGCAATGAGTGGTCAATAACAACAGTCGTTAATCACTCTCTTGTCACTGACCCAGCCATCTGCCCACCAGGTTTTGATTTGCCCAGGCACCTGTGGTCATCGCTGAATCGGTTTGGAACAGGACAGGGCAATTGTGTGGCCAATCTCTTTAAATGGAGCTTTTCTAATGACCCAGGATACAGCTACGGTCAACTTTAGACTATGTCACATTTTCTTGTTGAGTTATCACTGACTTATTTTGACAGCGGGCTACCGGCTCTCCACCTGGCTGATGATGACACCATTAAATGGCTGGGCACATTGCACATATGCCGATGATGATCCTCACGGTGCCTAACAGAAGTTGTAGTTTGAGTACCTCATGCCCCCATTCTCCTTTATGGGCAGGGCTCACTGGTTAGACTACATCTCCCATGATGCACCACAGCCATATGACTCACATGACACATTGAGATGAGTCAACAAGAGGGGAGACCATGGTACATCATGGGAGACGTAGTTTGGCCAGGGAACCTGGACCCCCAGGGAGAATGGGGGCATGTGGCACATGAACTACAACTCCCGTGAGGAACTGAAGAAGTGCAGGCAGACACAGTTTAATCTGAAATTGACACAAAAGATTTCAATTTGGTTTGACAAACCAAACTATTTTAATTCAGGGCAATCCGATCCAAAACCAAACATATTGTTTACATTTTCCTCATGGAAACTTTCAGTTTTCAGATGAAATTTTTCAGCATTTTAATTTTTCCAGACATTTTCCAGGAGTTTTAGACAATAATAATATTTTGTTTTCTTTACCAACTAGCTGTGATCAAGGATACAGAAACTAGTGGTGGGGGATTTAGCCTTAAAAAAGTAACTCATATACTGTTGTATGTGGGTTTCCTAATATAATTTTCTCTGGATACATAAAACAATCATTCTGCATCTACAGCAATCATCACACAACTAAAATAAGAAGTTCAGTAGCTCATGAGTTAGGTCTTGTCTACACTGGGATTAGCACCAATTTTAGTCATTGGCGATAGCAATCTATGAAGTTTAACAATCCTAGTGTAGACAAAGAAAGCTGCCATTTGAACAAGTGGAGTTTGAAACTGAGGTTAACTCAAATTATATATCATGGTTTTCACATTCATAGATTTTAAAAACCTGAAGGGACAATTATGATCATCTACTCCAGGGGTCGGCAACGTTCAGCACGCAGCTCGCCAGGGTAAGCACCCTGGCGGGCCGGGCCTGTTTATTTACCTGCTGACGCGGCAGGTTCGGCCGATCGCGGCCCCCACTGGCCGCGGTTCGCCGTCCCGGGCCAATGGGGGCGGCGAGAAGCGGCGCGGCCGAGCGATGTGCTGGCCGCCCTTCCTGCAGCCCCCATTGGCCCGGGACGGCGAACCGCGGCCAGTGGGGGCTGCGATCGGCCGAACCTGCCACGTCAGCCAGTAAATAAACTGGCCCGGCCCCCCAGGGTGCTTACCCTGGCGAGCTGCGTGCCGGACGTTGCTGACCCCTGATCTAGTCTGACCTCCAACATAACACAGGCCACAAAATTTCACCCAGTAACTCCTGCACAAAACCCATAATTTCTGATTGAGCTAAAGCGTGTCCTTTAGAAAGACAACCAGTCTGGATTTAAAGACTTCAAGTGACAGAGAATTCCTATGTAATTTGTCCGAGTGGTTAATTACCCTTACTGTTAAAAGTTTGTGCCTTATTTCTAGTCTGAATTTGTTTGGTTTCAGCTTCTAGCCACTGGATTTTGTTATACTTTTGTCTGCTAGATTAAAGAACCCTCTACTACCAGAAATGTTTTTCCTCTATAGACCATGATCAAGTCCCCTTTTAATCTTATGTTGATAAACTAAGAAAAAGTACAGAGAAGAGCAACAAAAATGATTATGAGCATGGAACAGCTTCCATATGAGGAGAGATTTAAAAAAAACAAAAAAACAAAAAAAACACCAGGGACTGTTCAGCTTGGAAAAGACACAACAGAAGGGGAAATGATAGAGGTCTATAAAATCATGAACGGTGAGGAGAAAGTGAATAAGGGTTTAATGAACTACAGCCCACTTCTTCGGATGCATATAGAATGGAACATATAATGAGGAGATATATATACACCAACTCTGAGAGGCCAATTAATTAAGAGAAGATGATGTCTGTCTGTATCTGTACGAGTTTTTTCATGAGGTTGATGGATTTCCATTCCATACGGCTAAATGCAGTGCCTTGCATAATGACAAGTTTCAGAGTAACAGCCGTGTTAGTCTGTATCCGCAAAAAGAAGAACAGGAGTACTTGTGGCACCTTGTAAGTACTCTCACACTTCTTATCACACTGTCTGTACTCGGCTAGCTTGATTATCACTTCAAAAGTTTTTTTTCTCTTAATTAATTGGCCTCTCAGAGTTGGTAAGACAACTCCCACCTGTTTATGCTCTCTGTATGTGTGTATATATATCTCCTCATTATATGTTCCATTCTATATGCATCCGAAGAAGTGGGCTGTAGTCCACGAAAGCTTATGCTCTAATAAATTTGTTAGTCTCTAAGGTGCCACAAGTACTCCTGTTCTTCTTTTTTAGAGGATGTTGTGAAGGTCAAAAGTATAACTGGGTTCAAAAAAAAGTTAAATCAGTTCATGGAGGACAGGTCCATCAATGGCTATTAGCCAGAATGGTAAGGGACTCAACCCCATGCTCTTGGTGTCCCTAAACCTCTGACTGCTAGAAGCTGGGACTGGATGACAGGGGATGGGTCACTTGGTAAATTGCCCTGTTCTGTTCACTCCCTCTGAAGCATCCGGCACAAGCCACTGTCGGAAGACAGGATACTGGGCTATGTGAACCACTAGTCTGACTCACTATGGCTGTTATGTTCTTATTCAGCTTGTTTGGTCACTTGACCTCAAATCATTGAGCCCTTTCCAATGTGTCAAAGACTTTTTAAAGAGCGGGCACTAGTTTTCCTTATCTACACTTGGAGTTTGCACTGATGCCTGGCTAACTATGGCTGAAATCCCAAGCCACAGACCAGATCCAGTGGGTGCCCTTATGAAGTTTCTCCTCGTTCAAAAGCTTTTTAAACAGTTTTACCAGTATGCTCATAGGAAATGTCTTTCAAACCAGTAAGAGCTTTACATCCATAGACATTTTAGGCCCAGTTTTCAGGTTTATAACACTTGGCATAAGAGCCAATGGAGTGGAATAGGACACCTTACACATCCCTAATTCTGGGATTCGGGGAGGACCAGTTCAGCCCACTGCATGACCTGGAACAGTTGCATCCAGCTGCCAACAGCCAACCCATATTTGGGGCTGAAGATCTGATCCTTTAATTGCAACTCATTCTGCTTTAAGGGATCCTGGGCTGGATTTATTAACAGCAGATAGGTATTGCATTAATAAGCATTAATGCAGGGCACTTCCAGGACATTAATGAACACCTGTGAGCAGCTGGCATTCTAAGAGCAGCTAAGGGATCCCAGCCACCTTCAGAAAATGATTGCAGCCAAAATAATCACAAATATGAACAGACAGTGGAAAAATCCATAATTGGAGGCATTTTTGTAATGGGTCAGGTCAGTTTCAGTTGTGTACACAGCAGCTCAAGAGAGCTATGATGGGAGGCAGTGCTGTCCTGACTCTGCCACTTGCTTGCTGAGAGACTTTGGACAAGCCAGTTCGCTTTTCTGTGCCTCAGTTTCCCCATCCATCAAATGAGGAGAATGACATTCACGTCTACAGAATGGCTAAGTTCCACAGATGAAAAGTGCTACATAGGATGATTATTGCCCAGCTCATTAACCAGTCAGATTGCTTGCATTATCTTGCCTCATCACACCATGCTTATTGTAACATGATAAGGGTCTGTCACAGTGCCGACAGAGACACAGCCTTAGCGGTATAAGCAACAGGTTCAGAACACGATTTCCAGAACACCCCTAGATCCATGGGCTCAGAGCTCAGTAAAATTGCTTCAGTCTTTCATCCCTTCCAAAGTAGACAAAGTGAGTCCCATGTAGGTCACTCTGCGATGTCCTTTCAGGCGACACCGTGCACAGAGATTCTGCTTGTGGCTAGATTTTGTGTCCACCATCCCCATTGTCCTTGGCCAAAAATTCTGCTGCTCCCACTCTTATTCAGTGTGCTGCGAGATAGCTGGCTTATGTATGTAGGGCCTGACTGTGCCTCCTACAATGAGAACACCTGAGTGGGGAGGGGCAGGAACCTTTGTGGGCTACCTGGGGGAAAGGGGGGAGAGGGAGTGGGGAAAGGACTGGGATCGCACTGCCCAAACCCCACGTGGATAAAGAATTTGTCAATACACAAACCCATCCAGGGGGAGGCGCCATGTCTATGTACTGGCTCCTTGCCTCTTGTTGCGCTGTCCCAGTTCATTGATAACGCCACTTGCTCCAGCCCCATGGAGCCCAGGACCACAGAGCCCAGCTGTCTTCAGGAAGCCCTGTAAGATTCATCTCCATGCCCAGGTTTTTCCATAAATCCCTGCTCACTTTCCCTGATCATCCCCTGGCAGCGTCCTCCACATCTCTACTCTTCTAGAATCCTGGTGTGGCCTGGGGAGAATCAGACACTGATTTCTTGCTCCTGAAGAGAAATATTGACTGAAGCTCGGTTAAAGCTTGGTGTGCATTCAAAACAGGAAGCCAATAGGCCAGATCCACTCCTGCAGAGTGGAGTGGGAGTGGGGGTGGGGGTACAAATTACACAGCCGCCCCCCAGCAGGAAGGATGCAGAGTACAAAGTCAAACTCTGCTCCATTCACCAACTTTTGACTGTTACCGGGTAGCTGGAGCGCTAATGACGCACAAATGTCCAGATTTATTGATAATTGGCCTGGAGGCAGACAACAGGGCAAGGTGCTGCTTAGTAAGAAGTGCCAGTGAGCTACAGAGAAAGAGGTTTTGTAATCATCACTACAATTGTTTGCTGTGGTAGGCAAGTAGATAGATATGCAGCTCACTGATTTGTTACAGTTCCTGGCATAGAGAAGAACAGGAGTACTTGTGGCACCTTAGAGACTAACAAATTTATTAGAGCATAAGCATAGGTGTCTCCTGCACACCTCTTGTAGGCAGGATAAAACAGGGAGGCTGAGGAGGGAGGACTTGATTCTGCATTGCCTTGCACCTTGTGCAGCTATTTGCAGCCGGACAAAGTGGGCTAGGTAGTGTTATAAAATCCACTTTGTAGGAGTGTAAGTGATCACACAAGGGGAAAGGCTATGGTGATCAGGCCATGAACAAGTACTGGGACTGGATTACTGTATGTCAGCCTGACATCGATCCCAGGCAAGATAATGGAGCAGCTGATGAAAAGAGGGGGATGTAATTAATGTAAATCATTATGGAATATAGATCCTGTCAAACTACACTGATACCTTTTATGAGATTACAAGTTTGGTTGATTATGTCAACACTATTACCGTCAAGAAATCTAAGTACACCTCTACCTCGATATAACGCTGTCCTAGAGAGCCAAAAAATCTTACCGCGTTATAGGTGAAACCGCGTTATATCAAATTTGCTTTGATCTGCCGGAGTACGCAGTCCCCCCACCCCCCGAAGCGCTGCTTTACCACGTTATATCCGAATTCGTGTTATATCGGGTCGCGTTATATCAGGGTAGAGGTGTATATAAAGGCATCCAACTTGGTACCACACAACATTTTGCTAAAAAACTAGGACAGTATGAACTTAACCTGGCACACATTAAATAGATTAAAAACTGGCTAACTGATAGGTCTCAAAATATAATTGTAAATAGGGAGTTGTCGTCGAGTGGGTGTGTTTCTAGTGGGGTCTCACAGGAATCAGTTCTTGGCCCTACTCTATTTAACATGTTTAATCAATGTCCAAGAAGAAAACCTAGAATCTTCACTAATGAAGTCCAAAGATGACATAAAAATTGGGGGAGTGGTAAGTTACAAAGAGGATGGGGAACTGATTCAGAGCATTCTGGGTCACTTAGTAAACGGGGTGGTAGCAAACAATGTGTGTTTTAATATGACTAAATGTCTACATCCAGAACAAAGACTGTAGGCCACATTTATAGGATGGGGGACTCTATCCTGGGAAGCAGTGACTCTGAAAAAGATTTGGGGGTTGTGGTGGATAATCAGCTGAACATGAGCTCCCAGTGCGATGCTGGTCAAAAGAGCTAATGCGATCCTTGGATGCATGAACAGGAGAATCTCGAGTAGGAGCAGAGAGATTATTTTACCTCTGTATTTGGCACTTGTGCAACTGCTGGAATCCTGCGTTCAGTTCTGGTGTCCACAGTTCAGGAAGGATGCTGATAAATTGGAGAGGGACCAGAGAAAAGCTCTGAAAGTGATTAAAGGATTAGAAACCTGCCTTATAGCGATAGACTCAAGGAGCTCAATCTATTTAGCTTAACAAAGAGAAGGTTAAGAGGTGATGATTACAGTCTGTAAGTATCTTCATGGGGAGCAAATATTTAATAATGGGCTTTTCAATCTAGCAGACAAAGATATAACTTGATCCAATGACTGGAAGATTAAGCTAGACAAATTCAGACTGGAAATAAGGGGTACATTTTTTTTAATAGTGAGAGTAATTAACCGTTGGAACAATTTACCAATTGTTGGCGGATTCTCCAACACTGACGATTTTGAAATCAAGATGGGATGTTTTTCTAGAAGTTCTGCTGTAGGAATTACTTTGGGGCAGTTCTGTGGCCTGTGCTATATGGGAGGTCAGACTAGCCGATCACAGCGCTACCTTCTTGCCTTGGAATCTATCCTCTCAACCCCCAGGTCAAGACAGAGGCACATAAGCAGGGCCATGCTGAGACGCTCATACTGCCAGCAGAGCCACCGAGAGCGGGTTCGGGCCCCAGTGAAATTTTTTTTTTCGGGCCCCCCAGCCAAGGCGGGGCCCCCTTCTGGAATTTTTTCGGGCCCCCCAGCAAGGGCAGGGCCCCCTTCTGGAATTTTTTCAGGCCCCCCAGCAAGGGCGGACCGGCTAAACAGGGCCAACGAGGCGGGGGGGAAGCCAGGCCCCGGACCCCCTTCCAGACCGCCAGGCCCCAGTAATTTGTACCGGCTTCCCCCCCTCTCATCGGCCCTGACTGCCAGTGCCCATACTGAACCTGTTCTTTGCCCTTTAGTCTCCAAGGCTGACAACTTGGCATCTCTCACCAGCATTAAATCCTCTCAACTGTCTGCAGCTGAAAATATGTTTCCAGGGACCAAGGAGTGATCAGTCCTTTGATATATGGACTCTCCATTGGCTTGATTCTGCACCTCCTTGCACCTTGTGGTCACGTACACGTGTCAACCTCTTGATACCTTCACGGACCCAGCGCTCCTCGCACCCATTTATATTGCAGCTGCCGGGGGAGGGGCTGGGGGGGAGAGAAGGGGAGGCTACTCCAATGACTCTCCAGCTGAGTTAGACTCGAGAGTGACCGCTGGGCACGTCTACCTTATTGGCTCTTAAAACATAATGGCCGACTAAAAACCAACAGGGCCGTAACGCAAATACAGAAAACATAAGAAACATGGAGAAAGCTCTTACACTGGGTGTGAAAAGCATGGATTTTCTACGGTAATCCCTCTCGGCTGGCACTCTCTGAAATTAGCTCATGAAAGACAGATGGAGAACAATCACCTGACAGGCCATACTGCTTCTGGAATCACTCCAGCGAGCTAGTTCTCAGGAGCACATGCTAATTAACCACTGGTTAGGAGGAATTCCAGTCTTTAATTCTAAACACAAATTCTATTCTTCTCTCCTGAGGCTTCAAGTTTCAACTCATTTCTCATCTAAAACTGAATGTGAAGACTATGATTATCTTAAGGAGGAGTTGCATTTTCATACAAGGGCATTCACTAAAAGCATAATTGTACCTAATATAGCACAGCATACAGAACATCCTTTGACCTAACAAGCTGTGAATGGTCAATCAGCATATTCACCATCTTAGATACAGCCCCAAAACGGTCTAGCAGAGAGAGATTAAATACACTGATGCTCTCTGCACATTATCACACTCACCCAGTATCCTCAAAAGGAGAGGTTGGGCTGTGGTTAAAGGGTTTCCAATGTATTTTACTGTTTACCTGAGAAACTACATTAGGACCTCAGCGTTACGAACACCGCGGGAATGGAGGTTGTTCGTAACTCTGCAATGTCCGTCACGCTGAACAAAACGTTATGGTGGTTCAAAAATTTACAACTGAATGTTGACTTAATACAGCTTTGAAACTTTACTATGCAGAAGAAAAATGCTGCCTTCCCTTTTATTGTTTATGTCTATACTATACTGTATTTGCTTTTTTTTGGGTCTCTGCTGCTGCCTGAGTGCGTTTTTCCAGTTCCACCTGCGGGGTATGGTTGACTGGTCAGTTTGTAACTCTGGTGTTTGTAACTCTGAGGTTCCACTGTATGTATAAGGAGCCTGATCTGCACCAAGCCAATGGTGAGTTTTGCCATTGACTTTAATAGGAGCAGGATTAGGCTCAGGAAGCACAACAATGGCCCTTGAAGGGACTGTAGTCTGATCTCCTGCAATCACAGGTCATAGAATCATAGAATCTCAGGGTTGGAAGGGACCTCAGGAGGTCATCTAGTCCAACCCCCTGCTCAAAGCAGGACCAATCCCCAACTAAATCATCCCAGCCAGGGCTTTGTCAAGCCGGGCCTTAAAAATCTCCAAGGAAGGAGATTCCACCACCTCCCTAGGTAACACATTCCAGTGCTTCACCACCCTCCTAGTGAAATAGTGTTTCCTACTATCCAACCTAGACCTCCCCCACTGCAACTTGAGATCATTGCTCCTTGTTCTGTCATCTGCCACCACTGAGAACAGCTGAGCTCCATCCTCTTTGGAACCCCCCTTCAGGTAGTTGAAAGCAGCTATCAAATCCCCCTCATTCTTCTCTTCTGGAGACTAAACAATCCCAGTTCCCTCAGCCTCTCCTCATAAGTCATGTACTCCAGACCCCTAATCATTTTTGTTGCCCTCCGCTGGACTCTTTCCAATTTTTCCACATCCTTCTTGTAGTGTGGGGCCCAAAACTGGACACAGTACTCCAGATGAGGCCTCACCAATGTCGAATAAAGGGGAACGATCACGTTCCTTGATCTGCTGGCAATGCCCCTACTTATACAGCTCAAAATGCCGTTAGCCTTCTTGGCAACAAGAGCACACTGTTGACTCATAGCCAGCTTCTCGTCCACTGTGACCCCTAGGTCCTTTTCTGCAGAACTGCTACCTAGCCACTCGGTCCCTAGTCTGTAGCAGTGCATAGGATTCTTCCGTCCTAAGTGCAGGACTCTGCACATGTCCTTGTTGAACCTCAGGGTTTTTTTGGCCCAATCCTCTAATTTGTCTAGGTCCCTCTGTATCCAATCCCTACCCTCCAGTGTATCTACCATGCCTCCCAGTTTAGTGTCATCTGCAAACTTGCTGAGAGTGCAGTCCACACCATCCTCCAGATCATTAATAAAGATATTAAACAAAACCGGCCCCAGGACCGACCCTTGGGGCACTCCGCTTGAAACCGGATGCCAACTAGACATGGAGCCATTGATCACTACCCGTTGAGCCCGACAATCTAGCCAGCTTTCTATCCACCTTACAGTCCATTCATCCAGGTCAATAATATTCACCCTGTTACCCTTCCATAGAGCCCAGTATCTTATGTTTGACTAAACCAGGGGTTCTCAAACTGGGGGTCGGGACCCCTCAGGAGGTCACAAAGTAATTATATGGGGGGGGGTCACAAACTCTCAGCCCCCACCCCAAGCCCCGCTTTGCCTCCAGGATTTATAATGGTGTTCAATATATTAAAAAGTGTTTTTAATTTATAAGGAGGGGTTGCACTCAGAGGCCTGCTATGTGAAAGGGGTCATCAGTACAAAAGTTTGAGAACCACTGGACTAAACCATACCTTCCAGAAAGGCGGCCTTGATTTGAAGACGCCAAGAGATGGAAAATCCTTCACTGCCCTTGGTAGTTTGTTCCAAAGGATGATCACGCTCACTGTTAAAAATTGTGCTTTATTTCTAATTTGAATTTATCAGCTTCCAGGCATTGGTTCTTGTTAAGCCTCTTTCTGGTAGATTAAAGAGGTCTTTCGTATCCAGTATTTCCTCCCCAGGAAATACTGATACACTAATCAAGTCAGCTCTCAGGCCTGGTTCACACTGTAGTCAGGTCAACCCACACCCCTGAGCGATATAATTAAGCTGACCTAACCCCTGGTGTAGACAGCTCTAGATTCTAGGACATAGCTACTGTCTCCTGAGGAGGTGGATTACCTACAGAGAACCCCTCCTATTGACATAAGTAGTATCTACACCAAAGTGCAACAGTAGCCCAGCTACAGAACTGACACTGTAGGGTGTCAAGTGTAGACAATCCCCAAGTTGTTTTTGTTTGTTTTGATAAACTAAACTGATTGAGCTCTTTAAGGCTTTGTCTACACTGCCAATTGAATGACAAAACTGGGAGCTCAAACTGAGTTGTTTGCCCATTGTAATCCCTAAAGCCTTATCAGAGTCACTACTTTCTGGCAAACAGTCCCCCATTCTGGAGGTGTAGCCTCATTCCTTGTTCCTAGGTGCATGACCTTGCATTTGGCTGTATTTAAAAACATTTGGTTTGGTTTAGTTTACCAAGCGATCCAGATTATTCTGTATGACCGCCCTGTCCTCAGGGTCTCATTCTGAAGGGAGCTGTACAAACATGTAACAAAGGACAATCTCTGCCCTCAAAGGGCTTGCACACCCTGTAAGGGACCGATTTTGAGTTTACAGGAAACAGGAACAAGGGACGGAGAATAGCAACGCCACCCAGGGACAGACTGTGACTCAGACATAGTTTGTTCCCTGGTTCCTGTTACCCAGGGTTTTCAGAACCCACAGCAGTGGTAACTGTTTTACTTTAGGTGGTGTCAGGAATAAATTTTGGCCGTGCCTTTAAAAGACTGCTTTTAAATTAACCCTATACTATGTGGTGTTTTACTTTATTAATTTACAGTGGCTAAATGCACATAATATGGTTGCAATTGGCTTAATTACATTCTGGGGGACGTATACCCCTTAAATTTAGGTAACAGTTTCCATCTTGTTCCCAGTCAGAAATAATCTGCTACTGGCCTATACCTAGAGCAGGTCACTTCTCCCCCGTAGTAACTCAGCTGCACTTGCATTATGGGACAGAGCTGGAGGCAAGGCTCTGCCCACTCCCCCCAGTATTAGAGACAACCACTCCCAGAGCACCCCCTCATGGCCAGGGTTGTCTCTACCATGCCTTGACTCCATTTTCTCCTTCTTCAGGGTTTCTTAAACAAACTTCACACAATCAAAAGGAAATTAAACATTCCCCAGCTGGAGGCCCAATGTATTCAGTCCTCAGGGCCCAACCCCAGTTCAGTGTCTGTCTCCTAGTAATCCAAAATAACACAAAGTCTTTCAAAACACAACACAAACTCACACAGTCCTCCTCCCAGTTTAGCTGGGTACAGGCCCGCCTCCCTCACAGTCTGCTTTTTCTGCCTCCCAGCCGGATTCTGTCCTTCTCCACAGGCCTTTCCTACTGGTTCTTTCCCCGCTGCCCAGCGGACATTGGCACAGGTTCCAAGACTTTCCCCTTTCTCTGCAGCCTGATTCCTCTCAGGTGGGGCTCATTCTGTGATCTGGGCTGGCTTGCCCCAGCCCGCCAGTGCTTCAGGGGCGAGCCAGCCTGTGACGCTCCCTCTCTCAGGGGGCAGTTATGATGGGTGATGCAGAGAGTGGCAGCAGCCTGTCAGAAACTGCACACCAGTGATGCAGGGAAGTTTCACAGAGGAGCAAAGCAGCAGTTCATACTGGTTAATTCTAGCATTTGATCAGCGGAGCCCTCATCACTGAGGAAGAATGTCCTAGTGGCTAAGGGACTAGCTGGGGCCTTGCAAGATGTAGGTTCAATTCTCTTCTCTGTCACAGGCTTCCTGGGTGACCTTAGGCAAGTCATTTAGCCTCTCTGTGCCCCAGTTCAAAATGGGGATAATAGCACTGCCCTCCCTCACAGGGGGGTGTCACGGAGTCCCCGGGCGATGCTCTGGAACTGCTCCCCACAAAGCCAGTCAGGACTTTGGGGAGCCTCCTCTCCCTCGGAGCAGACCATCTTCTGGGCAAGAAGCTCACATGGCTTCACCTTTAACTATTTCCTTGCGGGCGGGGGGGGGGAAGGGGCCCTGGCCATTTGTTGTCAGGGAGACAGAGTGTCAGTGATTTATGCACACTGGCCTTTCCCCACCTCCTAGAGACTTAAGAAATGCATAGGGGAAACTGAGGCACTCACACAGTATTCAGAGGAAACATTAAGAACAGTCCCACTTAGTCACAGGGGGTTGTGAGGATAAATATACTAAAGACTGTGAAGTGCTGGTACTACAGTAATGTGATCCATATAAGTACCCCCACCCCCTTACTCCATTAGCTAGAGGTGCAACTTGTATCCATTCTCATTGTAAAAGCATCTAACGGGGGTGGGGGGGTTGTGTGTGTTTGAAGTCTGAACCACCCAGATAGGAACATCCTCAAATCAACAATAATTATAATGATTATTCCTTGTTATCACAGTAGTGCCTGGAGGCCAGGACCCTGTGGTGCTAGGCAGTGTACAAACACAGAACAGAAAGACAGCCCCTGCCCACATGAATTTACAATCTAAGCTTAAAATGACAGTTACTAGGTGGGTGTGACAAGCAGATCGGATTATAAGGTAGCAGTGAGATGAGTGGCTGTAGCATAGAGTGGAATATGGATGTAGGTGACTAATGTTAGGCATATGAGTTTGAACATTTTAGCCAAAGCATTTTAAAGGTTAGGAAGCTGAGGGACTGTGACGCCTCCTTGAGGCTGATCCAGCCGTCACAGCCCACCAGGTGCCTAACCATTAAAGTGCTTAGGCTAAAATGTTCAAACTCACATGTCTAAATGTAGGTACCTACATCCATATTTGTCACCTAAGCAGCTTGATTTTCAAAGGAGCTGATCACTTGCAGTTGAGAGAACGGATGGTCCAATAGTTAGGGAGTTAGCCTGAGACAATTCCCTCCTGTGCCACAGACCTCCTGTGTGACCTTAGGCAAGTCACATAGTCTCTCTGTGCCTCAGCTTCCCAGCTGCACAGCAGGCATAACAGTACTGAATTAACTTTCGAGAATACAGGCGAGTCTCATCTTATGCTGGGGTTACTTTCCGCTGTCAGCGCATAAAGCGAAAATCACGTATAGTCAAAATTACATTGAGTGTAATGGCGGGCGGAATCGCCCGTACTACAGGTACAGTATTTAAATTGTTATTTTTCTCTTTTGTTGTTGTTGTTTTTTGTTTTTGCCGACCGCGCAAAGCTGAATTCGCGCATGTTAAATGCGCGTAAGATGAGACTCGCCTGTACTGTGCAGAGAAATCCATTAAAAGATTATGAACCCCTCAGATAATGGGGACCACATAAGTACCTCAGCTAGACAGTTCCTATTAATTCAATGGGAGCTGCTGGTGCTTGTCACCTCTGAAAATGAGGAGACTTATTTAGGCGCCTGATTTTGAACATGTGGACCTTTATCTAGAGAAAACTATTTTCTCTTGCTTATCTTCAGCATCTGCAAATACGACTCACTAAGTCCATTAACTATGCTGTGTTTGTACGGTGCAGGTACGGGATCCTGGTTCACAGCTGGGGCTCTTTTGCACTACTGCAATAATAATGAATAATAAAGTGCTTAGAAAAAAAGTTACCCTAAAGTCCAGTTCTGCTCTGAAAAGTGTCTATATGGAAAAGACTCCTTCATGTGCAGCAGATCTGCTCCCTGCGTGTGTT
The DNA here is from genome assembly GCF_027887155.1 of Malaclemys terrapin pileata. Classification (NCBI taxonomy): domain Eukaryota; kingdom Metazoa; phylum Chordata; order Testudines; family Emydidae; genus Malaclemys; species Malaclemys terrapin. Next base: position 337,718,606 of record NC_071505.1, read on the forward strand.
CAGTTGCTTGACCTCTCGAGGTCCCTTCCAGTCCTAGAACTGTGAATCTATGAATCTGCCCACTGCATGACAAAAGTCAGAATTCACTGCATTTCAGTCTGCTTCACCCTGCAAAGCCAATACATCCCGGAGAGAGTGAGCTTGATCTGGTTTACTAATTTTCAATCAGTTACACCACTGCAAAGCCAAGGAAGGCAAAAGGGGTGCACAGGTGTCCCCAAGGACTTATTTTGGCTCTCAGGATCTATATTGCTGGTGGTCCTGAGAAAGAAGGACCAGACCTTGCAGGGCCGGAGGTCAGACACCTATTGGAAACAGTTAGCGTCTCCCATCCAAAGATCTCAATGTGTTTTACAAGCATCGTTATATGATGACTGCTCTGCCCCCGCCCCACCCCACCCCACCCTCTCCCCAAAGCCCCCACCCTGCTCCGCCCCCCACTCCCCTGAGGACTGCTGCAGGGCCGGGCCTGCACTCACTGGCAGTGGGAAGTGCAGCGACCTGGCCCCTGCTGCGCCACCAGTGAGTGCTGGGGGGGCGGTTCCCCCCGACTCCCAAGCCAGCCCCCCCCCCACGGAGGCCTGGGGCCAGTCCCCCGCCACGGAGGCCTGGGGCCCCACACACACACCCTGCAGGGGGGCTGCGTAGGGCCCCAGAATTGCTAGGGACGGCCCTGCACAGTTATACGGAAGTAAGTGTGTAGGGTAGACCTGGCCTAAGTGTTTGCATTGTAAACCTCTGTAACGGTGTAACTCACCAAACAGGAAAGAAGCATTCATTAATGTAAAGGCTGGCTTCCTACTGAAGGTGTTAGGTCCTGAACACAAGAAGGCCCATTGAAACCAAATGAGCCATTGTGAAACATCAAAGGACCAAGACTTTGTTGATTGAAGAGGAGATGTGCACAAGGACTCATCCCATCAGCTTGAACTCTGAGGGAAGGGAATAAAAATCCCTGACAAGAAGAAATAGAGTCTTTATGCTTCTTGGATTCAGAGGGGCAAAGATTACTAAGGCCATGTCCACACTACGGACCTTCCAGCGGCACAGCTGTACCACTGCAGATGTCCCGCTGTAAGGTCTCCTGTGTAGCTGCTCTATACCAGCGGGAGATGCTCTCCCGCTGATGTAGCACTGTCCACACCAGTGCGTTTGTCGGTGAAACTTATGTCAGTCAGGGGTGTGTTTTTTCACACCCCGGGACTGACAAAAGTGTTGCCGACAAAAGTGTTAGTGTAGACATAGCCTAAATCTTGATCTATACCAGTGTTCCCTCTAATTTTTCTGACCCACGTGTGGAATGAATTTTGTTATGTGCACCAACATGGAGATGAGGCGTGGGCTTGTCCAGAGTCCTGCTCACTCCATGCCCAGGCTAATGGATTGCATGGTACATTTCACTGAGGCCGCATAATTACAGACACCACCATCATCTTGCAGGAAACTGATCTGGTATCTCCAGAACCATAAACGCAGGCTCTAGCCTGTGGTGGGTTCCCAAAGCACTCACACTCAGAGAAGCCAACCCTCATGATATTTTCACGAGTGACGGGATTTTGACTGGGCTGGAGCCAGTGTCATGATGATGATGGAAAAAGCTCCAGATTTTTGTGAATTTGAGTCTTCTGATTGGCTGCTTGCCTCATTTGCTCCCCTCCTGGGACTGAGCAACCAATCAGAAAAGTGGGGCAGAAAGAGCTCTTTCTCCCTCTCTCTCTCTCTTCAGCAACTTGAAGCCATTCTCACAGGAGCGGAGAGCGGAGCTAAAGAGCCCAGCAGCTCAGGGCAGCTCCTCTGTTTTTCCCCTCCACCCCTGCAGCACCCAGGCTAGAAAGGGGCAGAGGTGATTGAAGGGCCCAGCCTGGCTACAATATAAACCTCCTCCGGACCTGGAAACTGTTCTCAGCGACCAGGTCCGTGGCGGCCACCGGGGGGGCAGATCTCCTCGTGGAGCCCCTGCTACACAACCCCCAGCTCCGTGTGCAGGTGGCGGAGTCCCCTGCGGTGCGCCAGAGGTTGGTCCTGGCAGAAGTCACCAGAGTCGGAGACCGCCTGGACTACGACCAGGGAGACTGGCTGGATCCCCTGACACTCGCTCGGCGCATGGGGCTCTCCAGGCCTTGTACTCCCCGGCGCGAACTTCAGGAGGCGAGGGCCGCTTTGTCGCCCGCTGCTCGGGTCTACCTCGACCGGGTCCTGCACGAGGGCACGCCCCGCTCACCCTCCACCCCTGGCCCTCCGGACCTTTTCATCGGGCCCCTGCCCCGTGGACCCAACTGGCCCCTCTGCCCTTTCTCCGTGAGCCGGCTGCATGACTTGCAGCCGGTTCGTTTCTAAACCGCGCTAAGGAAACATCTATACATGCTCGTGCTCCACACCCTTCACTTCCTCACCCTCGTGTCCCGCCCCGATACAAAGTGGCAGGACCTCCTACCGCCTGTCGAGGGTGAGAAGCCCCAGTGGGCCAGCCTATATTCCACCCTGGCCCCGAGGCCCGCCGGGGATATCAGCTGGCGGCTCCTTCATGGGGCCGTGAGCACGGGTGTGTACTTGGTGCGGTTTACCCCGTCCCAGACACCTGTCCTTTCTGCGGCGTGAGGGAGACCCTGGCTCACGTTTACTTGGAGTGCACCAGGTTGCAGCCCCTACACCGGCTCCTCACCAATATTATGTTGCGTTTTTGGTGGCACTTTTCCCCCCAACTTCTTATTTATGCACTCCCTATCCGTGGCCCCACGAAGTCACAGGACCTCCTGGTCAACTTCCTCTTGGCCCTGGCTAAACTGGCCATTTATAGAACCAGGGAGAGGAGGTTGGCCGATGGCAGTTCCTGTGACCGTGGGGCCTGTTTCCGGTCCTCTGTCCGTTCACGTATCCGGGCAGAGTTCCTCTGGGCGGCGTCCACTGGCTCCCTTGACACCTTTGAGGAGCAGTGGGTGCTGTCCTGGGTTCTCTGCTCGGTGTCCCAGTCAGGTTCCCTTCTTTTGACCCTTTGACCACACTCCTGTCCCTGTTTTTACATTCGTTGTCCCCCGTAATCATTTGAGTTTCAGGCCCTGTGGATCCTCCCCTTAGGCTGGGGGGGAGGGCCTTTACCAGTGGGCAGCTTAGGTCCGCCCACTTCCTGAACCCCAATATGTACAATATAGACACCACTGTTATCTCACAGGAATTAAATCCAGGTTCTCCAGCACAAGAAAACATAGACCACTGCCATTAGAGTGGAAGGAGACATCCTTTACCAGGGAGAAAGGAACGGGCTGCTAATCAATCAGGCAAACCACTAGAGGGAGACATGCTCACAGGCTCCAAGCCCGTCTATTGCAATTAGAGCTGTGCAAACAACTGATTTTCCAGTTCACTGAAACACTGCGGGGGAAAAACAAATGATTTTGGATCAAGCCAAAACAGAAATTTTTGGCAAATCAAAAAGTCAGAAAAAATAATAGTTTTGGGTCAAACAAAATGTTTTGTTTCATTTTTGGACATGGTTAGCTGGTTTTAAATGATAGCAAATGAAACGAAGGGCTAGATTCACAAGGGGACTCAGGCACTGTTCACAAAACAAGAATGGGGGTGCCCCCCTTCTACCCAAGTGTCCCTCCTCTCAGGTTACTGCTCTAATCACTAGACTATAGGGTCATCCTCATTCTCTGGCCCAATGACTATTTAATTATTTAATACAACGTGGGCCAGCTTCCACGGGAGAGATTGAGAGCACCCCCAGTCCAGAATAACCAACAGCCCTGTGGTTAGGGCAGTCACCTGAGATTCAGGAGATCTGGGTACAAGTCCCTGGTCCAGTGTGGTGATCGGAACCTGGGTCTTCCACCTCCCAGGTGAGTGGCCAACCACAGGGCTATTGGGCATAAGGGTGGCAACATGACCGCCATGATTTTGTGAATGGTACATAAGTCACGTTGTGAATCTAGACCCCAAAATCAACCCGCTGCATTACGGAAACGTTTGAAATGAACCGTTTTGACATTTCTCATGTTTTTCTTCAACCGAAGCAATTCACCAAAATCAACATGAATTCGTGAAACGTTTCAGTTGACCTAAATCTGCATTTGGGGGCTGGGGGAGTTTCGGCTGCAATATTTTGCCCTGCTCTAATTACAGTGGAACAGGCAGAGTGGAGTAGCAGCTCTGCCACATTCCACGTACACATTCAAGCATCAGGCAGATGAGGTTGCACATACACTTTCAAAGAGAGATATTTCCATTCTTATTACACACACACACACACACACACGTGCACACACGACGCACATGACACACATGCACAGTGCCAAAAGAAAGCTGGAGAAATTGCTGCTAGCCCTTCCCACACCAGAGTTAATTTAAAACAAAAATTGCAATGTACGTATGACATCTAAATGGATTTTAGTTAAACCAGGACAACTTGTGTGTACAGACAAGGCCATAGATATTGCAAGGGGAAGTGATACTGACAAGACTCACAGTAATGCCAGTGAATAAGGCTACACCCATCATGCAGTTTAGGCCAACGTTCTGGTCTGTGCAAAGTCCCATGGTGGCAAATAGATATGAACACCGCACATTACTGCTGTGAGTGTGAATGCCACTCATACGTAGAAGAGTTATATTGTGGACACTGTCAGGGTTGCTAGGCTCTCAAGAACAAATGCTGCAGGCAACTCACCAACCAAACAAATTATATTTACCTTGAGTTTTAAAATCTAGGTTACTTAACATGCTCCTGACCTTATGACCAGTAAGGCTTTGGTACATTTAATTCTTGCTAGCTACAATACAGATACTAACGCTCTGCATTTCTATACAGCTATGCTTTTCACTGAAATAGCTCAAAGGAAGAAAAAACAGAAGCAGGTGCACAATGGAGGTGCTGATTACTGAAACTCAGTGGAATGAGTCTCATAACTGGAATGTCAGTATAGAGGGGTGCAGTGTACTGGAGAGATAGGAAGTGACCAAGAGGTGTAGAGGTGATGCTATTGTAATGCCGACAGACCCTGGTCATCCGGGGGGTGGGATCGAACCTATGACCGCTGAAGCTTAGTATATGAGCCTCTACCGCATGAACTAAAAGTCACGTGGCGCTTACCAAGGCTGTAGCAGACTCATCCATCTTGCAGATGATCTAGGGGGACAGAACAGCACACCAAGCAGGCCTGGGCTACACTATCGCTAGGATTTCCAGAAGAGCCCAGCACTCAAAATTGGGGCCAGATTTTCAAAAGAGCTCAAGGCGTTGGGTGCACGGAGGTGCTGAGATCTTTTGAAAATCTGTCTTTCATTTAGATGCCCAAATGAGAACTGAGCACATTTGAAAGTCTGGCCCCAAGTTGTCGGTGCTGAGCACTTGAAGTCTGGCCCTGTGCTCTATTGAAAAGTGGGCCCCACAAGTTAGATATGTAGAAGTACCAAGAGGAGACACTTTAACTAAACCACATGATCATAATGTCCTTAAAGTCATTGGGCCAGATCCTCAGGGATCTGTAAACTGGCATAGTTCCAATGGAGCTACACTGATTTACCCCCTTGAACATCTGGCCCGATGAACCTAGGAAGCTAAGAAGAGTGGGTTGGTGACATTTTTGGAGATAGGATGCAAAGGAATAAAAAACAAAGGAAAAATGCCAGTGAGCATATGGGCTTCCCTCAAAGTCCACTGGTGCCCCTTTTCTCACGCCAGCCCACGTGGGGTCGATTAATGGCCCAGCTGCTGACCGGCACTACTTTCTCCTGGCCGTTTGAAGCATTCTCTGCCCGTTCTCCCCCAGCAACCAGGCAGAGAGGAGTCTCAGCCCACCTGAGTCTTGGCTTCAGCCAGAGGCTGCAGGGAGCATGGCCCATGGTGGACACTTGAAAGGAAATTCTGATGGTTAGACAGAAAGCCAGCAATGCAGGTGTAACCCTTCTGCCAGGCCGAGTTGATAGCAGCAAGGGCCGGTTCAGTACATAGGGGTCCCCTCCCAACAACGCAATGCAAAACCGGATCGAGCCCCAACCCAGTGACCTGGGAAAATCTTACACACACCCCTGGGTGCCTTAGAGAGGCAATACTTCCCCTCTTGCAAGCACAGAGTCTCGGTGTAGCAGAAAATCTTTAATAACATGAGGTAGACGACATCAGCATTAAATTGGGAAAACACCACAACTAGGGTTCATTGACCAAACCATGAGCAAAGACCCACCCCAGCAAATTGGGCCATATCCTTTCCCTTTGGTTCTTGAGTCCAGCAACCCAAAAATTACCCAAAGTCCTAAAAGTCCAACAACCCAAAAGTCTCTGTCCCTGGTCAGTGCAGCCCCAGAGTTCAAAAGTTTATCTGCAGAGTTTTACCCCCCAGCCTGAGTGGAAATGGGGGGGGCACCACAGGGGGTGTTAAGGAGCACGTTACATGGTCCGAGGCCAACTGACCCACCTCTCCGTGGGGTTCTGATGCAGCCTTCACCGCGAGCCATTCCACCAGTCACTCCACTCCAGCGACCGTCCTGTAAGCTGCTCCAGCCGTCCTGCAAACTGCTCTGCTCTGCCAGCCGCTCCGCTCCACTCCACCAGCCATTTTGTGAGCCATTCCAGCCATCCCACAAACTGCACAGCTCCGCTCCACTATATAGCTTCAGCCTTCCCCACCCCCCAGGTAACACAGCACTCAGTGTTTTCAGCTCTTAGTAATTTTAGCTCTTTAGTGATTTCAGCTTGTAGTAGGGGAGCCTCAGTGCTGGTGTACCATTAGCCCAAAGTGAATTCAGCTCAGCAGCCTGTAACTAGACTCCAACAGGAACCAAAATTAGCTCTGCTATTACAGGTTGGAAAAAGAAGACAGTATAATTGGTATATCAAGCCCTCAAACAAGGCCCATACCACCAGGTACAAATACCTATCCCCAACCTCTCTCAATTCACTGGGTTTTGGAATCCATGTCCCTTGTCTAGCGGGTGCTACTTAGTTGATGGCGAGTCCCTCCATCATAAAACAGTTCCACTGTCCTTGATTCACATAATCAGGGTAAAAACACTTTTTTCTTCCTGCCCTAATAACAGAGAAACTGGGGATCCCACAGCAGCCAAAGTGACTATTTGGGCTGCTGTGGGCTCATGCAGGCAGGGTGGATGTGCCTATGCAAACAAGATCAGCCCCTGAAGTTCTTTTGCACAACTCGTCACAATTCACCACTAGATGTCAGGGTATAGCTCATCCTGACTCTGCTTACACAGGCCTGGAGCTAGAGAAATGCTCTGAAAGCCTCAGTTTCCAGCCAGACACTGCCAGCTAGGCAGGACTGTGCCCAGCAGCAGGAGGAGAGCAAGAGAAGTGATGACAGGTCAGGCCCTAGCCCAACTGAATAGCACGTAGCTCCTGTCAGAGCCAATCCAGGTGGCCCAGCTCTTGTCTGTGCTCTAGGGGGTGCCGTTATTTTTATGATGAATGTATATATTTCTTCTGCTCTCTGTTGAGCTAGCTACTTCTTATCTGGTCAGTATCGCCATTGCATCTGAGCACCTCCAGAAAAATAGTTTATTTGTAACTGAGTAAATGCAATTTTTCCCATTGCTCTAGGTGCAGATACCTCCATCCTCTGGCTGTATTGAGTCTTGGGGTAAATTACATGCTGTCCAGGCTTCAGTGTGTGTGCATGTGTCATCAGCTATTGCTTATTTTAAAATAATAATAGCAATGATTCTGAAGACTCGATCCTGAGCCCTACAGGAAAAAAGTAGCGGGTGCTCAACACCCACTGGCAGCCCCTCTGATCACCTCCTCCCCCTTACCCCCAGGGCCTCCTGCCTGCCGGCGAGCCCTGCCAATCAGCTCCTCCCCCTCCCTCCCAGTGCCTCTCACCCACCATGAGCAGCTGTTCAGAAGCGGGCAGGAGGCACTGGGGGGAGGGCATAGAGCAAGGGTAGGGTGCGCTCGGGGGAGGGGGCAGAATGGGAACGGAAGAGATGGGGCAGGGTGGAGTGGGGGTGGGAAGAGGCAGGGCAGACTCGGGTCTTGGGGGAAGGGGTGGAGTGGGTAGTGGGGCCTGGTGCTGAGCAGGGGTCGAGCACCCCTAAGAAAATGAGGAAGCCGGCGCCTGTGCAGAGCCTTGTTAAATGGCCAACTGGGGAATCCCCAAGAAGCTAAAACTCTTAGAGGCATTGCCAGAGTTCACTGTACTCCAGCAATCACTGGCTGGTGGCTGGACCTTTGGCATGTGACCCGGCGGCCAGCACATCCCTCAGCCCACGCCACTTCCCGCAGCCCCCATTGGCCTGGAACAGCGAACTGCAGCCAGTGGGAGCTGCGATCGGCCGAACCTGCGGACATGGCAGGTAAACAAAATGGCTCGGCCCGCCAAGGTGCTTACCCTGGTGACAATACTGTCACTATTGTTGATTTGCGTTTGTAGTTTTCTTAAACGTATTCTCTGTGCTTTTACTTTAGGCTGTGATGGCTCTCCCAGTGCATTGTTTGTTCATTTAGGAAGTCCGAGAGCAGTAATCCAGGGCTCTGGGTTGTATTTTGAACACACAGTGCTTTTGGGGTGCACACCGGCAGATTGGGGGACTTCTCAGACTTGGTGAAAATGGCTAAAATCTGACAATTAAGCCCTTCAGTCCAGATCTCAGACCCAAAAGGGGCCTGATTTTCAGTAGTGCTGAGCTAATGAAAGACAGTCCCCATCAGAGTCAATGGAGTTGCAACCTCTTATACCTGCACTGAGTTTGGCCCAACGAGACAAATCAGGGCTGTAGCAGAAGTTTGACATTAACAACAAGCACAGACCCAGAATACCTAACCCCAAAAGAGCTTTCTAGGAGCAGAAACTCCATTATTTATGTACTTATATGGCCCTTATCACTGTAATTTCTGGGCACCTCATAATCATTAATGGATTTACTATTATCCCCATTTTGCAGCTAAGGAAACTGAGGAACAGATTAATATAAGTGTCATTCCCAAGTTGAGACCCAGAAGTCTGTAGCTGAGGTGGGAGTTGAATCCAGGTCTCCTAAAGGCAGTCTAGTGTGCTCTCCAGTAGGCGATTACTTTTACCAAGCTATAAAACAGAAGGGGCTCAGATACCACAGTGATGAGTAGCAGTGCAAAGCACAACACAGACAGAGATGAATCCCCCAGGTCTGCTACAGTATGTCCAGCAGCAAATAAGACAGGGCAAAACCCCCTTTGGAAATGCACACAAAAATCAATGCTTAACAGGCATGTATTCATCTGAGACTCATCAGGAAACCAGCATCAATATTTAAACCGTCTCCAGTAAGGTCAATCGACTTGCCCTGCATTCAATCTATTTGACAGGCCACCGCAGACAAAGGGTCGGAACAAAAGACCCAACCTTTCCTCCCTTCCCGTGTTTCTGCATAGCCAGAGCATAACAATGCACTGCTGGGCCATCCGATACAGGCGCGTTGCCCTGAAATAGGCAGAGCCTCAAAAGGAGGGTAATTGCCTTTTGTACTCAGACCTCTGACAGCGACCGTGTCTTTGCAACAGCAACAAAATTAATCGAATGACATATCATTTCACAATGCAGCTAGGCCTCCTTTCAGCAGAAAGCAGTCTGGCAGGCTGAACCGATCTGGGCAATATGCTTCCCTTGCTGTTGGAGCCAGCTGGTATTTCTGATCTGTTTCACCTGTTATTTATGGCAGAATGTAAAGATCCCAACTCAGATCAAGGCCCCATTGTGCTAGGCACTATGCAGGCAAAAGCGTGGTAAAGGGCTCTGTAGGCTAGCGGAGAAAGGGAAAACAAGAGCCAATGGATAGAAGTAAAAGCCAGACAAATACAAATTAGAACTAAGACACATTTTTAACAGTGAGAATGATTATCCATAGGAACAAACCACCCAGGGAAGTGGTGGACTCTCGATCCCTTGATGTCTTCAGAGCTAGACGGGATGCCTTTCTGGACTAGGTGCGTCAGTCAAACACAACTCTTTGGGCTCAGTACAGGAGTGAGAAGGTTAAGTATAGTGGCCTGTAAAATGCAGGAGGTCAGACTAGCTGATTTAGTAGTTCCATATGGCCTTAAAAAATCTATGAATGCATAGTAAGAGACGATAGGCGTGCACAGCCCATTTCATTAGGGTGTGCACCCAGGGAGCCCTGCCCTAGCCCCGCCCCTGCCCGGCCCTGCCTTAGTCCCACCCCCATCCACTCCTTCCTACTTCCCGCCCCCTGACTTCCCCCCTCAGAATCCCCAACCCCCCCTGCTCCTTGTCCCCTGACCACCCCCTCCAGAAACCCCCCCCCCCCCCAGACTCCCTGTCCCCTGACTGCCCTGACCCCTATTCACCCCCCGCCCCCTGAGAGACCCCGGGACTCCCATGCCCCATCCAATTCCCCCTGCTCCCTGACTGCCCCCTCCAGAGACCCCCTGCCCCTAACCACCCCCCCGCCGGGATCCCACCCCTTATCCAACCCCCTTGGCCCCGGACCCCTCACCATGAGCGGAGGCTAACTTAAACCCCTCTTTGCTGCAGATTAAGCCCCTTATGTCTTGTCCTACCATCAGTGGACATGGAGAACAATTGATCTTTATAACCGTCCTCTTTATAACAGCCCTTAATGTTTGAAGACTGTTATCAGGTCCCTCCTCCGGTTCTTTCCTCAACATGTCCAGTTTTTTAACCTTTCCTTATTGGTGAGATTTTCCAAACCTTTTCTCATTTTTGTTGCTCTCCCCCGGACTCTCTCCAATTTGTCCACATCTTTCCTGAAGTTCAGCACCCAGAACTGGACCCAGTACTCCAGCTGAGGCTTCCCCTGTGCTGAGCAGAGCAGGACAATTACCGCCCGTGGCCCACCTACGACACTCCTGTGAATACACCCCAAAACGATAGTGGTCTTTTTCACAACTGCATCAGAGAACCCATGTCTCTTGTTGACTCCCCAGCCTGAGCCCTGGACCACAATGCCTTCAGTAAGGAGTCCATTGCAGCCTAGGTTCTCTTTCTGTTTCATCCAGCAGCAGACTAATAGATAGCTAACTCTATCACTAAGAGTCCTGACTTTGCCATCATTACACTGAGTAGCACCAGACTCCGTGTAGCCCCCCTGATTTCAGTCTGGGTACCAGTGTCAGAATCAAGCCCTTAGCAGACAATGTTTCTGCCCCCAAGAGACGTAGCTAAGCCAACCTAGCCCCCAGTGTAGACAGCGCTGGGTTGACGGAAGAATTCTCCTGTAAACCTAGCTGCCCCCTCTCGGGGAGGTGGATTAACTGCAGGGGTTCTCCACCTACTTACCAGTGTGGACCGCATAGGCAGCCCTCTCTGTGTGATGTGGGCCACATCCACACATTATAGATATTACTTGGATGGCCCTCAGGATGTCACAGGGCCTGCAGCTGTGTACTGATTGGGCCGCAAGTGGCCCGCGGGAACCACTGAACGACGGTGGAACCCCTCCTGTCGCCACAGAGAGTGTCTGCGTTGCAGCCATGCCGCTGTTAAATTTTTAGTGTAGCCAGAGCCTAAGAGCCACAACCCAAATGCCCACCTGTCAATTCATCTGAATCAGCTGGTCTCCCTGATCATGGCTCAACTCCTCCCTCTGACTCGCCAACATTTTTCAAGCTAAACCCGACCACAAGGGCCCACATCACCGGCTGCTCTGGACCGTGTGACATCTCCCCCAAACGCTTGCAAGTGTCCGTGTCTGGCTTGAGAAACAAACAAACAGATTCATATCGCTGTATCCCAAACGCCTCTTCTCCTCCTAGGCTCATCTTCAGCAATGACAAAGGCTCACTCAGCAGGCCGGGCTACGTAGCCCGCAGGCTGGATTACTGCACCTCCTTAAATGTCCTCTCTGGCAGGACTTGGCAACCAAGCGTGTGTCAGGGAGGAAATGACATCCTCGCATTACACCTGCCTTGACAGAGCGTCCGTCAGTCGCTCCCGACACGACGGCAGATGGGGTTTAGCATTGCAGTCTTTGTTTATAGGCTTCTGCAAGCGCCTTTACCAAATTACATGAACGGTCTGTCAGCCCCTGCCACAAAGGCCAGCCTCGGGCCTGTCTGGACACACAGCCACAGAGGGAGCTTCTGGGACAGACTCTCTCTCGCTCCGGCCCCTGGAGTAGTGTACGAAGATTGTAAAGGAGTCACAGCGGGCGGGGGGGAAGTCCCCCATTACAGGCACAACGTAGGGCCGTTGGAAGCAGCGGAGCGGACCCCCTCACAAGGCTGGCAGAGGGCACCCTGGGGACGAAAGAGGTGGGCGTCACAGCCTGTATGCAGCTCGGGGTGAACTGCTGTAAATCCGAGCTGCTAGAGAGTTGCTCTAACTTATTCCAGGGACTGTTTGGGCCCCCCAGAGCAGCCCAGAATCAGCACAGACACAGCACAGAGACAGGCTCACTACCATCTCGCTCTGGGCTTTGGTGATCTGTGGTACATGGTCCCTGCTTGTGCTGCTGGTCGCGCCTCAGGAGTGAAGATCTGCTGCTGAATCCTTGCCTGCCTTTAAGAGCAACTAAGGTCCTGTCTCCTTCCTCACGGGGTGCCTCTGATTGCCCTGTTCCATCTCCCATACCTGGAAAGCACGGAGCACATCCTGGCTCGCCCACAAACAGACCATTGCGTCTGGCTCTCTCCTACCACAGTCAAAGGGAGCCAGTCCCATTAATGCACAGCAATTACAATCTGACAATGCTACGTCAAGTAAGACAAATAAGATGTGCTTCCACCTAAGAGAGCCAGAAGTAGTTTCTCCTGATTTCCCCGCCCCCTTCCGCTGGGCTCTGAAGCCATTCTCTGCAGCTCCAGGAAAGGCTTTGCTAACCTGTGAGCTGGCAATACCTTCATTAATCACAGAATAATCCTTTCCATGGTAACCCAAGGATTGTGGAGTCACAAGTTAGCAAGCGTGAGACAGAGACACTGGACACAAACAGTTGGTCCAGGGAAAACAAAAAGTGATCGATGTATCTTGCCCAGAGCTACACGGGGCAAATTAATTAGAAATAATATGATTGAGGGATTGGGAGTTGTACTTATGGAGCAGATTCTGATCTCAGCTCCACTGGTGTAAAGATAGAGGCAGTTCCTCCAAACTTACCTCTGTGGAACTGAGATCAGAAATCTTATCCTATATCATAGTGTTGGAAAGGACCTCAGAAGGTCCTCTAGTCTAACCCCCCAGGACCAATTTCCAGACAGATTTTTGCCCCAGATCCCTAAATGGCCCCCCTGAGGATTGAACTCACAACCCTGGGCTTAGCAGGCCAATGCTCAAACCACTGAGCTATCCCTCCCCCATCCACATTGAACTCATTCTGCATTCACTGAATTGCTCCTGCCACAGCACAATTGTTCTAACCGTGAAATGAAAAGCTTTCAATGAAAAAGTCAATAACCTCCACTGAAAAGCCCAGGTCACCAGCAGTCTGTCACTGCGGACTCACAATGACTAATAAATACAATTCAGATAAAGCTATTTGGAAATCAGTGGAATTCAGAGTTTGCCATGCTACAGGTGATAACATTCCAATCCTTACCGCCCATCTACCTAGGTCCTGAAGTGGCCCTTGTTACCATAGTACCTAAGCACCTCTTAATCATTAAAGGGTTTTTTTTCCTTACGCGGTAGGGAAATATTATCCCCATTTTGCAAATGGGGAATGGAGGCACAAGGTAGACATACTAAGAGACTTGCCCAAGTTCCCACAGAGAGTCAGTGGCACAGCCAGGAGCAGAGCCCAGCTCTCTTAAGGCCCCATCTAGTGCCTTAACCACAAGACCGTGCTGCCTCTTCATAGCTGCATTGTGACCAAGAGCACTCCAGCTGTTCCAGGGAAGCCGTGGGACCCTCACTGCAGGAATGGAGCTGGAACTGAAATCCAATACGGCCGGGCTTGATAGACTGAAGCCATGTTTTCATGGAACAGCCTTCACCAAACGGCCAAAGCCTGAATGATCAGTAGGGCTCTTTCATGGGGCGAGCTCAGAATCCTCCCCACTGAGCATGGCACCTTGGAGGCTGCAGGAGTGGCCTGGGCCTCTGCCAGCTCCCTCTGTGGAGGGTTTTGGCCAGGGGGCACCAGGAAGTCACAGATCCATTGGCTCATCCCAACTCTAAACATTCTGTCCACAGGGCTTTGGAGGGAGCATTGCTCCGCGGCGGAGAGGGGGATGCAGAGCGCTCCTATGCGGTATCTCCAAAGCCTGCCCACCATGCATTACAGCCACACTACTTCCATGGCACGTAGGGCCTGAAATGGCCACAGGGCCAAGAAGACAAAGGATTTTACCCCCAAGGGACTCAGTGTAACCGGAATTGCCTTGCCATTTGTGCCTTTTACTTAGGTCAGAAGCCAACCGCTAACTGCCTGGGGTTAGGAAGAAGTTTCCCCGAATGGTAGATTATTCTATAATTGCCCATGTGAAACACTGGGACTGGCCGCGATCAGAGACAGGGTACAGAGATGGATCCACTGTGGCAATTCCTACATTCTACAGAAGCGTTGTTGTTGGCAAGTCTGCTCATGACTCGGGATGTGAGGCCATTTTCTCTGTCGTGTCATTATTTCCAGAATCGTTGGTGTTCATCCTTCGGACAGAGGCTGGTGCTGGTGCTCCCCCTCTCACACCCACGCACAGCAGGTGGGGAGCCCGGCCCGAAAAGCAACATTCTTCTCCGCCAATGAATTCAGCCTCCTTGTTGTTATGAAGTGACCCAAGCTAAATTAAGTAGATGCATGGAAAGGACAGAGCTCTTTAATCCTTGCTGCGGAGGCAAAGCAGGACAATGCGTCCTGCACAAATATGGCTCTGAACATTTCTGGGAAGTTTTTACTTTGAGGCACAGTTGATTTAGACCAAGACACTGGAACCGACTCACTTATCGGTGAATTTTTAATAACTCGTTAGGTATGCGGTGTCCCGCAGCCCAACCCTACCACAAATACTTCCTTTCCCTCACACGGTGGGGACCGCTAAGGAGATTATGGAAACTGATATGTCTAAAAGAAGAAGAGAGGATTCATGGGCCTGATCCTGGTGTAATCGAAATCAGCAAACGCTCCGATATTAACAGCTACGATGAGAGAGCTTGAATGCGCTGTATGACATGCTTGGCAAGTGCACTGACAGCTTTATTGTTAATAACCGACGAGGACCTACATTTTAAACAAAGCGTCTGAATGGGGCTGTGTTGCTTTGAAAAAGCTCTGCCCCTGATTCAAAGCCCATAATGAGACCAGGCAGAAAAACTCCACCACGCAAACAACTATTAAACAGTCGCAACTGCCGACTCAGACAGAGCTGGGAAACAAAAAAGCAAGCAAGCCACCCAGGAAAGTGTTAATGTATTTACCGCCTGTAGAACCAGCAGCTCTAAGAGGCTTTCCAGCAAATCCTTAGGAATCAAACAATCCAGACATCCTGTGCTGTACAGCCGCAGACCGGCACTGGTTACTGACTTACCTTAGCAGTACATGGAACCACTGTCGCCTGGAGTGCTCAGTGAATAGTCCAGGTTCCAGGGAAGCCCAGTCTGCCTGGAGAAGAGATTAACGTCCCAGGTAAATGAACAGCCCCCGTCTGGAAAGAGTTAAAGCACGGACTCTTCTCCTCGCCTGCCTGCCTCACTCTCTCCGCGCCTGCTTTGCCTACAGTACCTGGTACAGTGGAATTGCCTCCCCATTCATATTCACTGATCCTTCTTATTGAGGGGAGGAGCTGAGGAGCGATTACAGAAGTGATGCTTGGGTTTGCACGGACACAGGGTGCAGCTGGAGGCCTGGATTTTAAAGGGCAAGGTGCCAGCTCCACGCCTGTCAGAACTTCTCCAGCCCAAGGGCCCGGTCCGGCTTTCCTGAACTCGCCGGGAGATTTGGACGGTGGTTTGTTTGTTTTGCAGTAGCACCACAGGATCCAGTCAAGGTCAGGGACTCCTTCTTAGTAGGGACCTAATACAATTACAGCGAGCCTTAAAAGGAGACACCAATACAAGGAATGTGCGAAGAACGCAGGATTGAGCCCCGCTCTCGATACCGGTGCAGGATTGGACCCGCTCAGCGGTCCCAGGCCGGTAAAGCTTACAGTCTAAAAAGCAGGCACCAATCCAAGCAGATGCACTGCCAGACCCACTGGGGGTGGCACAGTAGCTTATCCCATTTATCTGCGTGCTAAGAAGCTCCAACCCGCTAAAGAATTTGAAGACAATCAACTTTGTTATGACCGAGTTACTGAAAGGACAATATTTCCAGACCAGAGCGCCTAGCTTGGGCTTCCAAACTCAAACTGAGCAATGTAAACAGAAGTGGCTTCATTTACAAAGGAGGGCCGGGCGCCCAGGAATCACTGGGAGCACTAGGTGCTCAGCATTGTACCGATCAAGCCATGTATATTTAGATGCCTCAGTAGCAGGGTTTAGGAGCTTAACCTCAGGCACCCAGGTTTGAACATTTTGGCCTCCGCTTGTGAATAAATTCAATACCTAGAAACTAGGGCTGTCAAGCGATTAAAAAAAATAATCGCGATTAATCGCGTGATTAAAAAAACGAATCTATTAAACAATAATAGAACACCATTTATTTAAATATTTTTGGATGTTTTCTACATTTTCAAATAGCTTGATTTCAATTACAACCCAGAATACAAAGTGTACAGTGCTCACTTTATATTTATTTTTTATTACAAATACTTGCACTGTAATAAACAAAAGAAGTAGTATTTTTCAATTCACCTCATACAAGTACTGTAAGTGCAATCTCTTTATCATGAAAGTTGAACTTACAAATGTAGAATTATGTACAAAAAAAAATCTCTAGTATTGTAGTGCAATCTCTATTGTGAAAGTGCAATTTACTAATGTAGATTTTTTTTACATAACTGCACTCAAAAATAAAACAATGTAAAACTTTAGAGCTTACAAGTCCACTCAGTCCTTCTTCTCATTCAGTCAGTCCCTCAGACAAACAAGTTTGTTTACATTTGCAGGAGATAATGCTGTCTGCTTCTTATTTACAATGTCACCTGAAAGTGAGAACAGGCATTTGCATGGCACTGTTGTAGCCAGCGTCGCAAGATATTTAAGTGTCAGATGATGTTTTCTGACCTGTGTCACTCAAGATGATCTAATGGGCCGCAAGTATCAAAGGGGTAGCCGTGTTAGTCTAGATCTGTAAAAGCAGCAAAGAAGAGGGCCTCATCCTCCCTGATTGAACTAACCTTGTTTTCTCTAGCCTTACTCACTCTTGCTTCCATATTTATACCTGCCCCTGCAAATTTCCACTACCTGCATCCTAAGAAGTGGGTGTTCATCCACGAAAGCTCATGCGCCTATACGTCTGTTAGTCTATAAGGTGCCACAGGACTCTTTGCTGCTAATGGGCCGCAAAACTCTATGAGGTAGTGGCAACACTTCAAGAATGAAGCCAAGTCACAAGTGATGTTGATGCCCCGGCCTGAGATTCTGCCAAGGAACCTGCTTGTCAGAAAGTGCTGAGGCCCCACCTGCTGGAAATCAGCCCCCTTTAGGGTGTCTCTCCGGGCACCCAAGAACCCAGGGTCCCCCAAATCACTAGGGACTTTTTGTGAACCTTGGCCTGAATGCATAACACCTGCAGGGAGGGAAATGGGGGAGGCGATGGATTTGGAAAGAGGGCTTGGGGATAGCAAACACGACGACAGCTGGGTGTACCCAGACCCTCTCTGGCTCAGGCTGAGGAAGGCAGCCTGGGCCGCACAGCATTAACATACAGGATCCTGCCTATGCTCTGGTCTGAAGTGAGCCACCCTGGACTGGATTGCTGACTACGATGCACAGCAGGGAGAGGAGTGCATGGACTCTGGCATAGAAAGGGTTACACACGCTAGGAAATGTGGGGGCATGAGCCAGGTCCTCCTCAGGGGTCACGCTTCACTGAGCAGAGATTCCCCTTCCCTGCAAACCTTCCAGTCTGTTCACCTGCCTAGCTCCCACCTCCTGTCTCCAGTGACCACAGTGACCGCTAGTGATGACAGCTGGAGCCCTGCTGTCTGATGTGCCAGACACCCCGCCTCAGCTGTATGTGCAGCACCATGTCCGGCGCCCCCAGGCACCCCCCTTGCATGCCTGTGAAATACTCAGTGTGTGTGAGATCACGTCTCCCTCTAGTGGCGGGGACCAGGAACTATCACAGCCGGCACACACCCAAGAGTTACTCCAGGGGAGGAGGGAGGTCTGTGGTTTTGGTGCAGAAGGTCTCAGAAGGTCTTGCTGATGACCCGTGTTCTCGGCCTCTGGCCATGGCCTCCTACAGCTGGTCGGGGAATAACCGTGTGAAGCAGTCGCAGCTTCTGCTATGTTAGCCTGAGCCTTGTGACTCTCCAATTACCCCCTCAGGTCAAAACTGGGTCTCTCCCATGGTGTGTGGGGGGGTGTCCTTGTAACCCACTGGTCAGGAGGTGCTAGATATTGTCCTGGGTGCCCGATCCAGAGAGGGTATGAGTCTGTCACAGACCCCAGTTGGAGATGCTGGCTCTTTAAGTCGAGTGTGGAGACTCATGCGTTTAACTCTGGAGGTTCCCCAGTTCAGTCCTGGTGCTGGCCAAAATGGTGGCTGTTATGCCTTACAAAGGGCTAGGCATTAAAATCCTGCTGGTGCCTTTTCCCCTCTGGAGTGGGCTGGCGGTTGTGCCATCACTCACTCCCCTGGCAGGGCCGGCTACGTGATGAATTGGCCAGTGTCTCTCCCATCCCCACCTCCGTCGGAGAGGAGAAGGTGTGAAGATGGAACTGCAGAAGGGGGCCATGCAACAGCGCCCACTCCACCACCTCCAGCGTGGCCCAGGGACCGTCAGGGGCACTGAGCGTTTCTCGGAGTGTGACAGCTGGGAGCTGCCGGGTGGAAAAGCAAAGAGATGAGCACAGGGGGTGGAGGAGGATTTCTGGAGAGCCTTGGCGGGGATCGCTTTGCCTCTCACGACGCAGGGCTGGCTGATAGTGGGAAAGAATCACAGTCTTTTTCCTCCGGTACTGAACAAGGAACTCTACTAGAATAAAGAAAACAGTATCATCCCTCAAGTCACTGCGTCTCGCTCTTTGTTTCACTGTGGAGCTTCTGCCTAGACCCCTCTCCCTCCTGCCTGGCTTCCTGATGGTGTAAAGGAACGGTACCCCTGTCACAAACGCCACCGTTCGCCACCAGAGGGACCGTCCATGTTCATCTAGACTGACCTGTATAACGCAGGCCAAAGATGCTCGGCACTTTCCACTCAGCAGCTCCCGCTGACCTGGGTGGGAGTGGGGTTGTGTGGAAAGGAGGACAGGATTTGGTCTGTAATGTACACGCTTTGTGCAGAACCGCATGGCTAAGGTCGGGGGGGGGGAGGGGGAAACGGCGGGATCAGCCCCCAGGGAAAGGCCCCACCTTGCTGGGGGAATTAGTCAGTAGCATCCAACCGGCTTGCAGTGTGCATGAAGCCAGCAGCTGGCGCACTCCCACGGACTTACCACCGATTTCCCCTGTGTGCACTCAAGGATCTAGAGCCTAGCGTACGAGTGTGGCTGGAGAGAAGCAGCGCAAAGATCCTCTGCCTTGGACAGCGACCACTCAGCACAGCCTCCCGCAACCCTTGGGTCACTAGCTAACCCCCAACTATTTAATGCCTGGGGCACTGGCCAAATCAGGGTTCCAACTGGGCCCCTAGAAGGTGCAATACTAGGACCAGGGACCTGGCTGAGATTCTTGCCATCAATTAATTTCAATAGGCCCTGTCTTTTTGTCGGGAGCCCTTCGATTCATGCAGCCTGGCTTTGCTCCGGGCTGGATTAATGCTTTGGCATGTGCCTCGGGCCCAAATTCATGCAGGGAGCCCAACCTGAGCGGCACAGTGCCCTATGCACCAGGTCACGACACCGCTCATTCATATTTGGCCTCTGTCATGATGGGTGAGCAGGCCAAATTGGCCAGGCCAAACCTGAGTGGGCAATAGGCCAGCGCTACCCCTCCTCGTTGCTGCCGTGGGGCCGGCTCCTGCACCAGAGCTCCCCCCGGTGGCCTGACCAGCCTTGCCCCACTTCCAGCAGCCTGGCCCCCTCTGCTCTGCCTTGCTCGGCGACAGCCCCAAGGCCTGCTCCAGGGATGGGAAGCTGCGGAGGGTTCCTGCATGGGGGAGCCAGCCAGGAGAGCACCGTGGGGGTGGGAGGTGGACACAAGGTGGATAACAGGGCAGTGTCTGTGCAGCAGGAGCCAGTGGCCAGGGGCGCTGGAACAATTTGTATAGTGGGGGTGCTGAGAGCCACTGAACCAAATTGTTACCCCTGTGTATGATGGAAACCACTTCCAGCCAGGGGGTGCAGCAGCACCCCCAGCACCACCTAGTTCCAGCACCTATGCCAGTGGTTGAGTAGCCCGGATAGGAGGGGGTTAACTGAACAACAGCTGAACAGCAGGAGCAGGTCCTGAGTTAAGAGATCACTCGTGCAGCTGTGCTGGTCAGGACCAGGCTAATATAAATGCACCCACAGTGCGGGAGCATCTCCATTAATTGTGCCTAGCCCCAGGGATGGGTTAAGCCAGGCCTGGCTCTGACGACACGTTCGCCTCCCACTCTGGCAGTTCCCTCTCACTCCCTCCCTTGTGCTGGGGACCAGAAGGGGGGCAGGGGAACCAGGCTCTCAGGCCAGGAGCTGTATGGTGGCTGGCAGTGGGGAACAACAGAGCCCCACAAACAAAAGGCACAACAGCGCCACCTTGTGGACTTGGGCTACAATCCTTCCCTCCATGCAGTTGCTAATACAGATCGCAGTGGGAGTTTTGTACACATCAAGGAAACATCAATCCATTTACCTCTTGTTAAATATAGGTGAAGTGTGATCTCAGCAGGTTCTTTTAACTCACAAGCAAGGTCCTAAGTGGCTGTTGTCTAACTGATCTGCCCTCTCCCTCCTCAGTGGTGAAATTCCCCACTGTGCAGAGAGACCTTTGCAACAGTTACATCTCTCTTAAGACCTATTTTAAAGGGTTGAGAAGGGGATAAATAGTGCCTAGGTCTCGTGCTGGCTCTGCACTGGAGTGATTTCACTCTGTAATCCCAGGCAAAGATTAGCGAAATCAGCCGGTGTGGGGAAGAAGGGACAGCAGCTGTGGCAGGAAGGAGACGAGAAAACTGACCAGTCCTTGTTTTCTACCTCGTTCCATGATCTGATGCATGTTTCATTCCGGGGGGGGGGGGGGGGGGGGGGGGGAGCTTTCAGTGCTTGGTAATGCCATCTCTGTGTGCAGAGTTGTACAGTGCTGTGGGACCCTTTGGAAAGAAATGTCCTATATATATGTAATACTACACGGTACACGTTATCCAAAGCCGCCTAAGCACAACACACCCTTTACAGAATGATTACAAGCGAAGTGTTACCAAGTGACATAGGGATCATTTTGCCTGCCACTGAAATGCAGCCACCTCTGGGGCGGAACACAGCAGCTCTTCAACAGCACACATCAACAATGCACAACTGTTCAGGGCAGGCAGGGAAGAATACTGCACCCAGTTACATGACAAGGAAATATTCAGCTAGGAAACTGACAACGGGCTGGGGAAAGTCTAACGTTAGTGGCTGAACGCCAGTCTCCCAGATCACAGGCATTCGTGCGGTTACACCCCGTCCCAGCTCTCCCTGCTCTGATGGTTTAAAGCATTAGAAACACTGGGCTACACTATGCACAGGTGAAACGTGGGCCCTCAGGCGACTTTCCCCATCCCTTGGGACCCTGCACAGGGCCCAGCCCTAGGCAGGTTGGTGAATGCACAGACTGTGCTAGTGCAATGCCAACACTGGCATGAGGCACCCCCCTAAGAGGGTGAAAGTGCAGTCAGGGCTCCTCCCTCCTCCCCCAATGTGCTGGCAAGCTGGCCAGGAAGAACCATGCTGCTCCTGGCCAAAGCCCTCCTGGAGCTGCGGGAGACTGCGCTGGTGCAGGGGTGGGACAGAACTGACAAGGTATCACGTGAAGGCTCAGCCCCAGAAACCTCAGCTCAGAGACCAGCCTTTGCGGGTCCCAGCGTTTGCAAAAGGCGAAGAGCAGCAGGTGCAAAGGGGGCCAGCCTCTGCCCGAGCAGGGCCCCTGGCAGCTCTGAATTGCCAAAGGCATCTCACGGGGACATTTATTTTCAGCGCTTCCACCATGGACGGGCACACACGGCTCTCCGGCCACGACTGTGTGGGCCTTGTGAGGAGGGATGGCGCCTCTGGGGTGAATTAGGAAGCTTGAGTCCCTCTTCTGGAGGGGGGTTGAGGATGTGCCCAAGCCCATTGTTCTCAGGAGTGGGAGAAGTCTCCCCTGCAGGCCCAGGGCTGAGGAGGAGTGTGGTTTTAGGCACAGCTGCTCCCTTCTGTTTCCTCCTTTCCCACTCGTCCCATAAAGGGCTGGCCAGCCAGTCTGCTAGAGGAGGTTAGTGCCTGATCCCAGCAGCCTCCTTCCCTTCCTGCAGGCAGAGTTCTGAGAGTGGCTTTAAAGTCCCAGCTCCAACTCCCACAGAGCTGTCCCCCTCTAGCAGCAGCCCCCTACCCAACCTTCTGCCCTCCACCAGGCCCTTCCAGCATCAATTCTGGAGGCTCCGTGGTAGTAACAAGGCTGCAGAATATAGCACTGCACAGATTCAGAGGCTCCACTGGTGGCCTCTCCCGCCCCTCGAGCAGCTCAGAATTAGGGCACAAAAGGGGAGCATGGAACAGAATCTCACACATCATGTGGGGGCAGGGACCCATTGCCATTGGAATGCTGCTTGTCTGGCGTGAGAAAAGGAGTAACCTTCAGCCACCGCAGCTCACACGACTCCCTCTTACCCGGACCCGATCCACGGAACGTGTGTTCTCCAGCATGTCTGTCTGTGCCGTGGCCGACTGTCTTTCAGGAGAAGAGTTCTAGGGCCTGGAAAGCAACACCCTGACACCATGTGGCTAGTGGCCAGGTACACCGTGTAAGGGTTTGCTCTCAGATGAGAAGGATGCTTCCCAAATATAGTCCTCCCCGCACACTCCCTTTCCCTGTTGAGTGAATGTTTATTAGTGTAATCGGGTGCGCATGCCGGTAGCTGTTTACTGACTTCCCCTTAAGATCACGCCCATGACTTGGCTTGAATTAAAAGCTGGCAGAGAAATCAATTTGAAATGGAAGTTTATTGAAAAGAATCTAAAACGGAATAACCCAATCCATACAGTAGCCCTTGGGTTTGAGAAAGGGTTTTGGAAGACCACGATATTTGGAACTGAGGGTGTTCAAATAAAATATAAGCAATTTATTTATAGAAGGTACAATCTCTACAATTTTGGCTTCTTTTTTTTTTTTTTTTTTTTTTTTACTGCATGTTTGGACTGCTCTTTGATCTGGTACAGCATGACACTTGGATGCTTTTGGTATACAAAGACATTCTCCCAGCCCATTTTAACACATACACGCCACAAAGTTTTATGTAATAAAGTGCAATACTGGATTCTTTGTGAGGAATGAAATAATTGATGGAAATAGCAGGCATTAAATCAAAGACAGCTCCTAGACCAACTAGGCTGACTGTAAAGTGCTGATCTGTCCCCCCAAAATCAAACAAAACTAATTTAATTAAAAACTTCTTTTCATTTTACTGAAGCGGAAAAGACAGCAACATTTACAGTGGAATGTCAATAACTCCCCTCCCAAATCTGCTTTAAAAATAAAAAAGAGATCCAAATAAATGATGTAAGAAAAGATTCTTCCGTGGAGGGGGAATAAAGCCTACGTCTATCATTTTGTTTCTTAAGAGAAAGAAAAACTGACCTAAAAGGATTACAAATATTAAGACATTTTGGTCCTGATACAATATGATGAAATTAAAAAGGCTGTAAAAACTCATCTGTCCTGTCATTATGGCATGCTTGACTATAAGAAATAGACAAGATAGTTTGTGTATTGTGTGACTCCCTAGGAGCTAGTTCAGTGGTCCCCAAACTTTCTCAATTACATCTCCCTCTCCCCCCCACCCCCTTGGGGGGACAGGAGGTGAGTGGGGCAGGACAGGGGAAAGGGAGCTGTGCTCCAGAGGTGGCGGGAGGAGGGGGGGTGAGTGGGACAGGACAGGGGAGCCACACTCTGGAGGTGGGGGGGGGTGAGTGGGGCAGGATGGGGGAGGGGGAACCGCGCTCTGGAAGTGGGGGGTGAGTAGGGCTGGATGGGGGAGGGGGAGCTGCGCTCCAGAAGTGGGGGGAGGTGACTGGGGCAGGGCGGGGGAGGGGGAGCCATGCTCTGGAGGTGGGGGGGTGAGTGGGGCGGGACGGGGGAGGGGGAGCCACGCTCTGGAGATGGGGGGAGGTGACTGGGGCAGGATGGGGTAGGGGGAGCCATGCTCCAGAGTTAGGGGGGTGACTGGGGCAGGGCGGGGGAGGGGTAGCCATGCTCAGGGCAGGGAGCCATCCCTGAGTGCTCCTCTCAGCTCCAGCAGCAGCAGCACCTGCTGCTCTTCCTGCCTCCGGTGGTAGAGGCCAGTTACTGCAAGTAACCAGACAGTGTCCGGGCAGCTGGACCTGGGGCTGGAGCAGAGCTGGGGGCAGAGCGGGGCTGGGTGGCGCTCCCTCCCCACCCCCTGGGGGGCTGGCCCAGGCCCCGCCACACCCCCCCAGATGTTCCTCTGCACCCCCCTAGGGGGGCGAACCCCACAGTCTGGGGACCACTAAACTAGTTAAAGGGGTCAAATTGGCTATTCCATTTCCCCCTCTCCCAATTATCAATGAAAGACGGGGGTTGATACTTGGCAAGGTAGACCACACAGCCATAATCTCTGCCGGGTAAGGTGGGGCCACTGCCCAAGGAGGATGGGATTCACTGTTTCGGAAAGACTGGGGACATTTTCCCACGTTTTCTCCTTCCAGCTGCTCTACAGCCAGTGTACAAACCTGGGCCCACTACGCAGACAAACTTCCATGCACAGTTACATCACCTGTTATCCACTTTCCTCAGATGCCTCCACAGATGTGTGATTAAAGGAGACTTCAGTGACGATGAATTTCCATACGGTTGTCTAAAACCAAGCAGGTAGATTGAAAAGGCATATTGCTTGGTGGGACCAACCTGCCCATCTCTGGGGGTGCGCGACACCCCCATGTAAACAAACAGCATCAGGGCATCCCACTCTGGCTGTCACAGAATGTACCATAGGCCCAGTGCTTTCACACCAGCACGAACCACTTTAGTATTGGCTACAAATGATGCCTCGTGTGAGTAAAAGAATCATTTTGGTTCCCAAAAAGGCACCTTGTTTAACGTTGAAAACATAAGACTGGCCCCTTTAAGTGTGATGCATGCATAGTTACTATATATTTTTTATATTCACATATATGGCTCGAGAAGAAGAGTCCTTGAGAAGCTAGACATTGGTGAGTTTGCTACTGCTGAGCAATCTCACAGCAATGCTTCCTGAAATGCCATTGGATTTTTTGTTCCCCTTATCTTGGAGCTGAAGGGTTTGCTGTGACAGACGGTCATCGGGGTCACCAGTTAGGGCCACCTGGCCCAGGAACTCGTCACTTATAATGTTATGGTTCCAGACCTAGAGAAACAAAACACAAAATGACAAGGAGTCCGGGGGCACGTTGAAGACTAACAGATTTATTTGGCCATAAGCTTTCGTGGGTAAAAAAACCCACTTCTTCAGATGCACCACAAAATGGGTGCTGTTCCTGTTGGGCCACATGCAGGCTTTCTGCTGCAACCTATTCTGCACGTGAATACAAATGTCCGTACAGGGTATATGGGATGCCTTTATCATTCTAGTTTTGCTGTTATTGATTAGTTCTCTTGCAGTAGCACCGAGAGGCCCCGGATGAGATCAGGGCCATATTGTGCTGGGTGCGGTACATACAAGAAGCGAGACAGTCCCTGAGCTGAACAGCTTACAGTCTAAATAGACCAAACAGACAAAGGGTGGGAGAAAGGAAGTATTGTTATAAATGGGGACCTGGGACACAAAGAGACGAAGTGACTTGCCCAAGGGTGCACAGGAAACCTGTGGCCAGATCTCCTGGAACTTAACCTCTAGACCAGCCTCTCTCTGCAGCTGGTGAATCTTGATCTTCCTCCACTTTTGAAATAGTCACTGGGCTAATCATTTTCCTGGGTGGATGAGTGGACTTTTTAATCCTTGTCACTGGTCATACAGAGGGTATTTTAATAATGACGTGATGACTTGTGTCCTTGCCTCTCCCAGGATTAAATACACACCTCCTCTGATCCCTGCGGGCTGGGGTCAGAACGACAGCATGGAAGCGTGTAAGTGACTACATGAACTGAAAGGCAGTGGAGAACCAGACCCCACATTCCTTTTGTTTTTAGGGCTCCCTTAAGAGGCTATACTTGATGTGAAAAGTATCTGTAGTACCTCGTAATGAGCCAACTCCTGAAGCCCTTACTGAGTTCTTACTGAATCCAAACTTGGGCAAACTCCCATTGACTTTAGTGGGAATTAGACCAATGAAGAGCTTAGTAAAAAAGCTTGACAATTTGTCCATTAGTACCTGCACATTGTCTAAAGCACCATACCTCCTTAAGCCCACATTTCTGGTTAAGAACCTGACAAATTAATACTTTTCACTTAACACGTTAAATAATTGAGCCTCACAATGAAGAATGGTCAAGTATGAGCATCACTGTTAGACAGGGAAACTGAGTCACAAAGTATTTTGATGAAATAGCCAATGGTGCCCTGCAGATCAGGGAATAGAACCTGTGTCCTGCTGGCTCCCCACAGATTGGCCTTTTAGTCACCTGCACAATGATGGGCTGTCCTGCCTTCTTGCGATAGAAGAGACCTTTCACATCAAACTCTGGAGCCTGGGTGTTTTTCTGCACTGGAGATCGAATTTTGTTCCCTTCGCACTTTATGATCACATATGGGTCTGCTCCTGGGGAGAGGAAAGAGAATTTACCTCCTGCCACAGCTAACGTCATTCCTCCTAGCCCTTGATTGGGTCACTCCTGACAGTTGGTATTATAGTCTATAACCCACAAATGGCAGCAGGAAATCAAGCAAACTCTGTAAATGGGGACAATGATGCTTGCCCACCTACGCATTGTCCTTTGAGATCTACAAACGTCCAGGGGCCAAGGCTCATTTGCATTATGCGTGATGTCACCCCGGATGTGGGCTAGCAGCTGAGCAAACCAGCTGAAGGTGGTTCCCAAACAGTGAAGTGACAATATCACTGTAACATACAAGCCCAGATGTTCCAAACTGACTAGTGATTTTGGGTGCCCAGCTTGAAAGACTCTGAAGAAGCCTGATTTTCAGACAACGGGTGCTTAGCACATTCTGAAAATCAGGGCCCTTTCAGGTGTCTCCTGCTGGGCTCTCAAAATCACTAGCTGCTTCGGAGCATCTTGGTTGCAGGCCATGACAAAAAATAGTCCCATAAACGTGAACTGAAGAAAACACACCAAGGCCACATTGCAGTGCAACGAAGAACCTACCTTGTTACCACTGCTAGGATCTCTCTTCTCTGCTCAGTGAAAAAGATAAGCACGTAAAAGCGAGTGTCTGCTGTCTAGTTCCACGCTGCTTGATACCACCAGAGCTACTTAGCTCTCATAAGGCGCTTTCCGGGAGGGGCTGAGCCCCCTCAATGCCCACTGACATCGGTGCAGTTGAGGGCACTCAACACCTCGCTGAATTGAGCCCACATAGCATTTTTCATCCATAGATCTCAAGGCACTTTATAAAGGGAGGTAAGAACATAAGAACGGCCATACTGGGTCAGACCAAAGGTCCATCTAGTCCAGTATCCTGTCTTCCAACAGTGGCCAATGCCAGGTGCCCCAGAGGGAATGAACAGAACAGGTAATCATCAAGTGATCCATCCCCTGCTGCCCACTCACAGCCTCTGGCAACCAGAGGCTAGTGACACCATCCCTGCCCATCCTGGCTAACAGCCATTGATGGACCTATGCTCCATGAATGTATCTAGTTCTTTGAACCCTGTTATAGTCTTGGCCTTCACAACATCCTCTGGCAAAGAGTTCCACAGGTGGACTGTGCGTTGTGTGAAGAAATATTTCCTTTTGTTTGTCTTAAACCTGCTTCCTACCAATTTCATTTGGTGACCCCTAGTTCTTGTGTTAAGGAAGTGTTATTTACTCCTTCTCATATTTACTTTCTCCACACCCGTCATGATTTTATAGACCTCAATCCTATCCCCCCTTAGTCGTTTCCTTTCCAAGCTGAAGGATCACTGCCCCGTTCTATAGATTGGGCAACTGACGTACCCAAAAGTTCTGTGCAGACCTAGGAATAGAACCCAAGGCTTGGTCTACACTACCCCCCCTAATTCGAACTAAGGTACGCAACTTCAGCTACGTGAATAACGTAGCTGAAGTCGAAGTACCTTAGTTCGAACTTACCTTGGTCCACACGCGGCAGGCAGGCTTCCCCGTCGACTCCGCGGTACTCCTCTCGCCGAGCTGGAGTACCGCAGTCGACGGCAAGCACTTCCGGGTTCGACTTATCGCGTCCAGACTAGACGCGATAAGTCGAACCCAGAACTTCGATTTCCAGCCGTCGAACTAGCTGGTAAGTGTAGCCAAGGCCCAAGTCTCCTGCCTCCCAGGTCACTCCCTTAGCCACCGGACTATGATGCCACCTATAGGAGCTTTGTAAGGGAAAAAGGTACCCAGATTTCTACCCCACAGTCCACCAACTTGCACAATCTAGCCCTAAATGCAGAGGGCCAAGAGCTACCTTTGACTTGCAAATGCAGTGCAATGTGGAGTCCCAGCCATGTGCTGGATCACTATATAATATGCTTTTATTGCTTGTGGGACAATCAAGGAACAAACTGTCCCAGCTCATTACTCGTTCTCAGTCTCTACTAGCTACCATCCCAAGTTGTAGGAGCATTTGCACCTCCTGCATGAGAAGTTGCTCATGAGAAGGGTCCCTGAAGAGGGACGGGGAAGGAGGGTGGGAAAGCAGGAGGGAACAGAATTGGAGAGAATATCCCAATTCTACTGTGCTCAAGACCCATCGGTCTGAGGTGATTTGTGCCCAGGCATGGTAGAAATGGGACAGACGATTCACAAAAGGGAGGGGAAGGATCTGGAATCTGAACTGGTTTGTCGCCCCCGGGCGCACCTTCAAAAGTTTGGCTTGGAGGTTGAGGGCTGCTTTGCTGAGCCCTGGCCCTGGTTAGAGGAGGACTGAGAAGGTCTCCGTCTTTTTCTCCTGCTCCGCTTCCTGCTATAGTCCTGTCTAGGAGGAGCTGGGTAGAAATGAGGGGCAGGCTGAGGTTTAAAATGCTTCCTCTGGGAGGCTGCCATATGAAGCCCCAGGGACTTCGGAGTTGTCCATGAGCCCTGTAGGCTGTGGGGCTTCATGTCTGTTTGCTCTGAGAAGAGCCCTAGGCACTCGAAAGGCAAGTCCTGAATGGTCTGCAGGACCTCATGCGGGAGTCCCAACACCTGAAGCCATGAGCTCCTTCTCTTGGCTACGGCTGTCGCCATGGTATGGATTGCAGAGTCCGCTGAATCGAGGGAGGCCTGTAAGGAGGTCCTCGTGACGACCTTGCTTCCTCAAGGACAGCAGCAAATTCCAAGCGGGAGTCCACCAGAAGGAACTCCTTAAATTTGGACGTTCCAAGAATTAAAACTATAGCAGCTGAGGACTGCCTGCTGGTTGACGATGTGAAGCTGGAGCTTCCCACCCCCTGGCCCCTGTAGAATATACCTTCTTACTGAAGAGATCCAGCTTCTTCGCCTCCTTAGACTTAGGAGTCGGTCCTGGTTGTCCCTGCCTTTCCTTTTCGTTGGCAGCCTCCACCATCAGAGTGCCTGGCTGAGGGTGAGTGAACAGGTACCCATACCCTTTTCAAGGCACAAAATACTTCCTCTCCACCCCTTTGGCCATGGGAGGAAGAGAAGCGGGAGTTTGCCACAATGCTTTACTATTGTTATGGATAGTTTTAATGAGGGACCTTCAGGCACCAGAATGTTGGCCATGGGGTCGGTCTCCTCTGACACCTCCTCTGACTGCAAGCCCAAATTTTGAGCCACCCTTCTGATCAACTCCGGGTGGGCTCTGTTGTCCATTGCCAGCAGCATGGTGGATGTGCCTGCCACCGCTTCATCCGGGGAGGATGAAGATGCTAATGGGGGCACTGAATTTTCCTGACCCTCTGGCTCGCGGGGATACCCCTGCGCCAAAACGCCGTGTGTGGTGCCGGTCTCCAGGCCCGAGGCTATCTTGGTACCGGCCCCGGTGCCGAGTTCTGCTGAGGTCTCAGTGCCGGCCTGTGTGCCCATCTCTGATCCTCGCAGAGGTTCCCGGGCTACAGCTGTTGATGATGGAGGGGCCCGTGCCTCCGAAACCACCGACTAGGATCTGGACCCCGGCCCACTGCGGTGGCCATGACATCATGGGTAGTGGCTGTCCACCTTGTCTGGAGCGCTGCCAGCTTTGCCTAGAGACGTACAATTACGCCTCCGAGTCCGATGAGGACTCCGATCCTGGCGACCAAGGTGGCGCGGAGCGAGATGGTGCCGGGGAGTGGTGCTGAGGTGAGAGCGAGAGGTGCCGCATCATCGCCGGCTTGCCCCTAGAGGGCACTGTGCCTCTTTGCAGTAACTGTGACAGTGCCAGTGCTGCCGCCCGTGTGGGGAACTGAGGTGTCATTGCTAGGAGGTCCCTCGTCGCCTCAAAGGTGTCCAGCATGGCGGGAAGGTCCAAGTCCTCCACCCCCGCTGTGCCCCCAATCCCTGCTCATCCCCCTCTCCCCAGAGTCCATCTCTAATCTCTCTGTCCACGTGGCTTTGGAGGGAGCATTGCTCCTGACGGGTACCACTAAGGGAAAACCTTCCGACAACTGTGCACGCAGCGTGCGCACACCTACTTGGAATTGACATGACCAAGCACTCGAAGAAGAAATGAGGGTTACAGAATAGTTGAATTATTTCTTGGGGACAACATGCGTCTTAGGGAGGGGCTTGAGTGCAGAGAAACGAGGGTGGTGGCTTGGGGCAAGGGTGACCAGGTGTCCCGATTTTATAGGGATAGTGCCGATATTCGGGGCTTTTTCTCATATAGGTTCCTATTACCTCCCACCCCCTGTCCCAATTTTTCACACTTGCTATCTGGTCACTCTACTAGGGGCAGGCACTCTGTACACTAGGGGGCGACAGAGAAGAGGCTGCAGATTGGAGTGGGAGGTGGGATGAGCAGGGGTGGAGGAGGGAGCAGGATGGTGTGGGGTCTTGAGGGTGAGGAGAAGAGTTTAAGCTAGACACGATGAGCGGCAGGGGGACCAGGGGGAGGCTCAAGGATGGGCGTGTTACAAAGTCAGCCTGCCGGGCAAGGTAGATCATTGTCGCAGCCGTGCACTGGCTGGACTGGAAGGAGGTGTCCCGGGGTCCTCGGGCAGGCCAGACACAGGGTGAAGCAATCAAGTCAGGGCCCGGGTGAGTGTGTGAGCTGCAAGACCAGAGAAGAAGGATCCCACATTAACCAACATTTCTCCGTTAGGCAGCAGGCCCATGTCCCCGTGTTTGTAGTGCAGAATGAATCATTGTTTGAGGGCCAGAGCAGCCAGGCTGTAAGGTTAATGCTCTCACAAGAGGCTTTGGTAACTGCCAAGGAAACACATTTACTCAGAGGGCAGCATGCTTTGCGGCTTGAAGCCGGGGAATCAGAACAGGAAATGCCATTCCAGAGGCTGCACCTGGCATCTTGGTGTAAAAGTCACCACCTTGCAGCCGCCTCATCACACTGTACCCGGGACCTGGTTCTTCAGAGCCAAGATCTCGGAGGGTGTAGAAGAGACTCTGTTGACTGATTTCCTTCTCAACTGGAGCACGTCTTTAGAACAGCAGCAGGGTACATGATCCCAGGAAACTGGTTATCCATGAAAACAAGAGCACAGGGGGGATGAGGACAGAAGAGCCCTACACCGTATGATCCAGACGTCAGGCTGGATTCTCCGTTCACATCACGGATTTGATCCCTTTGATTTCTAAAGGTTCCTAAACCATGCTCATCACCATAGTAGCTGAGTGCCTGACAAAGGCTGGGCGGGGAAGCAATAACCCAGAGATGAAGCGACTGTCCCAGGAGCAGTCAGCAGCAGCGTTGGGACGAGAACCCAGCTCTCCGGTGTCTCAGACCAGCCCCCTAGTCACCAGCCCACTGACTCCATCTGCTAGTTGAGTGGAGCTGCCCCTGGCTTACCCCAGGGTAGGTGAGAGACGACTCAGGCTGATGGGTTCTGTGAGCAGCAAGTCATTGTCTCTCCCCTGAGGAGAAATCTGCCGGGGATAAACCCCTCTGCGTCCCTGCTGGAGAGCCTAGAAGGGCTCTGTTTGCAGAACACGCAGCATAGCCTAAGGAAGGAGCGGTGTTAGTCTTGGAACAGCCGCTTTGCCACAAGGATCCTTCTCAAGGCCCTGCAAGGATCGCCCTTGATGCACATTGCCTGGGAACTCATTACCGGTGAGGTGGTGAGAAGGGTTGTGATAGGACGAGTTCCAATCAGGAAAAGTCACTAATGTCCATGGTAGCTACCGTGTTTCTTTTGAAAGCAGGACCAGCAAAAGTCATCCCTCTACCCCCCACCACTATTATCCTAGGGTTTCTTGATCCAGATGTAAGTGATGAAACTGGAGGCCCCTTGCCAGGTCGCTCTCTTTAGCAGCCAAGAAACGAGCCAGGACTCACCAGCACAACTCTAGGGGGCGCTGTGCTGCTGTCTTCCTGATGAGAGGCCCTGCAAATGGCAAAGTGCCAACAGAAGGTGCACCCCTCTGGAGAATCCACTGCCGGTCCCCAAAGGACAGAGGAGGGATGCAAGCAATTCAGTACCCTGCAAGGGCCTAGACTCGATGCATTAAAGCCACATGAACCTCCCAGCGCCCCCCACCCGGGCAGTGGAGAACCGATCCTGCTGCAGTATAATGAATGATGGGGAGTTGCCTGCAATGGCAGGGGACTGGGCTTGTTGACCCAGAAGGTCCCTCTCCGTCCTGTCTTCCAAATGGGTCTCTGTGAAATAAACCACATCCGCTCCATCTCTTGTATTTCGAAAGAGCTCGTCCCCATGGTACCCTGCCTTAGCACCTGTTGGATCATCAGCATGTGCTGGAAGCCCTGGAACATGATCTGAAAACAAAGGACTTGGTCCTACTTTCCTTCTAACAAAACCAAAGCTCAACACTGGCTTCCCGTCCCTCAGCGAGTGCAGAACAAGCAATACAAAAGGCCTGTACCTCCTTGGGAATCCTGGTTCTTCAGTCCAGCCGCTGCCAGGACATGGACCTGGGACACCACTTGTGGATAGCCACACATTCCACTCCAGCAGGTGCGGGCGGGCTCATCCAAGGTCAGTTCTCTGCGTGGGGGATCAACAGCAAGGGAGACGTCATGTCAGACACGCCTGGGCTCCCAGAGCTCACACCTCTTTCTAACAGCAGAGCCATTGGCACCGATTCAGTGGGTGCTCCAGCCACGGGGAAAAAATGGTGGGTGCTGAGCACCCACCCACAGCCCCCCCGATCAGCGCCTCCCGCCCACCGGTGGCTCCACCAATCAGCACCACCCCCTCTCTCCCAGCACCTCGAAGCAAGGGCAGGGTGTACTCGGGGGAGGAACAGGGCTGGAAGAGGCAGGGCATGGCTGGGGCTTGGGGGAAGGGGTGGAGTGGGGGCAGGGCCTGGGGCAAGGCGGAGGTTGAGCTCTCCCTGGCACAGTAGAAAGTCGGCGCCGCTGAGCAGAGCCCTGTTGCGGGACATTCTGAGGCAGATCTGGATATTGCGCCGGACGCCTCTGGAGGAGGGAGTGAGGTGCGCACGGCTGGCCAGCCAATTGGGTCCCCACTGAAAGGAAGCCCAATGCAAACTCCATGCGGGTTTGGTGACTGGAAGGCAGAGGATGGGGAAGGCCGAGGGAGGTCACTTGGTTTCCACATCACGTTAAACATGCGCTGGTTGTAACTTAGCTGTTGGGAAATAGGGCGAGAGAAAAGAAAATACCCCCAGGAATCCCCCAATCCCACACAGCCTGCAATGAGTCTGGCGGGATTTACACCTCACTCCCTACCTACCTTCCTGGCCATTTTCTTTCTTTCTTGCAGACAATAAAAACAAGGGCAAAAGAAAGTGCAAATTCTAGGGCAGGGTACATGTTAATTGTGGAGCATGGATTTATTCCTCATATAAGGAGCAAGCTCCTTCTATCTATCTAGCTATTGTACTGACACGGTGCCCATCACCCGAGCCTGTGAGCACCTCCCCATCTTTAATGTATTATCCTCTCAGTGAGGTACTCTTATCCCCATTTTACAGATGGGACACTGAGGCACAGAGAGACCAAGCGGCTGGCTCAAGGTCACACAGGAAGTCTGTGGCAGAGCAGGGAACTGAAATTGGAATCCTAGGAACTCCCAAGTCCCCAGTTAGTGCCCTAACCACTGGGCCATCCTTCCCTTCCTCATTTGTTTTACTAAGAAACACCTTAGTTTGCACACTGGGTCATTAACCCACTAGGTCGCCCAGTGATCATGAACATCTATCAGGTTCTGAAGCAGCTTGTGATCTGCAAATTCACCTGCTAAGTCACATTGTGCCAGAACAGGCCCTTACTGAGAGCTTCCTTCAGGCCAGGGCAGGGGTTGAGATCCAGGCCAGGGAGTTTACCCTGTTCCAGTTTGGCGCGTGACGCTGAGGATAAGAAGATGGGCTCCTTACCTGCAATCTGCAGGCACGTCTGTGAAAACCCGGAGAAGGAACTCTCCCATGTGCCCCGGGTCAAAGGTAGTTGGAATGATGACATAGCGGCCTTCCTTCAGGTCTGTCCTCAGGAAGATGCTTCGGGAGTTAATGTAGATGGAGGTGGCCACTTGCTGCTGCACGGTGTGCATCCTGTAATTCCGGTTCAGTTCAACCTGGGCATAGATCACAACAGGATACTCAGCACAGATCTTTTCAATACCCCTGGAACGACGGCCCCTCGTGTGGGTCCATCTGCAGGGACTGGACCCACGGTGTCCGGGTCTAAAAGCAGGAGCTGCTGCCGCTTGAGCTAACGCATCAGCTCCAGTGGAGACAGGAGCAGACACATAAACCGCTCTATGTGGTCTAGCTACTAGCGAGAGATGGAGCACCACACCAGGTAGGTTAAAGGGAGGTTCAGGGCTCAGGGTAACAGATCAACCACTCCTATTTAGCAGGGGCTATCCCTTCTGCTTTGCGGGGTGTATGTGTATTTACTGCCCTACCGCTCTGAAAGCTCGCCCAGTGTCCCAGTCTTTCTGATACTAACACCCTCGGTGCCCCCTCCTACGCTTTCATGCTGTCAGGTATGACTAAGCCAGTGGCACTCAGTCATTTCCCGGCCACTGCCGCATGACCCAGGCCAGGCTTACAGTATAGGCACTTTCCGTTTCTGGGAGAAAGTGATTTCAATTATCCCTGGCCAAGTTCTCTCTAGGATCCTCCCTCCTCCATCATGTCTCCCCACAGTGCTTTTTCTACTACAGGTCTTTGGTCCCTCCGACCTCAGGCCCGAGATCTGGTGACCACAGACCCTGTCTGTGCGATGCACTGTCTTCCCATGTGTGTGAGTTCCTGACATCAGCGATCTGTGCCTGAGAGCCCCACACTCGAGGGCAGTGACACCATGTGTGGGGTTCAATCCACCCCTCCCCTCCCCCTGTGCTTCCAGCTGCAGAGAGGGGAGGGGCCTAGTAACACCTTCAACTCAGATGACCATGGCCCCTATAGTCATGGGGCAGCTTGACATTCCATCTATCCCCTACTTATGCACAGGGGAGTGCTACCAAGAGCAGCGTTCTGCCAGGGTCCTGCTCGGGTTTGCTGGGGAGCGGGGGAAGCTTCCCGAGCC
The DNA here is from genome assembly GCF_027887155.1 of Malaclemys terrapin pileata. Classification (NCBI taxonomy): domain Eukaryota; kingdom Metazoa; phylum Chordata; order Testudines; family Emydidae; genus Malaclemys; species Malaclemys terrapin. The sequence goes on from NC_071505.1 coordinate 337,754,439, forward strand.
ATCTGCCCCCTCTAATGCACCCAGGCACTCAGGCCAACAACGTACATATCCCAGCTTACCTTCTGGATCTCAAACCCGATGGCCAAGTTCTCTCCTTTGCCCTCTTTGCGGCTGGTCCTCTTTGGTTTCTGCTGGATGCTGAAGAGCACTTCG